>NC_140179.1:19774065-20056157 GCF_963971535.1 Notolepis coatsorum | reverse complement strand
AAAATAGCAAAAAAAAACAGTATTATTCACCCTTGTAGTTTTCAAAAATAGCTTTACAAACCATTTTCTTAAAAACCAAAAGCGAATTACTCATTCTTAACTGTATATCAGCATTGTTCCACAAAGCGCTTCACAGAAACCATCAAGCATTCACACTCACACAGTCATACGCTACTGGTGGTCGTGAGCAGCATCAGCAAACACAGCTTCCCTGTGGCAGACTGACGGAATCATGTCTGTTATTCAGCGCCAACCACCATCAACAACCTTCATAAATACATTCAACATTAATGGAATAGGCTAACTACCAACTTAGCTGTAGCAGTTAGCTGTTATATGCAATCACATTTGTTTAACTACGGGGTAGTAGTTGACCTAGTTGTTAGCTTAAGCTAGTTAGCTGTGATTATCTACAAACATGTAGATGAGACTAATCGAGAACATGTTGGGAATTCTAAGGTACATCTTATTTAAGCATGTAAAATGGCAACTAATCAATTCAATCAATTAGATTACCAATAATATATCAACATGAAAATTTGAAAGGGAACATAATAGTATTTTATTTGAGTATTTACTATTATAATATTAGTAGCCAATTAATTTGCAGCCCGTCCTAGGTTCTGATTGGCTCTCTAGGTTAGCACTTTAGCTTCTGATGCTGTGGTGGGCACTAGTCCTAACATTGCTAACTAAACTTTTAGTCCGAGAAAAAACGTCACGAGTCACGACTATTTACGTCCACGTGCTGTAAGGAATCAGGAATACGGAAAGCACATTGTCTTGTAATAGAATGACTGAAATCACTGCAAGAACTAGTATAGGCTAGCTAGCCCTCATGAACCGGCACACACCAACAGTAGAATATGCACTAGGCTACTGAACGCACCTGTCATGTTACTGTTGGTTCCTTCCACTTGAACTTCATCATCATTAGCAGCAGCAGCTACTCTAACGCCAGCCCTTCCTCTACTAAACATGTCTGTAATTTTAGAACATTGTTCTGCGTCTTTTACTAGCAACTCTAGCTTTTTCAGCTCCACCCTTTCTTTTTTTGCATTCTCCATTTCTGCGCTTCTAGGCCTACTCGCGGTTGGGAGGAAACGTGAATCTCATTCACTGATGTCTCATGTCTCATTCAAGACTGGCTAACGAAAGCATGTCTTTCACTTAACACCAAGAAAACAGTGTGTATGATGTTCACAAAGTCACCAGTAGAGGTCACTCACTCTAATGTGTTTCTGGGAGAGGCGGAGCTGGACATTGTACATTAATTCAAGTATCTTGGGCTCACATTGGACTCTACATTGACCTTCAAAAAGTAATGTGAAGAAAGTGACAAACACAGTCAAGTTTAACATCGAAAACTTCAGGCAGATCAGGCCCTGCCTGCCAGTTAATGCTGCAAGGATGTTTCTGCATTCAATGATTTTATCACACATCGAGTACTGTTTTATCAACTGGTCTCTTTCATATGTCACTACTCTTACACCAATAGAATTACTCTACAAAAAAGCCATAAAAGTATTTGATAGGAAACCAATTTCATTTCATCACTGTAATGTTTTAGAAAAACATAACATGCTAAGTTTCGAGAATTTCCAAGTTTTCAAATATACTTGCTTCATGTACACGGTTCTGCATGGACTTGCCCCTCCCCCATTGAATGAGTTCATCCAACAGAAAGCAGACACTGGCATTACCACCAGGGCCATCAGTAGAGGGGACTGTAAGGTGCCTTTTTGGTATACTACCATTGCAAAAACTGTGTTCTCTGTTAAAAGTGGTAACTACTGGAATAGCCTACCAGTTGTGATTAGAGAGTGCCCTACATACTCCATGTTCAAGACCCATCTTAAACTGCATCTTAAGGCAAACCAGAACTGTGATAATTTTTTATCTGATTTAGTTTATGCAACTTGTTTATTGTTTTATTGCCGGTCCACACACTGGCCCACACACCGGCCCACATAATAGCCCACACACCGGCCCACGTACGGCCCACACACTGGCCCACACACTACACCGGCCCACACACTACACCGGCCCACACACTGGCCCACACACCGGCCCACACACTGGCCCACACACCGGCCCACACACCGGCCCACATACTGGCCCACACACTGGCCCAACACACTGGCCCACACACCGGCACACACACTGGCCCACATTAGTGGCCCACACACCGACTCACACACCGGCCCACACACCGGCCCACAGACTGGCCCACATACTGGCCCACACACCGGCCCACATACTGGCCCACAGACTGGCCCACATACTGGCCCACACACCGGCCCACACACCGGCCCACATACTGGCCCACACACTGCGCCACACACTGGCCCACATTAGTGGCCCACACACCGACTCACACACTGGCCCACACACCGGCCCACAGAAGTAGTGTGGTGAGTGAGTGCCAGAAGTAGAACGTCAACAAATTGCGAGAGGGTTGTATATGTAGCAGGGTGGATTATCCCTGCTTTATGGGAGTGGATGTACACGGCCACCTGGTAGTGAGAACGCAGCAGAGCTGGGTCCAGCTGGGTCCCCGACTGTAGGCCAGGAATGTTGAAGTGGAGATCGAGCAGCGAGAGTGGATGGGGCCTAGGATTCACTAACCTAGGAATGGTGCGCTGGTCCTTCTTGCCCTCCAGGGCGATCAACAGCAGCTCCCCACACACCCACACTTCCCCCAATACTTCCTGGGCCCTCCCACACCCGATGGCAGTAAAGATGAATGATATATTCGCTCCCCAAAGCAGTACCCTTCCCGAATGATGAGTAGAGACCTTTCACAATCAAGAGAGGTAGCAAGTTAAGTGTCAATGTCAGTGGCGGCCGGTACATTCTTCTCCATGGGGGGCGCTATACCAAACATTTTGCAAACATGTACAGATGAAGCCTTTAGTTTTCATGGACGCTTTGCATGTCACTGGCAGCGGACAGCTGACCAAGCGAACACTGACTCCCCACAACACTACCAAACCACCAACAACACACAACCAGTCAAATAAAGTACAGTCTAATTCACAACTTGAAACACAATATATAAATAGAAAAGTTAGAAACAAACTCGCTCCCAGGGCGGTTAGGTGGTCGAGCGGAGATTGCGTTCGTCACCAGCCCCGGAGCTGTGAGCTTGGTTCGCCTGTTCGAATCCAGCTCACAGCTCCGGGGTTGTCACCAGCTTGGCTGGCCGTCTGCACTGATACAATTGGCTGTATCAGAGGGTGGGAGAAGCTGGCGGGGTGGGTCCGGGTCGTTGTAAACAGCGACTCCTACAGTTCGGTCGGGGCGCCTGCTAAGCGCGGATTGGACGTGAGGGGGATAGTGTGGTCCTCCCACACGCTACGCCCTCTCAATGAGAATCCGCGCTGCCAGGTGAAAAGAAGCGGTGATTGGCTGGACGTGTGTCGGAGGAAGCACGTGGTAGCCTCCACTCTCCCAAATGATCTGACTGTGGGGGGTAAAGCGCAGCGACCAGGAAGGGACTGGGAATTGGCATACGACTAACATTGGGATGGGAGAAAATCGGAGGAAAATGGAGAAAAAAAAAAAAAAAAAAAAAACTCGCTCCATCTCCAAACACACGCACAGAGAGAGAGAGAGAGAGAGAGAGAGAGAGAGAGATCGCGGCCACTCACTCACCACACTACACACTGAGTAGCCTACTGTGTGCGTCAGAGAAACCACAAGCGTACGAATATTTAAGTAGTTACAGTACAAATATCGCCATATTGAGCCGTACTGTATTGTACCCATCAGGGTTTCCGTTAGAAAAAATTGTTGCCGGCCTCAGTGTCCGGTAGATTTCAATCTACCGGTCAAATGAGAGAAATTCCGGTCAGAGTTTATTGAGCTTAAAAACAATTGATAGGCAAAAGAATGACAACAAAACAAAAGAATGACATCATCAAGGCATGTAGATTTATAATATTTTTACTTAAAACTAGGCTACTTTTGCGTATAGTCATTATATTCCAAATAAAATAAGTCCCGAGACTCGTGCTGCTGCCGACTTTAAATCAAATAGGTGTCTGTGGGCAGTCGCCCGACATTAATAAACAACAGTCTGTTATAATCACATTTTTATGAGCTAACGAATTCCGTTATATTGGACATTTGTATTAATTATATCAAGCGAAGAACTGAGAAATTTGGCAGAGAGAGACGGCAACATTATCGTGGGTTTGCGTGACGACTCTCTCTCTCTCCACCTCCCAATGACTTATTTGCGAGAGTATGTCGATGCAGAGCAGCAGATTCAGCTGTTATTGGCTCTTTTCTGGGGACCGCACAGCAGCGCCCCCCACCCAACATTGAATTGAAAATGGCTGAATTGGAGTACTGCTGGAGTACTGCATTGTGCTGCTGCTGCTCCGGCTCTGCAGCTTCACAAAAGTTCGCACACCCAGCACTAAGCTCTCGCTGACAACGTCGTTGTCATTATTAGAAGCAACGATGAAACAAATGTAATGATTGTTTCGTTCATCATATAGGCTATTTAATTTTAGCCTATTTTAATACAATTCAAATAATCAAATTGTGCTTAGACTCAGGGAATTATTTTCACCGGACATTAAGACCGGAGAGATTAAATATGTCGGACTTCAACAGATTTTGCCGGTCAAATACCGGTAATTACCGGCTAACGGAAACGCTGGTACCCATTCTGCAATCTGTTAAATAAAGTTTTCATTCAGAGAGAGAGAGAGAGAGCGAAAGAGAGAGAGATAGAGAGAGAGAATCACGGAATCACGTTAGTTAGTTAGAGAGAAAGAGAGAGAGAGAGAGAGAGAGAGAGAGAGAGAGAGAGAGAGAGAGAGAGAGAGAGAGAGAGAGAGAGAGAGAGAGAGAGAGAGAGAGAGAGAGAGAGAGAGAGAGAATCACGGAATCACGTTAGTTAGTTTAGCATTAGCTGAGTGGCTAACAGCAGCTAACGTTAGCTGAGTGGCTAAGAGAGAGAGAGAGAGAGAGAGAGAATTAACTCACTTTGTTTAATTGAAACGTGGTCCAGCCGGAGGGCTTGATAAAGTGTATGTCCACTGACTGTCCCACAGACTGTTGTCGATGTATATCCACTGCCCACTGTCCAGACTCCAGACTGCATCACAACACACAGCATCGAACATCCTGCAACAGTGGCGGACTGGGACACAAATTCAGCCCGGGACATTCAGACGCACCAGCCCACACACCGGCCCACGCACCGGCCCACGCACCGGCCCCGAAACCGGCCCACACAACGGCCGTTATGAAACACTTGTCCACTATTAAACAACCCAAGGCTGTGGCTAAGGAGTCAAAATCAGGGAGACCAAATCTACACACCGCCCCTAGATGTGCACTCATGCACAGTGCACACACACACACACACAGACACACACATACATATACCGTTACTTCCTGTCATTGGCATATGTTTTTTTTTTTACTAACATCTTAGTGCCTCATTAGCCTAGGGATTAAGGATACATGAAGTATTAACTACACCATAATAATATTGAGGTTTTGATCCATAGAAAGTAGGGATGTCCGATATTATCTGCCTACCGATATTATCGGCCGATATTGGCATTAAAATGTGATATCGGAAAATATCGGTATCGGTTTTAAACATTTCTATAACCTTTATTTACCCAGGCAAGCAAGTATGAACAAATTCTGATTTTATTTATTGTCAAAAGTATGCATAATGTTGTGTTAATTCCACAACAAGAGATATGTAATGTTAATTACCTGAAATTATTCCATTTTTTGGGGCGGGAAACCCTGCATATATCGGTATCGGTTGATATCGGTTGATATCGGTATCGGAAATTAAGAGTTGGACAATATCGGTATATCGGTATCGATAAAAAAGCCAATATCGAGCATCCCTAATAGAAAGGTCTGTGCTACACAATTTCAGTTAGATTGGATTTATTGTCCTTTAATTTGGCACTCATGACATTAGTTGCTTGCCGTTTAATCAACATCGAAAGACCCCCCACTTCCTCCCAGACACCCATTCCAAGAGCCTGTTTTCTCTCTCTCTCTCTCTCTCTCTCTCTCTCTCTCTCTCTCTCTCTCTCTCTCTCTCTCTCTCTCTCTCTCTCTCTCTCTCTCTCTGTGTATGTGTCTCTCTGTGTATGTGTCTCTCTGTGTGTGTGTCTCTCTCTCTCTGTGTCATTCCCTCTCTCTGTGTGTCTCTCTCTGTCTCTCTCTCTCTGTGTCTCTCTCTCTGTCTCTCTCTCTGTGTGTCTGTCTGTCTGTCTGGACTGGGCTCTCTCTCTCCCCTCAGGGTCAGCTGTGCTGGACTGGGCGCTCTCTCTCCCCTCAGGGTCAGTTGTGCTGGACAAGGCGCTCTCTCTTTCCTCAGAGTCAACTGCATAAGAAGAACATCAGCAATCAATAATAATGGCTTGAATTCATACAGCGTTTTTCAGCCTTTTGAAAACACCCAAAGTAGTAGTAGTAGTAGTAGTAGTAGTAGTAGTTTATTCAGTCATCATCTCACACAATACAATATACACCATCATTTAACAATATTTGATTTTACAGTGACTGAAAAGGTACAGACTGAAGCATAATGCTTATATATGCCTGTCCTATATTCTTAACAAAAATTTAAAAAATTAAGACGCCAAAACAGTATTCTAAAAGAAAATAGCAAAAAAAAACAGTATTATTGACCCTTGTAGTTTTCAAAAATAGCTTTACAAACCATTTTCTTAAAAACCAAAAGCGAATTACTCATTCTTAACTGTATATCAGCATTGTTCCACAAAGCGCTTCACAGAAACCATCAAGCATTCACACTCACACAGTCATACGCTACTGGTGGTCGTGAGCAGCATCAGCAAACACAGCTGCCCTGTGGCAGACTGACAGAATCATGTCTGCTAATCAGCGCCAACCACCATCAACAACCTTCATAAATACATTCAACATGAATGGAATAGGCTAACTACCAACTTAGCTGTAGCAGTTAGCTGTTATATGCAATCACATTTGTTTAACTACGGGGTAGTAGTTGACCTAGTTGTTAGCTTAAGCTAGTTAGCTGTGGTTATTTACAAACATGTAGATGAGACTAATCATATACAGATCGAGAACATGGCTAACAGTTGGGAATTCTAAGGTACATCTTATTTAAGCATGTAAAATGGCAACTAATCAATTCAATCAATTAGATTACCAATATTATATCAACATGAAAATTTGGAAGGGAACATAATAGTATTTTATTTGAGTATTTACTATTATAATATTAGTAGCCGATTAATTTGCAGCCCGTCCTAGGTTCTGATTGGCTCTCTAGGTTAGCACTTTAGCTTCTGATGCTGTGGCGGGCACTAGTCCTAACATTGCTAACTAAACTTTTAGTCAGAGAAAAAACGTCACGAGTCACGACTATTTAAGTCCACGTGCTGTAAGGAATCAGGAATACGGAAAGCACATTGTCTTGTAATAGAATGACTGAAATCACTGCAAGAGCTAGTATAGGCTAGCTAGCCCTCATGAACCGGCAGACACCAACAGTAGAATATGCACTAGGCTACTGCACGCACTTGTCATGTTACTGTTGGTTCCTTCCACTTGAACTTCATCATCATTAGCAGCAGCAGCTACTATATAACGCCAGCCCTTCCTCTACTAAACATGTCTGTAATTTTAGAACATTGTTCTGCGTCTTTTACTAGCAATTTTAGTTTTTTAATTCTAGCTTTTTCAGCTCCACCCTTTCTTTTTTTGCATTCTCCATTTCTGCGCCTCTAGGCCTACTCGCGGTTGGGAGGAAACGTGAATCTCATTCACTGATGTCTCATGTCTCATTCAAGACTGGCTAACAAAAGCATGTATTTCACTTAACACCAAGAAAACAGTGTGTATGATGTTCACAAAGTCACCAGTAGAGGTCACTCACTCTAATGTGTTTCTGGGAGAGGCGGAGCTGGACATTGTACATTAATTCAAGTATCTTGGGGTCACATTGGACTCTACATTGACCTTCAAAAAGTCATGTGAAGAAAGTGACAAACACAGTCAAGTTTAACATCGAAAACTTCACGCAGATCAGGCCCTGCCTGCCAGTTAATGCTGCAAGGATGTTTCTGCATTCAATGATTTTATCACACATCGAGTACTGTTTTATCAACTGGTCTCTTTCATATGTCACTACTCTTACACCAATAGAATTACTCTACAAAAAAGCCATAAAAGTATTTGATAGGAAACCAATTTCATTTCATCACTGTAATGTTTTAGAAAAACATAACATGCTAAGTTTCGAGAATTTCCAAGTTTTCAAATATACTTGCTTCATGTACACGGTTCTGCATGGACTTGCCCCTCCCCCATTGAATGAGTTCATCCAACAGAAAGCAGACACTGGCATTACCACCAGGGCCATCAGTAGAGGGGACTGTAAGGTGCCTTTTTGGTATACTACCATTGCAAAAACTGTGTTCTCTGTTAAAAGTGGTAACTACTGGAATAGCCTACCAGTTGTGATTAGAGAGTGCCCTACATACTCCATGTTCAAGACCCATCTTAAACTGCATCTTAAGGCAAACCAGAACTGTGATAATTTTTAATCTGATTTAGTTTATGCAACTTGTTTATTGTTTTATTGCCGGCCCACACACTGGCCCACACACCGGCCCACATAATGGCCCACACACCGGCCCACATACGGCCCACACACTGGCCCACACACTACACCGGCCCACACACCGGCCCACACACCGGCCCACGTTAGTGGCCCACACACTGGCCCACATACTGGCCCACACACTGGCCCACACACTGGCCCACACACCGGCCCACACACTGGCCCACATACTGGCCCACACAACGGCCCACACACCGGCCCACATACTGGCCCACACACTGGCCCACACACCGGCCCACACACTGGCCCACATTAGTGGCCCACACAACGACTCACACACTGGCCCACACACCGGCCCACAGACTGGCCCACATACTGGCCCACACACCGGCCCACACACCGGCCCACACACTGGCCCACATTAGTGGCCCACACACTGACTCACACACTGGCCCACACACCGGCCCACACACTGGCCCACATTAGTGGCCCACACATCGACTCACACACTGGCCCACACACTGGCCCACACACTGGCCAAAAAAAAAAAGTAAAAAAAAAAAAGTAAAAAAAAAATATATATATATATATATATATATATTTTTTTGGACCAGCCCACTTTGGTTCCGGCCCATCGGGATTCGTCCCGAACGTCCCGATGGCCAGTCCGCCACTGCCAGGCTCTATCTCTCTCCTTAAGCAAGGCAGATAATTCAGGTGTGAACCAAGGTATTAATAAAAAATGTATTCTAAGTAGAGGTGGGCATAGATACATTTTTTTAATCTAGATTAATCTATCTGCAATCCTGGATTTAATCTAGATTAATCTAGATTAAAATGGCTCAAAAAAAAAAGAAAAAACCTGCCGAAGGCATTAAAAATATGTGTGTTCTACCCAAATAATGACCAGAAGTAAGTCCTTACTTTTTCTTTCCTCCTTATGTTTCTCAGGCCAGGTGGCCCATTACACCATGAGCCCATCTCCCGTTTCCAAAATGCATTACAGACTGTTTGAAAAAGCTGTTTTGCTATGATAATTGGTAATGAAATATCAAAATAATGTTCAATAAGATGTACTTGTGTTTAATAAGTTGTTTTATTCAGAAGTTAACACAAATAAATTATATTACCAGTACAGTACAGTATCTAGCACTCTCAGGAGCAAAACAGAAAGAATCATTTCAAACTTGAACTATGTGACATGGCTTGAATCAACTGCTCCAGTGGAGTTGCTCAGTGGCCAATGGTGTCAACTGTGGTTGTACTGGGCAGCTCCCAGGTGTGAATGGAACTGTGTGAATGTGAAGCAGGGCGTTCCTGAAAAAGAGCATCTGTGCTCAGCGAACCTACCCTGGGTAAATAAAGGTAAAAAAAAAAAAATGTAAAAAAAAAAAAAAAAAAAAAAAAAAAAAAATTTTTTTTTTTAGATTAATGCGTTAATTATATTATCGCGCGATACTAGTATAGCGTTAACGCAGCACGTTAACGCCGTTAACGGCCCAGCTCTAATTCTAAGCCTTTTTTTAATCTACTTTTTCTCCTCCTTTTTTCTGTGATTTTTTCTCCCCATCCCAATTTACCTCTGGTGCCAATTCTCTCTCCCTGTCCTGATCGTTGCTCGCATATGCCCCCCACTGGCCGGTTGTAGGGAGGATAGAAGCCTTGCATCACATGTCCCCTCCGATACATGTGGAGGCAGCCTGTCACATCTTTTCACCTGCCAGCGCGGACTCTCATTTGGCGAGGAGTAACGTGTAGGAGGCTCACACTGCCCCCGCCATTTTCCTGACTTTGCTGTGCAGGCGCCCCAACCGACCTGTAGGAGTCGCTGTTCACAACGACAAGACTACCACCCTTCAACTTCCCACCCGCTAACTCTGCCAATTGAGTTAGTATGACGGCCAGCCCAAGCCGGAGGCAACGCAGACAGCCGGATTCGAACCCGGTGTCTCTTGCGTTGGTGACGAGCGCAGTGTCCGCTGCGCCACCTAGCCGCCCCTATTCTAAGCCTTTGCATGTTTATTAGCAATTGAGAGAAAGGTTTTTGAAAAAAAAGTTGAGTGGTACTTCGACATCCTGCACAACATGGGACCCCATCAGTGAGAAAAAAGCTATGATGCGTCATGTATGGTGAAATAGTCTTCATCCGATTAAGATTAACATTAGAATAACAGACAATCCAGATTAATAGTATAACCACACCTCTATGATAACAACACAGGGAACAATACACCTTTAAAATGTGTATTTCACCTCATTGTCATGGTGTTTGAAAAGTAGATGTATCATGGTGTTTGAAAAGTAAATTATTATGGTGTTTGAAAAGTAAATTATCATACCTAAACCATTAATGCAGTGGTACATTTATCAATGCTAAAGATATCAGTGAGGAATAGAAATATTTGGGAAACAGCATTTTAATATGGTCTGGGTTGAAAAATAGTGAACCTATTCTTTAAAACTATTTACAACATATATTTTACAGGATATAAGTAAGGGATAATGTATAGCTACGAGGTCATTGTCGCAAAATAATTGACCGACACGTAGTTTAAAATACCGAGCCGCTTCGGCGAGGTGTTTTAAACGTCAGTGAAGGTCAATTATTTTGCGACAATGACCGAGTAAAGCTATTCTCGAAGACACTCTGATGTCACGAGACCGCCGCCATCTTGGTATAGGGGGACCATACGGATTTCTACCATCAAATCCATGCGTTGAGCTCCGTTTTTATTACATGTTTTATCACATTCTTGTTCATTTCATAACATTTTCATACGATTTGTTTTGAAAATATTAAGGCCAACATGGCATTTCACTATTTCGAAAGCCTTTCTGGTGATTCTAAGGCGAGATATGAGTCAAAGAAACTCCCCCTGATTACCACGACCACAACATCAGAGCGAGTTAGCCGAACGTTAGCCACCAGCCACTTTTTCCTCTGTGATGGTATAAAACTTCCGATTTGGATTTCTGTTTTTGTCATTAGTATAACGCGTAACACAGCAGCTCTTTGGCATTGTGAAGGACTGAAGAAAAGTCTGCTTGGTTGTCTTTAATTTGCCGCTTTAACTATCCGTTGCTCCACTAAATAGTGTACACAATGTACCAGGCGGGGCTGTTTCCCCCCACGCTGCAGTTGCGTAGCAATAACAGACAGGAAGTTGACTTCGAGAATACATTATCCCGCTTATTACATGGCTAACTTACTAACAATATACCTAATTCATTTGACAAATCGCAGTTGTTCTGTGGCTCTGTCAGCCCAAATAAAGTGATTATTATTATCGCGGGCAGCCTCTGTTCTGGCTCCGCTGTAATCTACACACACTCCGCTGTCAGTGCAGCCGCGGCAGGTGTGTCTGATTTGCTGCACTGATGTGGGCTTGATTGCGAACAGCTGCGCACATCGGTCATTATTGTCCCACAGCGGTCATTATTGAAAAATAATGACCGCTGTCGGGGGGCTATTGACCAATCACAAGCAAGCATTTCGGCGAATGTGAAAACGCCATGTAATAAGTAAGGGATAATGTATAGCTACGAGGTCATTGTCGCAAAATAATTGACCGACACAGAGTTTAAAATACCGAGCCGCCTCGGCGAGGTGTTTTAAACGTCAGTGAAGGTCAATTATTTTGCGACGATGATCGAGTATAGCTATACATTATCCCGCTTATTACATGGCTAACTTACTAACAATATACCTAATTCATTTTACATCAACTCGCAACACTGGTTCTGGCTGCGTTCTGGCTCCGCTCGTCGCTCCGCCCCCTGTCATCGCCGGCAGCAGAACACCGGCAGTGTCTAATTGCACTGAGGCCCCGTTTAGACGGAAACGCTAGCAGGTGAATCCGCAAAAATATTTTTGCGGATGTGCCTTTCGTTTATACGGAAACGACGTTTTTACGGGGTGAAACCGCAAAAAAGTGAGACTACCTTCCAGGGTGGAATTCCTAGAAACGCAAAAGCTTTGCGATCTCGTCTAAACTATCAAAACGTATAAATCTGTTAAAACGATGACGAAAGGGTTGTCACGGCTGTGGTCGCGCGTACTGCTTACGTCACAGGTAGCAGGTATGCGCCAGTAGCCGAGACGTAAACAAAGCAAGTATGTCTGACTTATATCAACGGAGATCACCTGAAGGCTACATTGGCAGTACTTTTAACCCTTTCACTGCCACACGAGTCACACGACAGAAGGTTACCCCTTTACTATCACACAACCGGCTGTCGTGTGGCAGTGAAAGGGTTAAATACACAAGAATCTGTCCCGCGGCGTGAGTGGAGCCACTGTCTGTGAGTGACTCTGCTTTGGTGCAATCACATTCCCCATCCACAGTCTGCGAATCAGAGGCAGAGTAGGGCGGGTCTTCACAGCACGTCATGTGACATATGCGCCAATCGTGTGACAGCGGGTCTCCGTCGTTACAGCGTCGTCTGCACAGAGAATTCCACTCCAAAACGCTCGTCTAAACGTAAAATTTAAAGTGAAACCGCAAGATGACTTTTGCGGTTTCTGTTCACAAAACGCTCGTCTAAACGGGGCCTGAAACAGTGTGTGTCAGTGGGGCTTGATTGCGAACAGCTGCGCACAGCGGTCATTATTGTCCCACAGCGGTCATTATTGTCTGATAATGACCGCTGTCGGGGGGCTATTGACCAATCACAAGCAAGCATTTCGGCGAATGTGAAAACGCCATGTAATAAGTAAGGGATAATGTATGTAACGAGGTCATTGTCGCAAAATAATTGACCGACACAGAGTTTAAAATACCGAGCCGCCTCGGCGAGGTGTTTTAAACGTCAGTGAAGGTCAATTATTTTGCGACGATGATCGAGTATAGCTATACATTATCCCGCTTATTACATGGCTAACTTACTAACAATATACCTAATTCATTTTACATCAACTCGCAACACTGGTTCTGGCTGCGTTCTGGCTCCGCTCGTCGCTCCGCCCCCTGTCATCGCCGGCAGCAGAACACCGGCAGTGTCTAATTGCACTGAAACAGTGTGTGTCAGTGGGGCTTGATTGCGAACAGCTGCGCACAGCGGTCATTATTGTCCCACAGCGGTCATTATTGTCTGATAATGACCACTGTCGGGGGGCTATTGACCAATCACAAGCAAGCATTTCGGCGAATGTGAAAACGCCATGTAATAAAACAGTTTAACAGTTGCAGTTAATTCAAGTGCCGTTGAACTTCTTCCTTTCTCCTAACTCTCCTTCTCTCCTCCCCTTCTCTCCTCATGTCCTCCTTCTCTCCTCCTGCCCTCTCCTTCTGTCCTCCTATACTCTCCTCATGTCCTCTCCTCTCCTTCTCTCATCATGTCCTCTCCTTCTCTCCTCTATCTCTATCTCTTCCTCTCTATCTTCCCCATTCTCTCCATTAAACTTAATATATTGTACCTGAATACTGCATCAGTGGAATATTTTAATGGCAACAAGATAGAGCATTCAAGTTATTTGTTGTTGTGTAGTTTTAATTATTTCTCTCCCTATCATCATTTTCATCATCGCTTTCTTTAGCATCTCCATGACCGTCTTCATCATCATTTCTCTCCATAGCATCATCTGCATTATCTCTTTCCTCAACTTCATCATTTCTCTCCATAGAATCATCTGCATTTTCTCTTTCCTCCACTTCTTCATAATTGCTCTCCATAGAATCATCTGCATTTTCTCTTTCCTCCACTTCTTCACCATCTCTCTTCTCAAGTTCTTTAATAGTTGTCATACAGAAGTACAGAATACTTTCATACAAAATGCTTCTTACTGTTACGCTCCAGAGACTGTGCTAGACAAGATAGTATCAAATAACATAATAACATAATATAGCATGAATTTAGAAGAAGAAAATGAGGTCACAGTGTTCGGTATAGACGGTATAGATGATATCTCTTCCTGATATCATCATTTCCCTCTTGAATATCTCCATCTTCATTGTCTGTACTGTCTTTATCTAAGGTGGAGTGTTACAATGGGGTAGGTGTGTTGGAATGCGATAGTTGTTCTTTCACAATTAAACAGTTTCTTTATTGTGAACAGGAAGCATAACACGATAAAGTAAATACTTTGAAACAGGCAAATCACAGGGAAGACATAAGTCTCCAAAAACGAGGAAGTAGTTCTAAACTCGAACTGAGAAATGTTTGTAGGGCAAACATCCACACGATAATACACTAATTAATACAAAATGGACTAAGCACGACACCACTCTTGGTATCACCATTATGCTCCCGACATGAGTGATAACAAATGCTTCAGGTAGTACTCACACCTGTGGACAGTGAAGAACTGACAAAGAGAGAGGACATCAGGTGAGCATATGAAGGAGAGTCAACTATACACACAGCAGGCGTTAATTAGCAATCAGGACAAATTAGAAGAGAGGAAGGGTGAAATACTCCAGGGTGGCGCTAGGACTTTTACTCCTACAAGAGAGCAAAAGGCCAAACGTTACAGTGGAGCAAATAATATTTGTTTTATAATAGTAATATAATTGTACTGTATATAATATTCATACTGTAGCCTACAATGTTATAATTGTATTATAAAATAATATGTCATACAGCACTACCACTAGCCCTCTTGCCTTGATTGGAATAAAAAGGGTCTATGGTTGGTCAATTTAAATGTTTAAGTGTTATGGTTTGTAACCGACCCCAATCGCACAACACAAGACAGGTATGATGGTTTGCCAAGAAACAGATATTTATTGAGAGACAGGGAAAAAGGGCACTGTCCCTTTAAGGGAGAACACAAATACAGGAATATAACAAGAGGGGAAAAACTAGGTGCCTTTAAGAGGCGGGCAGGAAAAGGGAACACTAAGGGAAGGTTAATGAACGCTAGGGGAAACATTAAAGGAACGCTAGGGGAAGGTTAAAGGAACAGAGGAACTAGAGACTAGGAGAAGTCGGGACAAGGAGAGCTAGGGAACAGGAGAACTGGGGACTAGGAGAACTAGGGACAAGGAACTAGGTGGAACTAGAAGGGGAGAACTTGGGACCAGGAACTAGGTGGAACTAGAAAGGGGAGAACTAGGGACAGAGGGGACTGAGGCCCGCGGAGGCGGGCTGGGGAACAGGGAGGAACTGGGGACAGAGACCCGCGGAGGCGGGCTGGGGACAGGGAGGAACTGGGGACTGGTGGGAAAACATCTGGGCCGCTCTGCAGAACAGAGGAGAGGGTTAATATTCAAAAGGGAACAAACAGAGCAGATGCAGAACAGTCCAAATAAACAAAGAAAACAAAGTAATAATATCTTCGTGTGACAAACACACAGGGGGAGATGTAATGTCCAAAAATACTATCTAAGTGAGAACAAAAACAGAGTGGGAGATGAAATGTCCAAACTACTAACTAAGTGAGAACTAACGGAGGCAATACGCTGGGTGAGTGACATCACAATCAAAACTCACCCAGGCGTATGCGTAATGGTACAGGAACAGCAGCGAGACGGGGGCAAGAGGCATTACGCTGGGTGAGTGACATCACAATCAAAACTCACCCAGGCGTATGCGTAATGGTACAGGAAACAGCAGCGGGAACGGGGGCAAGAGGCATTACGCTGGGTGAGTGACATCACAATCAAAACTCACCCAGGCGTATGCGTAATGGTACAGGGACAGCAGCGGGGCGAGGGCATCGCCACCGGGTGGCTGGCTGTCCGAGCCGAGGAACAGAGTGCTGGAACAGTGGCGGTGGCGAGGGTGTCGTCCACCGGGTAGCCGACTGTCGGAGCCGAGGAACAGAGTGCTGGAACAGTGGCGGTGGCGAGGGTGTCGTCCACCGGGTAGCCGCTGTCGGAGCCGAGGAACAGAGTGCTGGAACAGTGGCGGTGGCGAGGGTGTCGTCCACCGGGTAGCCGACTGTCGGAGCCGAGGAACAGAGTGGCGCGCCACACCTTGGTGTGCGCGTCGGAACCGAGAGACGCATCGGGGTGCGTCTGCGAGGAGGAGTGTGCCAAGCACGAGGATCCTTGGAAAATGCGCGTTGGAGACTGGAGAGCGTGCCAAGCCCTTGAAGATGCGCGTTGCGCGCTGGTGACTGGAGAGCGTGCCAAGCCCTTGCAGATGCGCGTACCGCGCTGGTGACTGGAGAGCGTGCCAAGCCCTTGAAGATGCGCGTTGCGCGCTGGTGACTGGAGAGCGTGCCAAGCCCTTGCAGATGCGCGTACCGCGCTGGTGACTGGAGAGCGTGCCAAGCCCGAAGGTCTAGGAGATGCGCGTCTGCGCGCTGGTCGGGGGAGCGTGCCAAGCTCGAAGGTCTGAAGTGGAACACTGGAATACCTCCCGTAGAGGATTAGAGAGCGCAGTACAGTGTCTCCCTCCAGGCAAACGGCGACAGGTGGCGAAGGCTTGAGCGCATCTGGCGCGCTGGTCTGGAGTGGAACACTGGAATACCTCCCGTAGAGGATTAGAGAGCGCAGTACAATGTCTCCCTCCAGGCAAACGGCGACGGGTGGCCAAAGCTTGCACCTCGTCTCACGCCGGGCGCTGGTCTGGATGTGCGTCAGGACGACAGCTGCGCGGGGGGTCTGAAGTGGATGACTGGGATGCCTCCCGTGGAAGTCTAGGGAGCGCAGACCAGTCCCACTCTCAGGCAACGGCGACAGCAGGCGAAGGCTGGAGCATACATCTCTACGCCGGAGAATCAATACAGCATAGGCAGAAACAGAGGACCTCCCGAAAGAGTCTAGATGTTTGAGAATATGATACGGCATGTTTACAACACGACCCCACGCCGAAACGAGGGGAAGAGCCCTGGTATTTAAAGCCCACAGGGGAACTAATTAGCCTGCCACCACAGGTGCGAGAGGTAATTGATAATAGTCCAGGTGTGGCCACTGAGAGTAAACGAGAGTAAAGAACGAGAGGGTGGGGGCTAGAGAGAGTGAGTAGGGAATTCCTAACAGTAGGCTTAAAGAAGACAGAGAAAGTTGGTGAGCAGCGGACAAAACCTCACATTAAGACTAAATGTTCTGTCCAAAATAAGCATTATTGACCATGTTAGCACCAGATTCTCAGTTATAATCCAAACTATGGCTCTGCAGACAAGCTTGTACATGTAGCTAGTAGTGAGGACTTACAAATACATACCTGTATCCTTATCTGCTTTTGACTAACATTTTCAAAGAAAAGCTGCCTCTTTCAAGTTCAAGTTTCAAGTTTCTTTAATAGTTGTCATACAGAAGTACAGAATACTTTTATACAAAATGCTTCTTACTGTTTTCAGCTGCTTTTTAATATTCTTCCGATTTCTTTCTCTCCTTGGCATTCTGTAATCATAGAATATAGGCCAATGCTAAACCCACTTTTAAGTTTACTACCACTCTTAAATTAGCTTTAAAAAGCAATTCACACTGAGCTTTAAAGTGCTATGGGTATATAATTTGTGCAAATGATCCTAAAATAATTTGTACACTTTATTTCTAAATTGAGAACACATGGTTAGCATAGAATCAGCTAAGCAAGGTAAGGTTTAGTTAGCTAGCCTATAGTAGCCTAGGCTAGACTGGGTAAATAATTCAGGCCGGGAAATATAGTGCGAAATATAGTCCCAGTCAGGCCACTTTTTAAGCGGGGGGTCCCCCACCAGGAATTATTTTAGTTTTTTGGGGGGTACAGGCTAGCATAATGTCAAGTATTAGCAACAACACTGATTTCGATGGATTTTTAGTTTTTTGTACCATTAAGGAACTAAATTGTCCTCTTCAAAAACGCCATAAAAATATGATATGCTTTTTCTTTCATACATCTTTTATTCAACTTCCGCCCTGATCATAACCACCACATATTCAATACATTTTTGAATTTTAACCCTTTAAATGCCAGTGTGTGTGATGGCATCACAAATTATTGTTAAAAAAACACACACAAAAATATAATATATCAAATGCAATGTAGATTTTTCTGGGTGGGATTATTACAGGCTGGCATGTGTCAATGATTAGCAACAACACTGATTTTGATGGATTTTAGTTTTTTGTAAAGTCAGATTTAACAACAACTCTTTTCAGAAAAGTGGGAGTATTTCATTTTGTATCTGACATTACAAAAAAACCAAACATCTAAAAAATAAAAATGGTTATGATCAGGACTGAAGTTGAATAAAAGATGTATGACTGTTTAGACTGTGTTACTCTCTGTCTGTTTACTCTCTGTACTCTCTGTCTGTACTCTCTGATTGATTGATTGTCACAGTGATCTCCTGGTTGTTCCCCACTTAGGTTATCTAACTATTGCGTCGCTGCAACTAGAAACACTGGCCTGGCCTGTTTCTAAGTTATGTGGCGTGACTGCAAAAAATTTAAAAAAGTGTTTCTAGATTACAAAAGCATATGACGTCTTTAGTTCACCCGGACCAAACTGGCTTCATAAGAGGCCGCCTGATCACTGATAACATAAGACGAATACTGCACGTACTATATGCCGACAAGGATGACACCATACCTAAGGCGATGCTGTCCCTGGATGCTATGAAAGCCTTTGACAGGCTGGAATGGTCGTATCTATGGGCAGTATTAGAAAGGATGGGGTTAGGAAAAGGATTCATTGATATGATTAAAGTATTATACAAAGACCCATCGGCCATGATTACAACAGGCACAATCATCTCCAAAATATTTCCGGTATCACGCTCTGCCAGACAGGGTTGCCCTCTTAGTCCCGGACTATTCAATTTATCATTAGAGCCTTTAGCACAATATATAAGACAATCCCAATCCATAGAACCAATCGTAATCAAGGGCACACAACAAAAAATTTGTTTATATGCGGACGATGTAATATTGTTCATGCAAAACCCCAACACCACATTGCCTCATCTGCTCAAGTTGATTGAGAACTTTGGTGATTTATCGGGATTTAAGATAAATTGGCCGAAGTCGGCTTTCCTTCCACTTAACACCCCTGCAAAAAAAGATATAACCCTCCCAGGAGAGATACCGATGGTAAAACATTTTAGATGCTTGGGAGTGGAAATATTCCCCACCATAAGACAAACGGTGAAGCACAATTACACAAAAATCCAAAACAAAATCAAAGACGACCTTGATAGATGGGCAAAACTTAAAAACACAGTACAAGCACGGATATCAATAGTTAAGATGGATGTACTACCTAGAATCAACTTCTTCAGTTCAATGCTACCGTTACCCCCTCCAGAGGGTTACTGGAAAAGATTACACTCCTCCACATACAAATTTATTTGGAATAACAAACCACCACGTATAAAAAGATCCACCGCACAGAGAAATAAAGCAGATGGTGGCATGGCATTTCCAAATTTTTTCCAATATTTTAAGGCGTACACATTAAGACCATTGACAACATGGTTTGACCCCCAAGCATTAGTATCCTGGAGAAAATGTGAAGAAAACATAGTAGCCCCACATAGACTGAAGGACATAGCACACACTAAACTACCAATCAAGCACTGTGAACGGAAATTTGGCCCCATAATTACTCATGCGATCCGGATATGGCGTGAATCACAAAAAAAAAATCCTAACCCACACAAATGGCACAATCATACTCCCTTATTCAATAACAATGCACTCTTAATTAAAAAAACGACCTATAAGATTCCCTATATGGGAAGAGCAAGGCATACACTCATTAGGGGATGTTTTTAACAAACAGGGTTTTTGTAGTGATAAAGAAATACGCACATTTTTTTATCTCACCAAGTCCACATGGCTTTTTTACATACAGTTACAGCTATGTTTGAAGTCTCACGGTGTTCCATTAGACATACCAATTGAACACCACAGATACCACAAATTCTTCTACGAAAGAGAGACATCGAGAGGTTTTGTTTCAGATTTTTATCATCAATTACTAACGTCCTCGTATGAAACCCTCCAACTAGACTCTGTCTGGAGGAGGGATATACCAGACCTGGAAAATGACTTTGATTGGCAAGGAGCCTGGGCAAATGTCCGACTTACATCAAGGAACCCGGATCATCAACAAATCAATCTTAACTATATTCACAGGACATATTTGACTCCTATAAGACTGTGCAGAATGGGGCTTAAACAATACTCCAAATGCTCCCAATGTACAAATGGGGACGAAGGGACATTTATGCACATGTATTGGGACTGCCCACCAGTTAAGGCATTCTGGAAAGATGTGACCCAACAATTATCAAAACTCGTATCTTGGAATATACCTGTACACCCCTCGGTATTACTATTAAATGATGTTTTTGAGTTTGCAGTGAATCCACAGCTAAAGAGATTGGTTTTATCGGGTATCACAGTAGCTAAAAAGCTGATCGCATCACGCTGGTTTCAACCGGAAAAAATGTGCCGGAAAGTTTGGTTTCTTACATATCTCGATGTGATTTATCAAGAAATATCTACAGCAAGAATTCTGGGTCTCAATGAATCCAAAATGTCAATGTGGTTAGAAGTGGTGGAGAGAATAAAAGCTAGCTTATAATGGTAGTGTCTGGTTAGGTGCGAGGGATAGTGGAGGTACTTCCCAAGGTGGGGTCCGGGAGGGGGGGTTTGAGCTGGAGCATATGTGTGTAGGTTTTTAGATAACAGGTATTAGGGGTATATCTTATATAAGACAATTAACTAAAATGTGATCTCATTGGATGTGCTCTGACAATTAATGCTTGTATATCTTATCGTGTGTTGTCATGTTTGTTTATGTGTTTGTTTAAAAAATAATAAAAAAATAAAATACAATTTTTTTAGTATATATTATAATATATATATATATATATTTTTATTAGTACAGTAGCGAACAGTAACAACATATTTATGAACTCTGCACTTAATGGGGCACTTCGCCACAAAACAAGGTAGCAGTCCCTATGAGACAAGGTATTGCTATGTTGATACCCACCACTGCGTCCTTTATGAAAAGGTTGGATGGACTTCCCCCTTACATCACATCACTGTTACATTTACATTTTACATTTTGTCATTAAGTTCTGTACGACAAGTCAGCAGGAAGGGTACAACTCTTACAACTGAGTAAAATGTTCATCAACCAGTGCTGAAACGTGGGTGCTGCAGTGTTGAGTGCCTAGTACTAGTAAAGACATATTAGTATAGTAGGAAGAGTGTATGATAGCAGGGCCGGACTGGGGAAATAATTCAGGCCGCAAAATATAGTCCCAGTCAGGCCACTTTTTAAGCGGGGGGTCCCCCATCAGGAAATGTTTTTGTTACAAAGACTTAATTTCCTGCATTCTGGTGCAGGAATGTTTGAAATTGTACCCTTTAAATGCCAGTGTTTGTGATGGCATCACAAATTATTGTTAAAAAAACACAAAGATTTTTATATTTTCAATATATCAAATGCAATAGATTTTTCTGGGGGGGGGTTATTACAGGCTGTGTCAATGATTAGCAACAACACTGATTTAGATGGATTTTTAGTTTTTTGTAATGTCAGATTTAACAACAACTCTTTTCAGAAAAGTGGGAGTATTTCATTTTTAATCTGACATTACAAAAAACCAAACATCTAAAAATAAAAATGGTTATGATCAGGACTGAAGTTGAATAAAAGATGTATGACTGTTTAGACTGTGTTACTCTCTGTCTGTTTACTCTCTGTACTCTCTGTCTGTACTCTCTGATTGATTGATTGTCCCTGGATGCTATGAAAGCCTTTGACAGGCTGGAATGGTCGTATCTATGGGCAGTATTAGAAAGGATGGGGTTAGGAAAAGGATTCATTGATATGATTAAAGTATTATACAAAGACCCATCGGCCATGATTACAACAGGCACAATCATCTCCAAAATCTTTCCGGTATCACGCTCTGCCAGACAGGGTTGCCCTCTTAGTCCCGGACTATTCAATTTATCATTAGAGCCTTTAGCACAATATATAAGACAATCCCAATCCATAGAACCAATCGTAATCAAGGGCACACAACAAAAAATTAGTTTATATGCGGACGACGTAATATTGTTCATGCAAAACCCCAACACCACATTGCCTCATCTGCTCAAGTTGATTGAGAACTTTGGTGATTTATCGGGATTTAAGATAAATTGGCCGAAGTCGGCTTTCCTTCCACTTAACACCCCTGCAAAAAAAGATATAACCCTCCCAGGAGAGATACCGATGGTAAAACATTTTAGATGCTTGGGAGTGGAAATATTCCCCACCATAAGACAAACGGTGAAGCACAATTACACAAAAATCCAAAACAAAATCAAAGACGACCTTGATAGATGGGCAAAACTTAAAAACACAGTACAAGCACGGATATCAATAGTTAAGATGGATGTACTACCTAGAATCTGTTTTTTATATTTTAGGAGCACTTCTTTTTTTTGCTATGCGTCTTACTGTGAAGCACTTTGGTTGACGTGTGTTTCATGTGTCATGTGTCATTTTGAAGTGTCATGTCTAAATGTGCTATACAATTAGTTTGTTCCCCAATTAGGTTATCTAACTATCGCGTCGCTGCAACTAGAAACACTGGCCTGGCCTGTTTCTAAGTTATGTGGCGTGACTGCAAAAAATTATGTGGCCTGAAAAAAATATATAAATAAAAAAAAATATATATATATAATTTTTTTTTTTTTACAGCACAGGCCAGGCCAGAAAACTCCCGGTGCTCCCGATGGCCAGTCCAGGCCTGCATACTGCCATCAATAAAAGCACTTGCAGTGTAGATACATTAGTATTTAGTAAGAAACTGATGCTGCTGGGGCTGGCCTCCAGAGTGAAGCTCAAATTGGAGTTAGCAGCGTTGAGATACCTGTGAAATGCCTCCAGTGACTCTTCACTCCCTGTCCAAATAATGAATATATCATCAATGTAGCGCTGATATATCTATTGTGATATATATAACTGCTGAGTCATACAAAACATTAAGGCAATCAAGGACACTCTTGCTTGCATGCATGTAAATTACATTGCCATAATTCAAAATGACATTCATGAGTAAAATGACACAACATGAGTAAACTCTCCTTTAAGTACAGTGGAGCTTTGACTATGGAATGCTGAGCTGTAGTCGATGACAGCATTCTCACATAGTTCCCCTGCCTCACATAACTGGGATCGGTTTACATTTAGTCATTTAGCTGACGCTTTTATCCAAAGCGACTTACAAGTTCTGTACGACAAGCCATCAGGAAGGGCACAACTCTATCAGCTGATCAACAATGTTCATCAAAGTGTTGAGTGCTACAGTGTAGGTTAGTTTATTAGGACAAGTGCATGACAGTACGGTTAGTTAGGGTTACAATTTTTTTTTTTTTTTTCTTTTTTCAGATAATGGTTGAAGAAGTGCGTCTTTAGTCGACGGCGAAAGATTGGACGTGATTCGGCTGTCCTAACTGGGGTGGGTAGTTCATTCCACCATTGTGGGGCAAGGACTGAGAATAGGCGACTTCTCTTTGATGACCCTCCCGGAGCTTGGATAGGAGTAGGTCTGAGGCGGCCAGAAGATGCAGAGCGTAGGGGTCTTGAGGGTGTGTAGTTAGAGACCATTGACCGGAGGTAGGCGGGAGCGGTTCCCTTTGCCGCACGGTATGCTAGGTCGAGGGCCTTGAAGCGGATTCGTGCAGCAATGGGGAGCCAGTGCAGGTCCCTAAGAAGTGGGGTGACATGGGCCGACTTCGGTAGGTTTGAGATCAGGCGGGCCGCTGCGTTCTGAATGAGTTGAAGAGGCTTAGTGGCAGTGGTCGGGAGGCCAGCGAGCAGTGCATTGCAGTAGTCTAGGCGGGAGATGACTGTTGATTGGACGAGGAGTTGGGTGGCTTCTTTTGTCAGGAAGGGGCGGATTTTTCTGACGTTGCTCAGGAGGAATCGGCAGGTTCTGGTCGTCGCTGCGATGTGAGCAGAGAAGTTCAACTGGTCGTCGAGGACAACACCAAGGTTCTTGGCGGTCGGGGACGCAGTCACAGCTGCATTCTCGACTGTGATTGAAAGGTCGGTTAGGGGGGAGGATTTGGCCGGCAGGTGGAGCAATTCTGTTTTGCTTAGGTTCAGTTTGAGGTGGTTGGACGTCATCCAGGCGGAGATGTCGGATAGACAGGCCGAGATCCGCTCAGAGACGTGGATATCTGAGGGAGGGAAGGAGAGGAAGAGTTGAGTATCGTCGGCATAACAATGGTAGGAGAAGCCATGAGACGTGATAATGTTACCCAGTGATTTAGTGTAGAGGGAGAAGAGAAGGGGTCCTAAAACCGAGCCCTGGGGGACACCCGTCCGCAGGGGGCGGGTGGCCGACAGGGTCCCTCTCCATGACACTTGGTAGGAGCGGTCATTGAGGTATGATGACAGCCATGTCAGCGCAGAGCCAGCCACTCCCATCACTAGGGTGTACTTAGTACTAGGTGGATCGGTGGATCCCTCGCTCCACTCTCATCGCCCAAGGCTACGAGGAAGCTGACGTAAGTTTAAGCGTTTTTCTTTATCATTTTCGACACAAACTGCCCTGATCTATATATCACCCATACTACATAAATCATTTAACGTCGGTCACGGAATTATAAATTTCGTATGAATGTGTGAATGAAAAAGTTAAACGTTCCTACATCCTGAACGATAGTTAATCGATGTTGAATGGGCCATAGTAATGTCAATTTAGCAATACAATTTAAAAAGTTATAGCCCTGCAAAGAAGGTGAACATCTCCATAGACTTATAGTACTGGCAGAGAATGGTTTAGGATGATCAAAGTGGTGGCAGAGAATGGGTTAAGAGCATCAGCAGTCTTTAGAAAATGTTGCAGTGTAGCATAATGTATTTTATCTTGGGTAGCTATATTTATTTTATCTATGCAGATTGTTTAGTTCTTGAGATGATTTCCACGTTGTACCCGTGTTTGTTCTTTGTGATACTGTATGTCATGTTTGTGCCGGACCACAATGGAAACAAGTCTCTGACTTTATTGAGAATGGACATTGAATGAATGAAAAGGTTTATTTAAACTGGACACCACAGCTACATTGGACCAGCCACAGTGGACAGACCAGATGTAGTGTTTTGCGTGTTTATAGCACAAGTGCTAGTTTTCAACACTAGTCCATTGAGGCTTTTCTAAAAGATAGAATAAAATTAAAAGTTAAATACAGAATTAAAATCACAAATCAGAACAAATAGTCAAAAAAAAAATAACAAAACCGTCTACAATTGTGAGCACTGCTGCTTTGATTTCAGCCATACCTTGAGTCCTCTGCTGAACACGTTGGCATTGGACTCCAGTTTTAAGCCAGTATGGCCGAGAGTTCCATAAGTTTGCCCCGTTAACAGATAAGGCAGACTGTCCAAACGAACTCTTGCACATGGGAACAGTACAGTCACCATTATTGGAAGCTTGTGTGTTTGCTCTGCTAGAGCTCCAACGTCTAACCACCAGTCCAGAAAATAATGATGATGCATGATTAGGACTAGGGGGCGTTTAGCAGAGTGAGTAAAGCAATATGGTCAATATAGCCAGGGGGTCTGCCTCTCTGTGCTCCACTGGCTGCAACCTTCGGACTCTGAAAAGATGTTGTCTCAACCTTTATTCTCCCTACACGGGTCCCCAGCGACAGTTTGCCCCTGAGCTCAACCCTCCTTTTTAACCACACTCCTTTCACCTATTGCTGTGGGAATATTCCCACAGCAATAGCACAATATTATGTACAATAGCACCTCCTCCCAAACCACTGCAGCCTTTCTCAAGCCAGTGCTTGTGAGTAGACTAGGTCAAGAGGTTGCTTCATGACGATGAACAGAGAGAGAAAAGATCTGATGCTTGATTACACAGGAGCGTTTTGTGAAATGAATGTCTGCAAAGGTAGGTTTATTCAAAATAATTTCTCAATGCTCATTCTACTTTAAGTAACATAATACATGCTATAGTTGATGTTGTAATGAGCTGTAACCTTTTGTCAGAACTATCAAAAGAGACTAGGTTACTACTCACTTTTAGATATATGGTAAATCACAAAGAAATGGTTAGTTACTTATGAGTAAGTAGGCTATATTATGGTAACAATATAGCATCCTACTATCTGATTATTAAAACTATTTAATTCCACAAACAAAATAATATGTATTAATCATTAACCATACACACTATTGTGTAATTTCTGTTCAAATATGAAGCTACAAATGGGCTACAGTTTTATATCATCCAGAAAGTTCTGGAATTTCATTTTTTCTTAATGTTAAAATGATCGTTTTTCATCTCTGACCTGAGTAAAAGGACGATCATGTTGTTTTCTCTATGGACTAGACCAGGTGTAGGCAACCCTAGGCACGCGTGCCTGCATTTGACCCGATCCATAGATGTAGGACTTGGCCATAATATGGTCATTTACAGGCCTGATATTCTATATTCTATAATCATATTTCA
Source organism: Notolepis coatsorum (assembly GCF_963971535.1). NCBI lineage: Eukaryota > Metazoa > Chordata > Actinopteri > Aulopiformes > Paralepididae > Notolepis > Notolepis coatsorum. The sequence goes on along the minus strand of NC_140179.1, from coordinate 20,029,203 downwards.
AATTGCATGTGTCCGGATGGCAGAATTCAGTAATGTATCTACAAAACGCCCCAGGCGGTCAGGGTGGGTGGACACACCTCCAACTTAATCTCCCTGAGCATCGGGTCCCCCCCAGGCCTGTGTTCTCATGTTCTCAGTCCTCTGCTGTACTCACTGTACAGAGGACTTCTCATGTCATTTGAACAACTGAAGAGGAAACAAGATCTTCTTCTGCTATCTTTAGTTAAGATCTTTCCTTAGAACCAATATAGGCCCTGGAGAGATTTAAACGTGAATATACATAGATCCAAAAGGACAAAGATCAACACTTAAATCCAAAGAGAAGAGGGTCTATACCAGAGAAAACAAAGTAGCAAGGAGCCAATGGCCGACATCAGCTAAATAGGCTAACTGCAAATAGAGTAGCCAGGTACTGACACCAGGCCACACACAGCTTTGGGGGGCCGGGGGGGGGGGCGGTCGCCAGATGATTTCCAATATATATTGGAACGGTCCACACCCCGCTATCAGTGTTCCTCTTCCCTGCCAATGAAGTATTCACCCAAAGACCAAATACCGACGTGGCAACAACTACCGCACTACCGGTAGAATAAGTGCAGAGAACCGTGGAAAGTGATGCAAACGGTCTTGTCGTGTTTTGAACATGTATGTTGTGTTGATGGAATCACGTTATTCCATCAACACAACATACATGTTCAAAACACGTGACGTTAATATAGAGAGGATTGATAATTGGATAATGCAGGCTGTTAGTAGAGGCAGAACTAGCGAGCCGTTAATATAGAGAGATATGTTATTTCGATTGATATGAATTGGATAATGCAGGCTGTTAGTAGAGGCAGAACTAGCGAGCCGTTAATATAGACTAGAGCTAACTAAATAGCTTTTCAGTATATTTCCATGAATTATTATATGTATTGTGTGTCTCTCCACTCCACGCTATGGTAGTTGTTGTGAAGGGCCAGATTAAACCGAATATATATATTTATTTATATATATATATTTAATTGTATTTGTATATTCTCTAATATTCCCTGATATCCCTTGTATATTCCTTGTACAATATGCATTGAATATCCATTCTAGCCTACTGAACATCCCATAATAGTCTCCATTCTACTATTGGTCGAGACCTTGGTGCCAGGCTGCCATACCCCCCAGACCCAGTTCAAACGTACCGCTCAACATGTACGAACAAGTCCTAGTTCCGCGTAGGAATCTGGCTACCGCACCACTAATGGGACTATTTGTTCATAGTGCGTATATATACTGCGCTACTAAAGTAGGACTTTCTTTTCAGTCCAGTTTCTTACCCTCCAATAGAGTCACAGACGTAAAGCCTCCCCGCGACGCCACGTGTGGGAGTAAGGCCAAGTTCGGCTTACCATCGGTATTGAGACATCGTGTATATTAATATTTGAATAGTCATATTTGGCACTATATCGTCGAGTTGGACGTAGTCTATTAAGCTAATAATAGTCTGTTAATATATAGTGCTTCGTGCGGTGAGAATACTACCGTAGTCAGTACCCCATCGTTTCGGGCAGAGAACTGGCTGCTTATCCAGGGTGGTTGACCCCACGTGAAGCTGCACCCGAGGAGCCCCAGAGCCGACGAGCGAGTGGACCTGTATACCGGATTATTCTACCGACGACAGCCCGCCTTCCCAGGCACGGATTATGCTTTGTATACGTTGATTATTCCATGGATAAAGACCCCCGACACTGCCGTGTGTTGGAACCCCCCCCCCTGGAGAGGACGCAAGGTGAGGAGACGCTCTGCAAGACGAGGTCGCTTCACGTCTCTCCTCCGTGGACCGGAGGACGCCGGCCCACAAAGAGTCCATCTGCTTTCATCTGTGGTCCAAGGATCGCCGGCGCATTGAACGGCACTACAGTGGGTTCACCTGGGATACCCTTGGCCGGATGAGGCAGCCGGATTCTACCCCCCCCCCCTTCCTACTCCTGTCGGCTTACAAGCGACCGGATTAACCCCCCCTAGTGTATCCAGCCTATAATCATTAAAGTATCATTGCTGTTATTCCTTAACTATTCCAGGTCGTATATGTACCACCTGCGCCTTCAGAGATTGGACATTCTCTATTGATATACCGACGAATACTCTTGCCATAAAAGTGCATACTAATTCCCATTCATAAATGTGATTGATTTGATTAAGTGCTTGCTCTACACACCATCGCTGTGTAGAAATAAAGACCTATTTCTAATTCGTACATTTGTGTTGGATCCGTTTCATCTACGTGACAGTGTTCATCATAATATATTTATGCCGAGTACTGGGTGGCCGAATATTAAGTACAAAGGTAGTGGTAGTAAGTATCATATCTAGTAATACAGTCAGGGAATTGTACCCCTCAGTTAAAATTGGTCCTTCGAGCCGGATGGAAATCAGTGTAATATTAATATAGTATTATTAATATTGAAATGGCCTATGATGAACACTCCACGAAACGATCCTCCTAACCAACGCCCGCAGCGCGAACGACGGCTCCCTCAGTACTTAGAGGCTTACGCTGTCAGTCAACAACCTAGTCTTCTACTAACAGTAAACGCGGTAAAACTAGAAAGTAAAAGTATGTCTAACCCCAACGCCCAGACTACCCCGACCATAGAGGCCCCTACGGGTTCTAATGTAACTGACCAAGTTCACGGTGGGGACCAGTGGGAACCAGACATGACTTCACACCCCGCCAGTACTGAAGAAGTAGTCCCCGATGAGTCCCGGGAGGAATACAACGCTACCGAGAGAGAACTCGGCACGGAAGAAGACGGGGAGAGCACCGTGGAGACAGAGCTCCAAGGCTCCGCAAGGAGTACCCCGAGGGAAGGCTCCCCTATACAACCGCCTTCTCCCAGCGAGGCAGAGAGGACCCTACAGCAGGCCTTCCTCATCAGCCTGAACGCCGCTGCTGAACGCGACCGACTGCAGATCCAGCAGCGGAGCGAAGAAGAGCATATACGTCTAGAAATAAGACACATTCAGAGAGAAGAGAATGTGGCCCGAGACCGAGCAGACAGCCAGCGAGCAGCTGCTGGTGCTCTACGGGACGCAGAGCGCGACAGACAGCAAGCGCAACTAATAGAACAGCTGATCAGACGGACAACACCCTCTCCCTCCGCCAGAGGCTCCAGGAACTCGTCTAGACACACCTCCAGGGCGGCATCCCCTAGCCGAGTAAACAACCCTGAACTTGACCAACAGACGAGGTCTATACCCCCCACAGACCACCTCCCCCCACCGGTCCAAGCAAGACCTAGCAACCGGGAAGGAGCAGCATATCCTGTGGAGAGGCTAAACCAGAGACTACAAGCACTGGATGACCTAACTGAAGACGAAGAGGAAGAGGAGGAGAACCACGCCCGACGACAGCACAGTACTCTACCGGACCAGGAGGTCCGGTACAGCCCAGGCTATACTCCCGCGGAGCTGCGCTACAGACCCCCGACTCTATACACGGGTGAGCACGACGCACGACCCGCACCGAGGAACAGCACCTGGACAAGCGGGCCATGGTACACTGCCGGTACCAGCCCATACCAAGGAGCGGGAGGAGACTCGCCTAGGAGGCCTCTCCCCCAACGCTCGCCGATGTATCCACAGTCAGCGTCATACATCGGCACGCCTATGGTACCCGACTTCACCCAAGAGAACCGGGCCCAGTATACAGAACTCCGCATGTGTCTGGAGACCATGTTGGCGGATGCATTGGATGAAACGCCACAAATACGCCATCCCACTGAAGCACTTAAAGGTACCCCGCGCACATAATATAGCGCTCGCCTACGCGACTTCCACCACCCCATACACAGCAGCGCTGGTAGCATTGGACCAGAGGTATGGGCGCATATGGGATTACGTGATCCAGGAGATCCGACACATCGACCGCTTACCCCCAGCAATAGACAATCGAGCACTGGACGACCTGTCCATCAGAGTGCAGTCCCTGGTAGGGATGTTGGGAGCGCAGAGAGAGAAGGGGAGGCATGAACTTTACGCCAACTCAAATGTGGAAAGGATCTTGGAGAAGCTGCCGCCCGCTCGACAGGAGCGTTTTAGGCGGCAGAGAGACCACCGAGACCCGAATGGCCCCGAACCGAACCTCCTCGATCTAGCAGACTTCCTGGCGAGAGAAGTCAGCAGCCTACGGCTAGATACATTCGGACGGAGCACCCCTGGCTCCAGAGAAGGAACCAGACGACTAAATGATGGAAGAAGATCGGTGACTGTGATGCACCAATCGGAGTCAGTACCGAGCAGCAGGAGCCACAGTACCCCCTCCAGAACGGAGAAGTGGAAGATAGTGTGCCCCTACTGTGAGAAAGAACACTGGCTAGCGCAATGTGACTCCTTCCCCAAGCTGAACGCGGAGGAAGCAAGTCAATGGATAAAGTCCAACAAGCGCTGTTTTCGCTGTGCGCGCTCATACATGGCAGCCGAATGCCGCTTAAAGAAAAGGTGCACCAAGTGCGATGGAGCCCATCTGGACATACTTCACGACAGTAACAGACGGCGCCCTTCACCCGCACCATCCAGCAGCAAAGCGAGCGTCATGTACATCGATCCCGCCAGCAGCAGTGGAGCCCGAGTACTCCTAAAAGTAGTGCGTGTGACACTAAGCTACCAGAATAAAGTCCTGGACACTTACGCCGTCCTCGATGACGGGTCAGAGAAGACCCTGCTGCTCGCCTCCGCTGCGGCCCAGCTAGGGCTGCGGGGAAGCGAAACCCAAATGACAATTCGGACAATAAGACGAGATTTGAAGACGATAAAGGGCGAGAATGTCTCATTCTCTATCGCAGCAAGCGGCCAGCCTGAGCGACGGTACCAGATTACAGACGCTTTCACCAGCCAAGAAATAGGACTGTCGCGGTACACATACCCCGTCGCCAAGCTGATGGAGAAATATGCACATCTGCGCAAGTTACCGATGCCGCTCATAGACAATGCTATGCCGATCCTGTTGATAGGCTCCGACCATGCAGACCTCATTGTCCCGATAGACCGGGTTCATACCGGACCCCGAGGCTGTCCTGCAGCAGTCGAGACCCGTTTGGGATGGACTCTCCAAGGCCCGCTCGCCAAATCTCTCAACCGAAGTACAGCCACTAGATGTCTCCACTCCCGAGTCACGGAGGGAGAAAACCGCACTCCTGCAACACGTAGAGCGGCTATGGACCTTGGAACAAATGCCCTTTAAGAACGGAAAGAAAGACATTCGCTCTAAAGATGACATTTACGCCATTCACCTCCTCGAGACAGGGACCAAGAGAGTCCCGGTCAACGGCGTGTTGAGATACGCCACGCCACTCCTGCGGCGAGAAGGAATGCCTACTTTCCACGCCAAGACAGACGCCACAGAACGGTACCTGCTGAACACGGAGCGGCGCTTAGCCAAGAACCCCGCCCAAGAGAGTGTATACCGCGCTGAGATTGAGAAGCTCATCACAGCGGGACACGTCACAAAGATGGACATTAAAGAGGCTGACCAGACCACTGAATCGTGGTACGTGCCTCACCACAAGGTCCATCACAACGGTAAAGACCGCATAGTATTTAACTGCAGCTACCAGATCGGATCCCAAAATCTGAATAAAGAGTTACTGCCCGGTCCCACACTCGGCCCCTCCCTACTCGGCGTTCTACTCCGCTTCCGCCAGGAAAAGGTGGCCATCAGCGGGGACATTAAAGGAATGTTCCTGCAGGTGAGATTAGTAGAGGAGGACAAGCCCCTGTTACGGTTCCTATGGAGAGAGAAGCCAGGAGATGAGCACCCAGCCATCTACCAATGGGAAGTCCTCCCCTTTGGAACGACGTGCAGCCCCTGCTGTGCTACATTTGCACTACAGAAACATGTAGCAGAGGACCCAGCAGCGGACGAAGAGGTCCGACACAGCGTAAAGAACAGCTTCTACGTAGACAACTGTCTACAAAGCCTTTCAACACAGGAAGAAGCCGAGGCTATCCTGATTAAACTCCGCGCCTCATTGATCAAAGGCGGCTTTGATCTCAGGCAGTGGGCCAGCAGCGATCCGCAAGTACTGCGCAGCCTCTCCTCCGAGGACAAGGCAGCCAGCAGCGAGACCTGGATGGCTACAATCCCGGGAGAAGCCCAAGAGATGACCCTGGGATTGGTGTGGCGATTCAAAACAGATTCGCTTCACTACAGACACAAGCCCCTGACTACGGAGCAGGGAAGGCCGGCGGCGGCGCCGACCACCAGACGGAGTGTGTACACAACACTCGCCCGACAATATGACCCGCTAGGATGTATTCTACCGTACACCACCAGGGCAAAAATGATTGTACGAGCATTGTGGGACAAGGACCAGGGCTGGGACGACCCCATTCCCGCACACCTTGCATCCACCTGGAGAGAGTGGGAGATGGAGCTCCACTCACTCCCAGGCGTTAATATGCGCCGAAGCTACTTCCCACCCACGGTGAGGCCAGAGACATGTAAAATGGACTTACACGTCTTCAGTGACGCCTCAGAGGTCGCATACGGATCAGTAGCCTACTTGCGGGCCCAAGAAAAGGGGGGAGAGATGTACACAGCATTTGTCCTCGCCCGCTCGAGAATAGCCCCACGCAAGCAACAATCTATCCCACGTCTAGAGCTCTGCGCAGCCCTAGCCGGAGCGCACCTAGCCACGCTCATCCAACGTGAGCTCACCATACCGGTGTCTAGAACAATCCTGTGGTCAGATTCCACGACAGTACTCGCCTGGATCAAATCGGACTCATGCAAGTACAAAGTCTTCGTGGGAGTCAGAGTCACCGAGATTCAAGACTTAACCGAAGAGTTAACCGGAGAAACAGAGTGGCGCTACGTTGATACAAAACAGAACCCAGCTGACGTCATCACCCGGGGAATGCCCCTAGATGACCTCACCCGTCGCAATGTCTACAGTGACGGCCCCGCATTCCTAAGACTCCCGGAAGGACAGTGGCCCAGGCCTATCCCGAGGGAAGCAAGTCCAGAGGAGGTGGAAAATAAGAAGTCTGTGTTCTGTGGATTGAGCACCGTAGCCTCCACCGACCCTAACATAGACGATTGCACGTCCATAGAGAGTGCACAACAAAGAACATTCCTGCGGTACCACCCGGAGTGCAAGTCCCCCGCTGATATGTCAGCAGCTAACTACGAGGAAGCAGAATTGCTTCTACTGCAGCAAGCCCAGAGAGACTCGTTCCCCGATGAATTGGCCTGTCTACAGGGAGGAAAGCCCGTCCCATCCGACAGCAGATTAATTCATCTGGCCCCCGAGAGCGACGCTCATACCCTCATCAGAGTGGGTGGTCGCCTACGCAGAGCCCCCAATCTACCGGATGACATTAAATACCTGATAGTATTGAACTCTAAGCCCCTCGGCTACGTCTCCAGCGATGTGGCGGATATCGACCCAGTTACCCCCAACACACTCCTGATGGGGCGGCTAGATCCCGCGTTACCCCAGACAATGTACCAGCCTGAAGAAGCGAACGGCCGACGAATGTGGAGGTACAGTCAAGTATTAGCCGACAAGTTTTGGAGCAGTTTCCTACTGCACTACCTACCGTCTCTACAGACCCGCCAGAAGTGGGTAAAGGAGAGAGACAATTTGACAGAAGGAACAGTCGTCATGATTATTGATCAATCACTGCCCAGAGCTATGTGGCCGGCCGGCCGCGTAAGCAAAGTGATCACCGGTGCCGACGGCAAGGTCCGAGCAGCTGAAGTGCTTGTCCAGGGTCGCACTTACACCCGTCCCGTGGCGAGGCTCATAGAACTGCCCCGACTCCCAGACACAATCGATGATGACCATGACCCTATAACCCTATGACTTTGTGAAGTTGACTGACCCCTACAGCAAACCCTTATGTGTAAATAGACAACGCGATTAATCTGTCTCTGTTTAACTGATTAGGTCTGGGACCAATCAGGGGGTGGCTGTTGTGAAGGGCCAGATTAAACCGAATATATATATTTATTTATATATATATATTTAATTGTATTTGTATATTCTCTAATATTCCCTGATATCCCTTGTATATTCCTTGTACAATATGCATTGAATATCCATTCTAGCCTACTGAACATCCCATAATAGTCTCCATTCTACTATTGGTCGAGACCTTGGTGCCAGGCTGCCATACCCCCCAGACCCAGTTCAAACGTACCGCTCAACATGTACGAACAAGTCCTAGTTCCGCGTAGGAATCTGGCTACCGCACCACTAATGGGACTATTTGTTCATAGTGCGTATATATACTGCGCTACTAAAGTAGGACTTTCTTTTCAGTCCAGTTTCTTACCCTCCAATAGAGTCACAGACGTAAAGCCTCCCCGCGACGCCACGTGTGGGAGTAAGGCCAAGTTCGGCTTACCATCGGTATTGAGACATCGTGTATATTAATATTTGAATAGTCATATTTGGCACTATATCGTCGAGTTGGACGTAGTCTATTAAGCTAATAATAGTCTGTTAATATATAGTGCTTCGTGCGGTGAGAATACTACCGTAGTCAGTACCCCATCGTTTCGGGCAGAGAACTGGCTGCTTATCCAGGGTGGTTGACCCCACGTGAAGCTGCACCCGAGGAGCCCCAGAGCCGACGAGCGAGTGGACCTGTATACCGGATTATTCTACCGACGACAGCCCGCCTTCCCAGGCACGGATTATGCTTTGTATACGTTGATTATTCCATGGATAAAGACCCCCGACACTGCCGTGTGTTGGAACCCCCCCCCCTGGAGAGGACGCAAGGTGAGGAGACGCTCTGCAAGACGAGGTCGCTTCACGTCTCTCCTCCGTGGACCGGAGGACGCCGGCCCACAAAGAGTCCATCTGCTTTCATCTGTGGTCCAAGGATCGCCGGCGCATTGAACGGCACTACAGTGGGTTCACCTGGGATACCCTTGGCCGGATGAGGCAGCCGGATTCTACCCCCCCCCCTTCCTACTCCTGTCGGCTTACAAGCGACCGGATTAACCCCCCCTAGTGTATCCAGCCTATAATCATTAAAGTATCATTGCTGTTATTCCTTAACTATTCCAGGTCGTATATGTACCACCTGCGCCTTCAGAGATTGGACATTCTCTATTGATATACCGACGAATACTCTTGCCATAAAAGTGCATACTAATTCCCATTCATAAATGTGATTGATTTGATTAAGTGCTTGCTCTACATACCATCGCTGTGTAGAAATAAAGACCTATTTCTAATTCGTACATTTGTGTTGGATCCGTTTCATCTACGTGACAGTGTTCATCATAATATATTTATGCCGAGTACTGGGTGGCCGAATATTAAGTACAAAGGTAGTGGTAGTAAGTATCATATCTAGTAATACAGTCAGGGAATTGTACCCCTCAGTTACAGTAGTGCTTGTGCCAGCACAGGAGATACGATTCAAATGTATTTTTTATATATAGGCTATATACATATCAATATCTTCCTTTTAAATAAAATAGGCTCAGGAATCAGGATTGTTAAAGCTAATTAGCCTAATCCATGTGAAAAAGAGTAGCATATAGTAAATGTATGCACACACACACACACACACACACACACACACACACACACACACACACACCTACACACACACACACACACACACACACACACACACACACACACAACACACACACACACACACACACACACAAGAGGGAGAATAGCTTATAGGAGACTTAATGATGTTACAATATTTTTGCTAAAGTGAAATATTTAATCATCAACTATCAAGTTAGTTTTTATAGTGTACATTTTGGCTACTTAATTCATCATCATCATTGAACGTACAGAGAGAAAGAGAGAGGGAGAGAAAGACCCCCCCCCCCTTTGCTCATTATTAGAACTCCATGAAACTGATTGTATTGGTCGCTAGCTTACTTGTTGATTACCGATAGGTTATGTAGATAACCTAGTTATATTAGTATTGGCTGAGCGTCCCGCTCTGAGCCTTATGAGATACCCCTTATCTCCTATGATACCTACTGTATCCCCAACGAACAAACTACATGCACCCACACCTGTATGGGGCCCCGCCCCTATGGAGGCGTAGCCCATATAACCATGACTCTGGTCACCAAACACCCTTCCTCGCCAAATCCCGTTCCAGGAAAAGATCCCTCAAGAGGGAACTCAGGGCCGCGCAGAGCGGGACGCTCAGCCAATACTAATATAACTAGGTTATCTACATAACCTATCGTTATATATCGTATTTGCTTATCGCGTCCTGCTCTGAGCCTTATGAGATATGGGGAAGAGCGGACGCGAGACCCGACAGATGTACCCCCTGAGGACCCGTAAGCCCACATCAAGGGGTGCGGGGAGCCCTGTCACCCCATCCTTCCTAATGAAGGGGGGGCGCAGTCAACTCCACCTGAATGCGAACAAGAGGGAACCAGAACCCCTTGAACACACCGTACAGGCGGAACCACGTGTGACTCAACACACTGTGGCCCATACCCATACACTCCTGCTACCCGACCAAGGACGGGCCCCAGAACCGCCTGGGAGACAGAACCCCCGGTCATGTCCATGAGGTAAAACCTTACAAAGGGACCCGGGGAGGACCATGAAGCTGCAGCACAGATGTCCTCCACCGAGGCCCCACCCAGGAGAGCGGCAGAAGCAGCCACCCCACGAGTGGAGTGCGCCCTGACGCCCCCAGGGGGATCCTGCCCAGCCAACGTGTAGCAGAGGGTAATGCCCTCGCACAACCAATGGGACAGGCGCTGCTTCGACAGTGCCTTACCAGCACGAGCCCCACCGTAACAGACAAAAAGCTGGTCGGTAACCCTGAAGTCCTGAGTACGGCTGAGGTAAATCCCCAAAGCACGGACTGGACATGACAGGTGAAGGCCTGCATCTAACTCACTAGTGTGAGGAGGAGGACGAAACGCCTGAACCACAATATCCCGGGAGCGGAAGGAACTCCGGATATTCTTAGGCACGAAAGCAGGATTAGGTCGCAGAGTGGCACCGCAATCGGTCCGAAAAGACAGGCACTCTGGACGTACCGAGAGAGCACAGAGCTCACCTACGCGTTTAGCGGAAGTGACAGCCAGTAGGAACGCGGTCTTGAAGGACAGCTGTCCCAACGGCACCTGCTTGAGCGGCTCAAACGGGGCCAAGGACAACCGACCGAGGACCAATTGAAGATCCCAAGTCGGAGCCAAGGAGCGTTGCACCGGCTTAACGCGTCGAGCGCCAAGCAGGAAACGCTTCACAAGAGGGTGGCTGAACAAGACATCCCCTCAAACCCCTCATGATAGGAGGATATAGCTGCTGCATATACCCTCACCGTCAAAGCCGACAGTCTATCAAGGAGAGACTGGAGGTAACTAAGGACAGCATCCAGGGGGCAGGAGACTGAGTCACGGCCCCCCGCCTTACACCACACTTGGAACATACGTCATCTGCCCGCGTAAGCGCGACAGTGGAGGGAGCATGCGCATTCCAGATGGTAACACCATCAGGATCAAGAACCTGCGCCCCTCAACGTACCCGTCCCAACAACTGACCTAACAGATTTATGGGGAAGAATCCCTGGCGGCACGGCATCGGTCCCAGACCTGCCTGGCCATGTCCAGACATAATCCTCACCCGTCAGGATGAGGACCGCCCCGCGACAGTACACCTGCACCCACATTCTCCCTGCCGGGGATGTTTCAAGTTTCAAGTTTCAAGTTTCTTTAATAGTTGTCATACAGAAGTACAGAATACTTTCATACAAAATGCTTCTTACTGTTACGCTCCAGAGACTGTGCTAGACAAGATAGTATCAAATAACATAGTATAGCATGTAATTTAGAAGTAGAAAATGAGGTCACAGTGTTCAGTATAGACATATGTACAATGTTCGATGCAGAATAGACGTAACTGAGTTACCATATAATATACAATACTATGCAGTGTACTAATGTACAGTACTATATAGTGCAAAGCAGAAATGGGATGAGGTACAATTTAGGTACAATTTACAGTAAGGTGTACGAGTTGTAGTGCAATCCTTCATCAATAAATATAAAGTGTGGGGAGTGGGTGCTACAGTGTGTTTGTTTAAAGTGAGTGTGTGCTATAAAGTGTGTGGAGTGGGTGCTACAGTGTGTTTGTTTAAAGTGAGTGTGTGCGTGTGGATGTGTGTGCTATGTGCGTTTGATGGTTGTTGTTGTGTAGTGTTCATTGTTCGTTTAGCAGCCTGATGGCCTGGGGATAGAAGCTTCTTCTGAGTCTTTCTGTGCTCGCCTTGAGACTCCGGTATCGCTTGCCTGACCGCAGCAGTTCAAAGAGGCAGTTGTTCGGGTGACTGGAGTCTTTAATGATTCTCTTAGCCTTGCCCCTGCAACGCTTGTTGTAAATGTTCTGGAGGGTGGGGAGCCCCCCTCCAATTGTGCGTTCGGCTGAACGTGTCACTCTTTGTAGTCTGTTTCGGTCTTGTGCAGTGCTATTCCCAAACCAGGAGGTGATGTTGCCAGTCAGGATGCTCTCTATTGTACATGAGTAGAAGTTCTTAAGGATCTTCTGACTGACTTGGAACTTGAGGAAGTAGAGGCGTTGTCGTGCCTTCTTCACAACACTGTCAATGTGTGTGGTCCATGTCAAGTCCTCGGATATGTAGGCTCCGAGGTACTTAAAGCTGTTGACTCTCTCAACCGGTGCCCCGTCGATGCTGAGGGGGCTGTAGTCCTTGACCCCCGACCTCCTGAAGTCCACAATCATCTCCTTTGTTTTGCTGACGTTCAGGGAGAGGCTGTTTTCCTGGCACCATCCCGCCAGGACCTTGACCTCTTCCAGGTAGGCCCTCTCGTCGTTGGCAGAGATCAGGCCCACCACCACTGTGTCGTCAGCAAATTTGATGATTGTATTGCTACTCCGCTGAGCCACACAGTCGTGTGTGTACAGGGAGTAGAGGAGGGGACTCAGAACACAGCCCTGGGGGGCCCCTATGTTGAGGGTGATGGATGAGGAGGTGCAGTTGCCTGCTCTCACCACCTGGGGTCTGCCCGTCAGGAAGTCCAAGACCCACTGGCAGAGGTCATAGTTCAAGCCCAGGTCCCTGAGCTTGGCTATGAGTATGGAGGGGACTATGGTATTGAATGCCGAGCTGTAGTCGATGAATAGCATTCTCACATAGTTCCCCTGCCTCTTGTCCAGGTGTGATGCTGCTGTGTGCAGCACATGGGCTATGGCGTCCTCCGTGGACCTGTTGGGGCGGTATGCAAATTGCAGGGGGTCCATGTTGATGGGGAGGGAGGAGCAGATGTAGCCCTTTACTAGCTTCTCAAAGCACTTCATGGCTATGGAGGTGAGAGCTACAGGGCGGTAGTCGTTGAGGCAAGCAGGCTTGGATTTTTTGGGTACAGGGATAATAGTGGACTTCTTCAGGCAGGTGGGGATGACAGCCTGTTCTAAGGACAGGTTAAATATGTCAGTGAATACCGGGGCCAGTTGGTCGGCACAGACTTTTAGGACACGGCCGGGGATGCCGTCCGGACCTGCTGCCTTCCTGATATTCACTTTTTTAAAGGTCCGCCTCACCTCATGCTCTGTTACCCTGAACACTGAGTCTCCATCAGCAGCAGACCCCCCCCCCCATTGCCGTGGCTTGTGGGCTGGTGTTGTTATTACCAGCATCAAACCTCGCATAGAAGGTATTGAGGTCATTTGCTAAGGAGATGTCACTATTCAGTTTGAGGGAGGCGCCTTTGTAGTCTGTCATCGTTTTGAGCCCCTGCCACATAGCTCTAGAGTCAGCCTGTTCAAACTGGAGTTCAATTTTATCCCTGTAGCACCGTTTGGCCTCTGTCACTGTCCTCCTTACGTTGTATCGCGCCACCTTGTGGTCATTCATGTTGTTTGCCACTAGGCCGTCGTTGTATGCTTTGGTGCGCGCTCTCAGAGCTTCACGGACGGATTTGTCTACCCAGGGTTTTTGATTTGGGTAAACTCTCATTGTGGTAGTGGGGATTGTTTCTTCCACCAAAGTACGAACATAGTCCAGCACTGTCTCCGTGTAGACATTAATGTTATCTGTGTCGCGGAACACGCTCCAGTCTGTGCAGTCAAACGCAGCCTGGAGCGTCTCCTCTGACGTCAAATCCCATTTCTGCACCTCTCGCGAGACTACAGGAGTGCTTTTGATTATCTGTTTGTACTTTGGTGAAAGGAAAATGGCCGCGTGATCCGACTTACCAAAGCCACTAGCAGAATGAGCCTTGTAGCCACCCTTGAATTGCGTGTAACAGTGATCTAGGATGTTACCGCCTCTGGTGTTACAAGTCACATGCTGATAGAAGTCAGGTAAGACCTTTCTCAGATTGGCGCTATTGAAATCACCCACTACTATAATGGCGGCATTAACGTTCGCCGCTTGGATTCTATTTACCTCATCGTGGAGTCTGGAGAGCACGACACTATTGCTGGCTTGCGGTGGAATATACACTCCGACCAGGACGATCGCCGTTAACTCCCTCGGGAGGAAGAAAGGACGACACTTGATGGTTATATATTCCAGGTCTGGGCAGCAGTGGTTCGATAATTCCTTCACGTTAGCTGGATCGCTCCAATTGTTGTTAAACATGAAGGCAATACCTCCTCCACGCTGTTTGCCGGACTCTGCTGATCTGTCCTTGCGGTGGATGAAGAAGTGATCGGCCGGTTGTATGGCGTGATCTGGGGTTTCTGGCGACAGCCACGTTTCAATGAAGCAGAGAACATTGCAGTCTCTAACGTCTCTCTGGAATTGAATCCTTGCTCGGATGTCGTCCAGTTTATTGTCAATTGATTGTACATTGGCTAGCAATATACTGGGTAGTGGCGTTCGGTGTCGTCTGGATCTCAGTCTGTTACGGATCCCAGCTCTCTTCCCACGCCGTCTGGTGGTTCCTTTGTTCCTGGGGTCAGGATCTGGTCCCATTGTCCTGAGAATCTCCACAGGCCATTGCTGCGGTTCAGAAAGCTGATCCAGGGAGTAATCCAATCGGTAAATTTCCCGTAATCCGATGTCTATAAGTGACTGACGGTCATACACATTAAATGCACCTACTGTTGGTGCAGACAAAACTCTTAAAACTATAAATATTAACAAAAGTAAGCACAATCTCGACGGAGCGCACAGACAGGCGACAGGGCATAGCGGCGCCATTTTATTTTTCGGATGTGGGGAGCCCTCAGGCCGCGCAGATGGAGGACGCCCATAGCCAGCCGCCCGCCGCCTGGTGCAGACAGGGGGAGCGTACTCCTCCCTGTCTGTCGATACACGACACTGACGTCGTATCGTCCGTCCTGATCAACACCATTTGTGGACCAGAAGGACCGCTTTCAACACCAACACATTGAACGTAGCGCAGACCGGGCAGCATGGTTTGCCAGCTGCCCCCTACTGCGTTGGCCCGACGCGTCACCAGCGAGGGAGGCGTCGGTGAAAACGCGACGTGAGACAGCGCCGTAACCGTCCTAGGACGGAACCTCCCGAGCGTGTTGACAACACGCTCTGAGATGGATGCCCACAGCCCTCCAACCGTTGACTGGGAAGAGGAGTACTCTACATCCAGTCTACAGCAACCCCAGGCTGGTAGAGACCTGCCTGGTACGAGACCTGACGATCCACCTTGACCGCGAAGGACCAGAACGTCATCAGGGCAGAACACTCCGTAACCCCTGACGACGCAGAGGCCCCAGTGCGGCCTCCACGCACTTGGTGAAGATGCGGGGAGCCAGAGAAAACCGAACGGCAGCCTCTGGTACTCATACACTAACCCTGCAAAGGAAGCGTAGGTAAGCCCTAGGATGGAAGATCGGAGATGCGCATATGCATCCTACAGGTCTATGGAGGAGAACCAGACCCCCACCTGACAGTGTTCAACAGGTAGGAAACGATCCAAAAAATGCTGAACCTTCCCATGGGACAGGTCCAGCCTGGGTCTTACACCCCTCCCTCCCGACTTCTCAGGCAGAGAACACCGGGAGGAGAACGCCACGACGATGGCTTGCTTCGTCCACAGAGATTGGATCTCGTTGACCAGAGCTGTCACTGCTGGAGACCCTGACAATAGGGTCTGTACCAAACCTGAAAACGGGTGGGGTTGTGTAAACACAAGTCCCCGCCTCAGCGTTCTCTCCATCCACCTCGACATATGGTACTGCCGTAGTCATATGTGACGACACTCCCAACGCACCCGCCGTCACGTGGCGCAGGTCCGCCAGGAACTGTAGATAGTTGGCCCGGTCCCCCCGCTGTGCGTAGCCAACCCTGGAACCGTGCGAGCAGCGCGTTCCGTGTCGGAACATCTGACCCTGACACCACCCACGAGGCAATCGCACCCAAGGGGGAACCCCGACAGAAAGGGCCGGTCTGATACGGGGGGCTTCCGATGAAAAAAGCCCCCCCACTGAACACCCCTCCAGAACATGCTGAGGAGTTGTTCTGCAGCCGGACATGCAAGGTGTAAGGCCCCCATGGGTTCCTACACACCGTAGCCCTGCAGTGATATTACTACCACCCCAAATCACGTGTGCCTGCGACCACTTGCCAATATTTCAGGAGTGGGAGGCACCAACATGATACCTGGCCTGGCGAAGGCGAGGCCGGGGAAGCCCGCACTGTGTGCCTCAAAAGGTTTTGAGCCCCCCTGCTGACAACACTTAAGTTGACAGACGTAACACCAGGCTCAACCAACACAGCTCAAGGTGTGGGAGCCGTTTGACAGCACAACATTCTCACGGACAGACCCAGGCTCAGCCATCAACTGGATGTCAGCCCCTGTCCCCATGACAAGCGAAAGGGGGGCCGCCCGCGCATCAACAAAGGCACGCAGCCCGCAGCCAAAGGAAACAATCAGAGCCCACTTTTTCCGCTGGTGTTGGGGAAGGGAGTGATCGGAGAGCGGGCTGCTCGCGGCAGGACGGTGACGGCTTGTTTGTTCTAGCCGAACCCACCCTACATGGCCGATCCCTCGGCCGCCAAGGCTGTCGGCCTTGTGGACACCTGTCGAATCAACGCCCAGGATACCTCCGGCGGGGGAAAACATGGCCGCCTGTCGAGGGCCTCGTCTACGCCGCTGACGAGGCCGTGCTCTCTCTTCTTCTGGCTGTGCGGTGTGAGGCGGTGTAGGGCCTAGGACAATACCGCCCGCGCTCCAGCAGAAGACCAAAATCCCCTGCGGAGAGGGGAACCCTGAGCGGTTATAGCTTGCGGCTGGGTCAAAGCTAATAACGTCAACAACCTTGCGCGATGTGTCGACGTCGGCTGGCCCTCAAGGCCCCACCACCAGACACCATTTTTTTAATAGAAAAAAACAGCAATTCGAACACAGTTCTAATCGTTGCCAATTCCATACCGTGGCGGTACAAGCTTTAACAGCCCACCAGCCACTCGCCAGGCCGACCCACCCATGGCGTCGGCCGGGCGGGGCACTGTTTCAATATGTCAAAAACAAAGGACTGATGTTAACACGGAGCACCAGTGGTGGTTGCAAACAGCAACCTCCACTGTGGTGTGCACCATGAAAGGGTTAAATGAATAAAAGAACTAAACCACAAAATACTGTAGAATGAGCAAACCCATACACACAACGTTAAGGGGAGGCGGACCAGAGCGAACTAGTCCCGCCTTCATTCAAAATATTCACAACAGCACACCAGCCCTATACCGATTGACCGTCAGTATGAATGGTTGAGAGGAGAGAAAACTGTAGCAAGACAGACCTTCTCATAGCAGAGTGACAGAACGAAACAATAGCCCACTACACAGGGCCGCCTCAGGGGGTGGGGGGCCTCGCGTTTAAATTCGCACAGGGCCTCACATTTCTCCCAGGCGGCCCTGCCCCTATACTACTACAGCCTAGCGTGAGGCGATGTGGGACCCAGATCAACAACCGCCTGCGCACAGACACGCAACATGTTTACCATGTCGGCTGGACCCATAGCCCCACTACCCGACGCCAATGTGGATAGGAACTAGCCAGCTGAGCCATAACCCGCCGTTAAGTCCCATCCTGCAGTAATATAGCTCTACTGCTACACCGCCGAGCTCACGCATCGCCCCAGATGGGGACACCGTTCCATAGACCCCGCCGGAACACAAGGTAACATACCTGGCTAGGCTACCTAGCCACGGCCTACCCTGTTGTCAACCCATTTACCCGAAAAAAGGTAAATAGGACTCAGCAAAAAAACCCACAACAGCTACCGACTGACCTTCATTGATGAACCGGGCAAGAGGAGGGAGAAATGACAACATCTCACGGCGGAGACATTAGAACAGCGTAGCAGTTAGCAGTAGTAGTAGCATGTGGCATTAGCGATAGCATGTAGCATAGCATTAGATGTTTAGTAGCACGCCCAAGACAGCTTGGAAACCGTTCCCTGCAGTGAACGTTCACCAAACCATCCTGCCCCCGGCGCCAACACACAACATGGTTGTGTAACAAAACAAACCAGCATTACTAACACTAATACCCATGCCTGAAGACACAGGGCCTACCTGGGTACAAGCTGGCCCGACAGCCAATCTTGTACAGCTGAACCTCGATCTGCTGTCATCAGACGAGGAACATCAACATAGGCCCGTCGTGTCGCCGAAAACATGCGTCGAAGATGCCAGGGGCCAGCAACCTCCGGTAAGCTTTCAACATTATGACTCTGATCTTTTTCATCCTGCTAGTTACGTATGGTGCACGCAGCCAGTACGCTGGAACGAAAATAGAGGAAGGGTGTTTGGTGACCAGAGTCATGGTTATATGGGCTACGCCTCCATAGGGGCGGGGCCCCATACAGGTGTGGGTGCATGTAGTTTGTTCGTTGGGGATACAGTAGGTATCATAGGAGATAAGGGGTATCTCATAAGGCTCAGAGCGGGACGCGATAAGCAAATACGATATATAACTTAGATACGGTAAGAGGTAACTGAAACTGATTGCTCCTGTGCCTGTGGGTTAGCTTAGCTTAGTTAGCACTAGCAGCTAACGTTAGTTTAAAAGGTTTTTAACTGCGACTGGCATATAAGTTAGTAATGGAGAGGGTATAAAGCATGTTAAAGACGCATTTATTGGACCTGTTGCTCGCAGAGTTTACATAGAAACAGCGAGACTCCCAAGAGGAGTTATTCCAGCTGGAGCGAAACACGGAAGCTATGTGACTGTCGAGTCCTGGCTCTAGGCAGAATCACGAATAGTGGTCTAAGAGAAGTTAATTCTATTTTGAACGTGATTCACTGCATTCGTTAGATTACACGTTGCACATGTTATGACTTTGAACGTCTGCCATTTCCACCGCAAAAGGCACATTTATCAATACTTGATGATACCCCATAGTGATCTAACGATTTCTGGTTAACCAATAGGCTTCCTTAAAGTGGAATGTTTTTCACTCTATGCACTGACTTAGTTTTAGTTTTTTTCTTTTTTGTTATTGTTTCTTGTCATGTTGAGTTTATGAAGGGAGGGGATCATGGTTCATGTTTGTATTTGATGTTTTATGTCATGGATAATTGATAATCTTGAAAAGAATAAAGAAAATATCCCTCCACCCCCTTAAAAAATTACAATGAGTTGTAGGAAATGTTATGTGTGTTTATGCCTAAACAAAACAAACAGTTTACATTACCCTTTAAATTGTTTTTGTGCCAATAATATCAGAGGGACTGATAACAGTGTGACACGACAACCACTAGGGGGCAGTGGAACGTGAGATGGCAACTAATCACAGAAGGAAGACACTCTTCCTCCTCCTGGTCCTGGCATGTGTGGTCATTCTGCTGCTCTGCATCAACATGGAGGTAAGACCATGGTTATGAGTGGACCTGCTTAAAACGTGTGCTCTCTTTTACATTTATATCAAATTTAAATACATATATATATATTTATATTATTTCTTTAATAAAAGGAAAAAACTAATAATACACTTTTTTTTGTATAGCACCTTTCATACAAGAATTACAGCCCAAAGTGCTTCACAGCTGTAGACATAAAATAGTGTTATGGTTTGTAACCGACCCCAATCGCACAACACAAGACAGGTATGAGAGTAAGCCAAGAACTGAGCATTTATTGAAACACACAGAAAACGGCACTGTCCCTTTAAGGGAGAACACAAATTACTGGAAAACAAGAAATGGGAAAAGGGCACAGTGCCTTTAGGAGGCGAGCTGGCTAAGGGGAAGGCTAAGGGAACAGGACCAGGGCAAGGGAAAAGGGCAGGAACAGGGAGGACTAGGAGGACCGGACGGGATGACTAGGAGGACTAGGAGGACTGGACAGGGAGGGCTAGGAGGACTAGAGAGGGGAAACAGGGACAGAGGCCCGTGGAGGCGGGCTGGGGACAGGGAGGACTAGGAGGGCTAGAAGGACTGGACAGGGAGGACTAGGAGGACTAGAGAGTGGAAAACAGACAAAGACTGGGATACAAGCATTAGAAGAATGTTGCTGCTCTGCAGCTTCTCCCGGGAAGGCTCGTCTGAGGAATCAGACAGTGACGTCAGAGCCGCTCTGCAGAATCCTCTCGGCAGCTCTCCGAGGTGGTAAACGGGACAGAGAGGGAGAGAGAGAGCGGGTTAGCTCAGAGTACAGTTGGGAACAGAGCAGGTGACAGGAGAAGTGACTTGTCCCAAAACAGATACTCCAGTGACTGAATCTTCGGTGTAATACACACTGTGAGTAAAGTCCAACAACAATCCACGTGATAGAATCTTCGGTGCTAATAAACACTGTGAGCGAAGTCCCAATAATAATCCAAGTGACAGTATCTTCGGTGTGAATACACACAGTGAGCGATGTTCAAGCAAATATTATCCCAAATGAACAATCCAAAAAGCTGACACTGGGTGAGTGACAGTCTGACAAAAAGCAGGAACTCTTCAGTGTCTAAAACACACGAAAAACGAATAGGGTCAAAGACAGCTTTGCAAAACTCACCCAGGCGCTGTGCGTAAAGAGAGCAGGATCAAAACAGGGGGAGCGCGTCGCTACGGGGAACGGGTTGTCCAGCGTCGTTACCGGGAACGGGTTGTCCAAGCGGAGGTCTGAGTGGTGCGCGACTAGAGTGCGTCTGGATGCGCGTCTGGAGTGAAGAGCGCGTCAGGCTCGGAGGTCTGGATGAGCGTCTGGAGTGCGTCTGGATGCGCGTCTGGATGCGCGTCAGGAGTGAAGAGCGCATCAGGCTCGGAGGTCTGGATGGTGCGCGTCTGCTTGGAGTACGCGCCGGTACGGAGAGCACATCTGCTGCGCGGAGGTCTGGAGTGGAACACCGGAATACCTCCCGTAGAGCGCAGTACGGTGTCTCCTTCCAGGCAAACGGCGACAGGTGGCGGGAGGTCTGGATGCGCGTCTGGGCGTCTGCTGCGCGGAGGTCTGGATGCGCGTCTGGACGTCTGCTGCGCGGAGGTCTGAAGTGGAACACTGGAATACCTCCCGTGGAAGTTTAGAGAGCGCAGTCCAGTGTCTCCTTCCAGGCAAACGGCGACAGGAGGCGAAGGCTTGAGCGCATCTCACGCCGGAGATGAAAACAGCATAACAGACAGAAACCGAAACTCCCGTAGGAGCCCTTAGACAGAGAACCTCCCGAAGGAGTCTTGGTGATAGAGATATGATACGGAACGACCCGACAAGGCCAGAGGGGAAGAGCGAGGTACTTAAAGCCCAAAGGGGTGCTAATTAGAATACACATCAGGTGCGTGAAGGTAATTGATACTTTAACTAGAAGTGTGTGTTCGGCACCAGACCAATCAAACACATCATGACAGGTAGTCCAAGGGTGTGGCTGCTGAAGAGCAAACGAGAGTAACGAACGCGAGGGTGGGGGCTGGTGAGGTGAGGAGAATGCAATTGATTAACAGAAAACTAAAGGAACAGAGCGAGTAGGCTTAAAGGAACAGAGCGAGTAGGTGAGCAACGGACAAAAACCTCACAAATAGACATAGGCATACAATTTGCATACAATGTACATAATTATAGATGGCATAAAATGAGCAGAGAATTGACATTAAAGGGGAACTATCTTATAAATGGCCTTTTTGAGTGTTTAGCATTGTTTCCTAGCTATGTGAACTTATATTAATATGATCTATGTCTCAAAATTCTCATATTGGCGCATTCTTCCAATTCTCCTCTCACAATATTCACCCTCACTGAACTGAGTCGTTTGAAAATGTGATGATATGTGATGTCAGAGAGACACCGCTGCATGTTAATGTTCAGGCGAAGACGACGCTGCGCAGTGGTTTAGGAGCCCAGGCTCAAAACAGCTCGAGATCTTGAGGTAGAAAAATGCTGTTTTTGAGGACTTGATTAGAAATACAAAACAATGAATAAAAAATATATATATATTACAGAAGTGTTCCATAGACTCACAGGAATTGTGTAAAAGTGCCCAAATAGTGAAAGAAATAGTAAAATAGTTCCCCTTTAACTAACCTTTGTCTTTTACTATTATGCACTTTGCTACTAATTAATCTACTGTGCCTATATTACTACCTACTCTGCTAATGTCTTGATAATGGGGAATAACAAGACCTGAATCTGTCATGCATTATGATACATTTTCCATCTTATTTAAAGTCAGTGGTAAATTACTGACAAAACGGTAATTTAGTCAAAGTGTGGTAGTGTCTCCGACTCTCTGGTAGTGCATGTCTCTCTGGTAGTGCATCAAATCAAATCAAATCAAATGTATTTGTAAGGGGGCGCCCAAATGGCGAACCATGTAACGCGCTGCGGCGCGGCACAGCCGACCTGGGTTCGATTCCCGGACCCGGCGTCATTTGCCGAATGTCTTCCCCCCACTCTGTCTCCCGTTCTTCCTCTCTCTCTCTCTCTACTGGACTGCCCAGTAGTAAAAAAGCGATAAACGCTAAAAAATAAATCTTTAAAAAATTTATTTATTTGTAAGGCCCGACAACACAAGTTAACCTCTTAACCTCTTCGACGCCAAACTCGAGATAAGTCGTGTTAACTCGCCATGCGTTGGACGCCAGACCCGAGATATCTCGGGTTTTGGTCGTTTTTTCTTTTATTCAATATTTTTATTTATTATTCATCCACTGACCTCTGTGTTGCCATAGGAAAGGATTTTGAGATCGCCAAAGTGCAATACCGGCAGCATCCTGCCAGATGGCAGTGTCGCCCACCCTTTGAAACCTTGTATCTCACCCTGTGTTACGGTTAAATCCCTCCGGGTGCTATATTTAGACGGAGCCAAGTAAATCGCTTCATCCGACCACTTCGAAACGCATCTGGCACACTCGATCCATAAGTTGTGCCAAATTATGTGCCAGATGGACACCAATACTGGAAATCGCGATCAGACAATTGGAATATTCTTTTTGGAATACCCCCGGCCAAAGGTAAGGACTATCTGACATCAATTTCAGCTTGATCCAACAATGTTTTCATATTGATCCAGCTGATCAGCATCTGTAGTGTTCAACATGAATGCCGTTACTGGCCATCAAAGCATAAAAAACAACCCCCCCCCCCCCTTTCATGCATTCATGATGAAACATAATACCTATTATATACATTTGATTTGGAAATAGTAGCGTGTCCAGGCAAGAAACGCCAACGCTTATAGTAGAACACTAAATAGATATGAATGACTAAATAGTGGCTTGATGTACGAGTCCTTGAGCCTGCTGGACCTGGCTCTGAGGCTGCGGTAACGCCTCCCAGAAGGCAGCAGTTGGAACAAGCTGTTGTTGGGGTGGCTGGGGTCTGACATGATCCTCCGGGCCTTGCTGATGCACCGGCTGTTGTACATGTCCTGTAGACAGGGGAGCTCACAGCCCCAGATTTTCTGAAGTGTCTTAACAACTCTCTGTATTGCTCTGCGGCTGTGAGCAGTGCAGTTCCCGTACCAATAATAATAATAATAATAATAAATAAAAATTTTAGAGCGCCTTTCATGAAAGTAAACCCAAGGTCGCTTTACAATCAAGAGAGCTAGGGAAATGGGGCAGTAGGGGAAAAGGGAAAAAAGGGGAGGATGAGGGCAGGTAAGGGATAATGAACCTAATCTAATCTAAACTAACTAATGGGGAAAAGCCTTGGTGAAGAGGTGTGTTTTGAGAGCAGTTTTGAACGTATCCAGGGTTGGGGCGTTGCGGATTTCAGGGGAGAGAGAGTACCAAGCTGTGAGGTGTGTTATATAAAACATTACGCCCATCTGTGTGTAATTATGACTGTACTTCTAATGCTTTATAACTGTGTTTATAACCATGAGTATAAGGCTACCTTCACACTGCAAGCATTAGTGCTCAATTTAGATTTATCTGATTTTCTTTTTGTTTGGCTGTTTCACATTAACTTTTAAATCCGGCCGATATCAGATTCCAGTGTGAACCGGTCACTGCTCATGAACTGACCCGCAAATAAAGAAGAAGAAATATCGAAGATGGGTGGTTCCTCACATTTGACCCATTTCACTCACACATTCACACACCGACGGCAGAGGCAACCATGCAAGGTGCCAGTTAGGGGTTAAGTGTCTTGCTCAAGGACACTTCGGCACGCTGCCAGAGAGGAGCGGGAATTGAACCGGGAACCTCCGGATTACCAGATGACTACTCTACCTTCCGAGCCACTGTCGCCCCTGTATGAGTGGCCCAAATCAGAATTGAAAAGATTCCATGAGATTTGTGCTGTTCACACTGTCGTGAAGAAAAAACAGATCACAGAGTCACATTATGAGCAAAAACTATTTGGGCCACTTTTGCACGCAGTGTGAACATAGCTATCTTTAAACTAAGGCTGTCAATCGATTAAAATATTGAATCTGATTAATCGCATGATTGTCCATAGTTAACTCGCGATTAATAATGGCAAATTAATCGCATATTTTGTATCTGTTCTAAATCTACCTTAAACGGATCTTTTTCAAGTTTTAATACTCTTATCAACATGAGAGTCAACAAATGCTTGCTTTATGCAGCCCTTTAACACAAAAGGATGACCCTCATGCATTGCAAATTTGCATCAAATAAAAAACAGTGATGCACAAAATAACTTAAAAGAAAATAATAATTTAAAACAATGAATAAAGTGCATGAAATAATAGGAGAAAGAAAATGTTAGGAACTTGTTACATTCACCCACACAAGGGCTGAGGACTCACACCCCCGCCCCCACCTCTCTCTCTCTCTCACACACACACACACACACACACACACACACTCTCCCAGCTCTCTTTCTCTCTTGCCCCTTCCTCATCTCTCTCACCCACCCCCCCCCACCTCTCTCTCTCTCTCTCTCTCTCTCTCTCTCTCTCTCTCTCTCTCTCTCTCTCTCTCTCTCTCTCTCTCTCTCTCTCACACACTTTGAGTCAGAAACAAACATAGTATATGGGCGGCAGGGTGACGCAGCGGACTAAGCGCTTGTCACCAACGCGAGAGACACTGGTATCGAATCTGGCTGTCAGCGGTGCCTCCGGCTTGGCCGGCCGTCATACTGGCTCAATTGGCAGAGTCAGCGGGAGGGAAGCCGGTAGGGTGGTATTCTGGTCGTTGTACAGCGACTCCTACAGGTCGGTCAGGGCGCCTGCACAGCAAGGGGAGGATCTGGGAGAGGTAGTGTGACCTCCCACGCGTTACACTTCACCAATGAGAGTCCGCACTGGCAGGTGAAAAGAAGTGGCTGGCTGACTCCTATGTCTCAGAGGAAGCATCTGATAGACTTCAGGGCTCCCTAGACCGACCAGTGGGGGAGGGTGGAATTGGCATAAAGACTAAAATTGGGATGGGAGAAAAACACAGAAAAACAGGATGAAAAAAAAATAATAATAACATAGTATCAATGAGAGTATCAATAATACACCTGAGTAAAAAATAATTAGAAAAATTGTAACGCTAATCGTGCGTTAAATAAAATAGTGGCGTCAAAAGAATTGAGCGTTAATATCGCGTTAAAGGATAACTCCACTTTTTTTTAAATTAGCTTATTTAACATCTTCCCTGGAGTTAGACAAGAAGATGCATACCTTTTTTGTCTCTGTGCGTGCATTTTAGCTTTGGGAATAGACGCTCCGTTAGCATAGCTTAGCTTCATCACTGGAAGTGGGGGAGGACAGTAGCCTTACAGTGCCTTACAGTGTATTGCAAGGTCTGACATTGACCAAACTTGATATGCATGACCTTGGTGGGCTCTAGGTCAACTCCTGAAAAGGGGGTCAATGTCAGACTTTGCAATCAAAAGTTAGGGGGCTAATAACCCTTGCCATAATTTCAGTGCGCCCCTAACTTTTGATTGCAAGGTCTGACATTGACCCCCTTTTCAGGAGTTGACCTAGAGCCCACCAAGGTCATGCATATCAAGTTTGGTCAATGTCAGACCTTGCAATACACTGTAAGGCACTGTAAGGCTACTGTCCTCCCCCACTTCCAGTGATGAAGCTAAGCTATGCTAACGGAGCGTCTATTCCCAAAGCTAAAATGCACGCACAGAGACAAAAAAGGTATGCATCTTCTTGTCTAACTCCAGGGAAGATGTTAAATAAGCTAATTTAAAAAAAAAGTGGAGTTATCCTTTAACTTTGCCAGCCTTACTTTAAACATGTCACGTTTTGCATCCTCACCTGTTGCCCTTTCAGGATGAAATCCACACAAGCGTCACCTCAACCTCTACCTGTGCTCCGGCGCCTCAACCCGCCCACAGAGCAAGCGTCACCTCAACCTCTACCTGTGCTCCGGCGCCTCAACCCGCCCACAGAGCATGCAGCTACCGCGGCCAGGAGCCCTCGCCCGAGGAGGCTCTGGAGGAGCGCTCTCTCCTCGCTTCCATCGCCTGGCCCGAGCCTCCGGACGTCACGCCTCGACCGCTGAGCCAGACGAGCGACCCCGCGCACAGCAGCTTCACCCTCCTCCCCCCCCCACGACAGGGAGGCAGAGGGTGGCGTGTCGGGGAGCGGCTGGAGGCCGTCATCCGGATGTTCGACTTCCAGGGTAATCCCAAGCGCTACGGGGGAGACGTCCTGGTTGCTCGGCTGCACGACCCGGAGCTGGTGGCGGGCGTGGCGGGGCGGCTGGTGGACCACCTCAACGGGTCCTACTCTGCCTTCTTCCCCTTGCTCTGGGAGGGGAGGGCACAGGTGGGCACATCCCTACCTCGTTTCTCCACATCCCTACCTCGTTTCTCCACATCCCTACCTCGTTTCTCCACATCCCTACCTCGTTTCTCCACATCCCTACCTCGTTTCTCCACATCCCTACCTCGTTTCTGCACATCCCTACCTCGTTTCTCCACATCCCTACCTCGTTTCTCCACATCCCTACCTCGTTTCTCCACATCCCTACCTTGTTTCTGCACATCCCTACCTCGTTTCTCCACATCTCTACCTTGTTTCTCCACATCCCTACCTCGTTTCTCCACATCCCTACCTCGTTTCTCCACATCCCTACCTTGTTTCTCCACATCCCTACCTCGTTTCTCCACATCTCTACCTCGTTTCTGCACATCCCTACCTCGTTTCTCCACATCTCTACCTGATTTCTGCACATCCCTACCTTGTTTCTCCACATCCCTACCTCGTTTCTGCACATCCCTACCTGATTTCTGCACATCCCTACCTGATTTCTGCACATCCCTACCTCATTTCTGCACATCCCTACCTTGTTTCTCCACATCTCTACCTCATTTCTGCACATCTCTAACTCGTTTCTCCACATCTCTACCTCATTTAAAAATGTAAATGTCCTAACCCAACCCCCTCCAATGTACAGTAATTTACCTAGTATGGTTTTGTCAATATTCCTATGTACAATTTTGCTTGTTTGTACAGTGTGTGTGTGTGTCCCCAATGTACAGTTTTGCTTGTTTATACAGTGTTTCTCCCCCCCCCCCCCCCCCCCCCCCCCAACCACCTCTAATGTAGATTACCCAGTATGGTTGTCAATATCCCAATGTACCCAACCCCCCCCACACAACCCCACCCAACCTCCTCCAATGTACAGTTTCTACGTCAAATGTATATACTCCCTTTTCTTGACTCCTTTTGTATCACAAACAGTACTGTATTTGCAAATCTGGTATGTCATAAATGTATAGATGTAGCAGTACTGTCTATCTGTATGTGATGTATGTCATATATGTCCTGATGAATTGAAAATGGGGGACCCTGATGTAAACAAGACGAAAGCCTTTCTCTGGTCTGCATCCCCTTAACAATTGTGTGTATTGAGCTGTACTGTATTGTACCCATTCTGCAATCTGTTAATAAAGTTTTCAATCAATCAATCAATCAATTTCTGCACATCTCTACCTCGTTTCTCCACATCCCTACCTCGTTTCGCCACATCTCTACCTCATTTATGCACATCTCTACCTCGTTTCTCCACATCCTTACCTTGTTTCTCCACATCTCTACCTCGTTTCTCCACATCCCTACCTCGTTTCTCCACATCTCTACCTCGTTTCTCCACATCCTTACCTTGTTTCTCCACATCCCTACCTCGTTTCTCCACATCCCTACCTCGTTTCTCCACATCTCTACCTCGTTTCTCCACATCCCTACCTCGTTTCTCCACATCCCTACCTCGTTTCTCCACATCCCTACCTCGTTTCTGCACATCTCTACCTCATTACTTCCTGCTTTCTTGCTGTCGGCTGATTTTTTCTGTCGCTCTGCCCTATTGCTACCTTAACCTTATAATTAATGATTAATTATAACTAGGGCTGTCAGTTTATCGCGTTAATTAGATTAATTAATTACACAGCAAATGATCACGTTATGAAAATTAACTCAAAATTAATTACATTTTTTTTTTTTTTATATAAATTTTTTTTTGATCTCATTCATTCCATAAGAACGTAGAATACACATTTACAGACTTTTTTTTATATGGTCCATTTGCATGTTCTTGGTATCTGATTCTAGGGACATCTATGGATCTCAGGGAATGTATTCCCAGTGTCATAAATACTGTGTCTGTTACTAGGCTTGAGTAAATTGTAATGAACCAAATGAGAATATCAATTACATTTTTTTTTATCTTTGACTGTGAATAACACTATGCTCAAATTTACCAGACCTGAAAAATCTAAGCAAATTAATAGATGGAAGATGATTAAACAGAAGGTTTTGTAGATACAGTACTGAATTCTGCCATCCGGACACATGCAATTTGAAATATGATTATAGAATATAGAATATCAGGCATAAAATGGTTATGCGATTAAAATGCGATTAATTAGATTAATTAATTACAAATCCTGTAATTAATTAGATTAATTTTTGTAATCACCTGACAGCACTAATTATAACCCTTCAATTCTAAATACTCAGACTTCCAGTTCCTATGATAGTAGTTCTCTAGAACCTTTAATCTATATTACTCAGATTTATGACCGCAGTGCATTGTCGAAAGGACTAGCGTAGCAGGATCTCTCCGTGGGAGGACTAGGGAGGTGAAGGGAGGTGAAGGGAGTCTCCGTCTTGTCAGCTAAACACAAAGGACTGTGTCGGGCACCTGGAGAGAGGATTGCACTGCTGAAGATGAGGATATTTCATAAAGAGACAGTACTCTAGACCCCGGTTGTGAAGCGACCAGCGAAAGACAACAAGGCCCACCATCACCAGCTAAGTACCTAGCTTAGCTTCAGTTTATTAGTGAAATATGAGTTTTGGAAATGTATTCAGAAACTAGCAAATATCGACAGAAGGAAATGTGCTGCGCCATTTTGTTTGTAGTCATATGAGGAGAGGAGACCCAGGGCTTTCGAATGGCGTTGGAATTTCGAAAAATGACACTACCCAGCTCAAGCCAGCTCCTGTCAATCAAATTACTTGTCGATTAACTTTTTATTTATATTATTTTTGGGATTATCTACCACAAATTAGAACACAGTTAGTTTATCTACCTTTCTGTGAAGGTCTAGCAAAAAACGGCGTTGCAATCTGATGAAAAATGGCGGATCTCAGTCAAGTATGCAATGTAACCATGAGTAACTTTACATGCATCACACTAAGCGAACTGTGTAAAACTGTCTCAGAAGCAAACTCCACAACCTCAGATATTGATCCTGGACATTATAAACACATCTCTTAAAACTGGCATCTTCCCAGATGCCTTTAAAACAGCTGTTGTAAAGCCTCTATTAAAGAAACCTAAATTGGATAACAACACAGTAGCAAACCACAGACCAATATCAAATTTACCATTTATCAGTAAAATATTGGAAAGAATAGTCTCAGTCCAAATAAATTCCTATCTTAAAGAAAACAACATCTTAGAAGTCTTTCAGTCAGGTTTCAGAAGATACCACAGTACGGAAACTGCACTCACAAGGTAATTAGTGACCTCAGACTCAACTCTCCATCCTTATCCTATTAGATCTCAGTGCAGCTTTTGATACTATTGATCACAACATCCTAATCGACTTGAAAAGCGTTTTGGTTTCTCTGGCTGCATGTTGAACTGGATCAAAACATATATCAGAGGAAGGGTGTTTTATATTAGTCTAGGAGACTGTTACGTTCAACCCTACAATATGGCTCATTTAGGCCTTGAACGTAAAGTGGTGGACACAGGACAAGACAGGAGTTTATCAAAAATACATCAGATAAACATAAGAGTCGCTATGGGGTTGCACAAGGCATGCTGTTTAGGTCCATTACTCTTTTCTCTCTGTATGCTACCGCTCGGCAACATCATCAGAGAGTATGGTATAGATTTCCAATCCACACCTATGCGGACGATACACAATTGTACATATCTGCTGAACCAAATGATGCGACAGCCATAAACTCCATTACCAACTGTCTGTCAGCAATAAACAAATGGATGAACGATAACTTTCTCAAATTTAATGAGGACAAAACTGAAGTCCTACTTGGCCCCAAATCAAAATCATATAATCTAGGAATCCACTTGTGTAACTGAGGGGTTACAAAACCCTGACTGTATTAAAGATTGTGATAGATTAAACCACTGCTAGTTATGTACTTTAATTACTGGCCAGACAGTACATCAAATATAGATGGTAAACACCCACAAGAATACGGCATTGACAAAGAAATAGTATTTGAGGGTAATTTATTATTATTAGGCAACGTTAGGTTACAGAATGAGAATTAGGGTCGCGCTTGTATGGCGAAGAATATACGTAAAGTCAGTCAAGAGCATGAGTCACTAAGAATAGCAGGAATCCTACGATGGGTCTAAGTTGACACCACCTGTCGTATAGTAGCAATTATATAGGGCAACACTGGTACCGACTGAGACAATGGGTTCCCTCCGGGGTGTAAGGCCTGGAGGGTAGAGGAATGTTCGGGTACTCCGTCTGATTCAATGAGGAATAAAAAGACTCCAGGTACAGGAGTCGGTCCTTGTAAACTCCCTTGATCAGCAGCAAAAGCAATAATTGTAATCCAAATGCCCGACAGCATTGATGACAGCTAGCCAGCCCCGTCCACGAGGCAGGCCCGAGTTGTAATCCTCACGAGGTTGAATCCCAAACGATAGTGGAAATCAACGATGCTCTTCTCCGGGTACCACGTCCCAAATCAATATAATCCAACCAGGAATGGTTCTGCAATCGCCGACGCCGATTCTCCTGTGTACATGTCCAACGGTTCTCCGCCTAGGACTCCTCGGGTGTGGGCGACGTATTTAGGCCACACAGCCTGGTTAAGTACACTAGCTAAAGACACGACGAACCGCTGGGTAATGTTACACACGAAAGAACTGTGGCCGCACGATATACAATAAATGATCGACTATTTACTTCACATTAGATTAAGTCGAACTCAACGTTACTTCATTAAACTCTGACACTTTTATCATTCTATTCGCACGCGGTTCTCAATGCTCTGTTAGATGCAAGGTTTGTCACTTCACTGCACGTTGACTCGTGGTGAAGGTGGGTAAGGTACTGAACGTAACTGAATTGAACTAAGCGACTAAGCACGGTGTGCGCACCTTGCGCTGTATTTATACTTAAGTGAATATCTAGTCCCAACCTCAGTCCTTGTCTCGTATTACTACGCTGACTCCGGGCATGTTCCGACATGCCTGCAGTTGTCTTTGAACTTGCCGTTGGGGGCTTGCGCGCTGGCGCCTGGGGGCGCTGTCCAATAGGAGAGCGAATATTACTCTGGTCTGAACGCAGGTAAAGGGATATTCCGTGTATATGTAACAAGTGCCTTGTTGCCTTGTATAGATAATTACACCCCATCACAAAATACACTTTAATACATTCCACTAATACTCCTAAACGTTTTATTTTATTGATTTAAGTTGATTTCATTCCTTTCGTTTTGTATTATTGCACTTTTGGGAGTTGTAGCTGAGGGGTACAATTCCCTGACTGTATTGTTAGATATGATATTTAATACCACTACCTCATGTACTTTAACTTCTGGCCACCCAGTACAAGATATAAGTATGATGAACACTTTCCCACCTGATGAAACGAACCAACACAAATGGACCAAATCGAATATTTAATACAGCAAAGGGTGTATACAACATTCACTTAATTACATTTATGATTTGAAATGTTAAGTATGCACTTTTATGGCAAATGAGTATTCGTAGGTAAATCAACATTGAATGTCCAATCTCTGGTTGCGCAGGGAGTAAGTATACAACCTGGAATATTTAGGAAACGATAGCGATAGTACTTAAATGATTATAGCTGGATACACTAAGGGGGGGGGGTCCCGCTGGTTGTAAGACAGTAGGAGGGGGGGGTTAGAGAAGTCGCTGGCGGTATCCCATCTGGCCGACGGTGTCTTGGGAGAATCCAAAGTCTTAGACCCAGTGCCCACAGAACCTCGGGCCGCAGACGAACACAGCTGGACCCTCTGTGGAACGGTATCTGCCGGTCCACAACGGAGAGACGTGGTGCGACCTCACGTGTAGAGCGCCGCCTCACCTGTAGTCCTCTCCGGGGGGGTAATTCCAACACTCGACAGTGTTGGCCTTTATCCATGGAATAATCAAAGCACATAAAGCATAATCCAAGAGCCGTGGAAGGCTCGCCGTCGTCGGGTAGAGTAATCCAATATACAGGTCCAGTCGCTCTTGACCCGGAGCTCCTCGGATGCAATCACCACTAGGGGTCTGACCAGCCTGGATAAGCGTCCAGATAACGTCAGGAACGATGGGGGTACTGATAACTGTAGAACTCAAACCGAACGATGCACCATACATAAATAGACTATTATTAGCTTAATAGAATACGTCCAACTCGACGGTATGGTGCCAAACTATGACCATTCAACTATTAATCTACACGATATCTCAATGCCTATTCTGGGCCAAGTAGGCCCTACTACACCGCACGTGCTTCGTGGGGAGGCTTTTGCGTCTGTCACTCTGTTGGAGGGTAAAGAACTGGACTAAAAAGAAAGTTCTACTTTACGAGCGCCATATATATATGCGCTATGAACAAATAGTACCACACGTATTTCGCCTGGCATATTACTGCGCGGAACCGGGGGTTGCCTCGACATGTTAGGCGGCACGATTGAACTTGAACCTAGGGGGTATGGCAACCTGGCGCCAGGTTCTCGTCCAATGGTAGAATGAAACTATTATGGGCTGTTTAGTAGAAACGGGGATATTCAATGCATATTGTACAAGGAATATACAGGGGATATCAAACGATATACAAATACAATTAAATATATATATATAAATAAATATACATATTCGGTTTAATCTGATCCTTCACAACAGGAGTTAAGGCTTTTATTTTGAAATCGACACCCTTACTTTTCCGGTCCTCCGGGACACGCATCTTACCTGCTTCCTGGTTGTGAGTCAGACTCTCCGGGGATTCCGAGAGCTCACGTGCTGCAGTGCAGATGACTATTCCTAATGCTGGTGCATTGTGTTGCATTGTAATCTAACAGGAGGAAAATAAAGACCATCAACAGTCATCCATGTCTGTCGTCCTTAATACACAACGCCGTCAGAGAGTACACCGGTCACACTTGGTGCCGCTAGACCTCGGACAACGGACAACGCTCGTCTGTCCACCGGGGACGCTGTCTGCACGCCGCTTCTTCATTCAACTGGCTGTGCTGAGTACAACGTCGAACGTTAACGTGTGCGCATAGGATAAGCGCATATGTGATATTGGTTGTTTTTGTTTGATAATAATATTCTATAGATTGTAATTGTAAATATTATTGTAATGATACAGTAATTGGAAACGACACTAGTTGTACAAGACCATTGTATTTTCTTTTTTTTCCTTTTTCTTTCATCTGTTATGTATTGTGAATAGATAGCCTATGGTCTAATGTTCAAAGTTTGAGCAGTAACAAGTGTTGCTATCTAACACATGCCCACTGTAAATATAATTGGGAACTAATTTGTTTATATGGTTGGCTGGTGATGAGATATATATATATATATAGTTTTTTCCCCCCCATCTGTTCTGGTAAATTGTGAATGGATAGCCATACAGTAGCCTACATGTATTCGTGTGTAGTCTAGTGTTTAAAGTCTGAGCAGTAACGAGCGGCCATTTAACACATTCACACATACTTCTCTTTTGTTTATAGCCCTCTAAAGCATTTTTGTTTTTATTCTTGAACATGTCTGAAGAAGTACCACCAGATCTGGAGATGGTGGGTATGATGCCTGTATATGGCAGGGGTCAGTCAGCTCTTATGTGTGGGAGGGGAAGACCTGTGGAACTGAGTCAGTCTACAGTTCGCCAGTCAGTGTTTGAAGCAGTGGGGCCAGTGGCCACATCTACTCCAATCACGCATGGCAATGATGCAGCCCCGCAACTCGCTAGGTCAGAGGATTTAGGCAGCCTCGTCACAGACCTTGCCATACAGATAGGAGAACAAATTGCATCTACTCTGCATGCCATGCACCAGACCAGTTATAAGCCCCAGGTCCCCGCCCCTGAGCCCCAGGTCCCCGCCCCTGAGCCCAAGGTCCCCGCACCCCAACCACAATGTTTTTCTGGGTGTGCAGACATGTCAAGGATGAAAGTAATAGTTCAGGCGGAGACTAAACCACCTCCGTTCTTCAGAGGTGATCGCACTGAGCCAGTCTCCATACATGAGTGGGAAGACATGATGCTAGTGTATCTGTCTAGAACGAGTTGTAAAACCGACAGAGAATTGTGTGATCTAGTGATGGGCAGGTTGACTGGTAAAGCTAGAGACATAGTGAAGGTGTCACTGCGTAGCCGGCCTGAGTTGTCTGCCAATATGACCCCTGCAGCTGTGTTTGACATTTTAAAGCGTAACTTCAGCGAGCTGACATACTCCAGTATGCCCATGGCCGACTTCTATGCCATGGTTCCCAGGCCTAGTGAGGGAGTGATGGATTACTGGGTCCGGCTGAATAAAGCAATCGATGTTGCAGATGAGTGTCTACGTCGCCGGGGTCGGTGTGTTGATGATGCGAGCGCCGAGGTCGTGATGATGTTGATCACGCACTGCCCAGATCCCAGTCTAGCTATGTCCTTCCAGCTGAAGCCTGTGGAGCAGTGGACTGCAGCTGAGGTCCAGGAGCGTCTAGATGGTTACCAGAGAGACCAAAGGAGATCCAGTTCACGGGCACAGCAGGTTAACATCTCGGCATGCAGTCAGAGCCCCATGGCTGGTGGCCCATCCCCTCCTGTCCTGTATGGTGGGGCCCAGCAGTCTTCTGTTGTTGTGCAGTCACAGCAGCCTCCCTCCTTTGGCTCTTCTCATGAACAGCTTGGTGAGCCCCACAGGGTCTTAGCCGCAGCGCAGGCCCTCAGCCCTCCTACACCCATCTTAATGACTCCTGCCCCGGCGTGTCCCCCCTCTGTAGACCCTGGCCTTCATCAGGTGGTTGACTTGTTAGACCGTGTGCTCTCACTGTGTTCGGCCTCGCTGGCCCCAGCAGTACAGGCTCAGCCTGGTCAGCCGTCTCGCTCCCACATCCAGCCAAGTAATGGGCAGACGTACCACTCACGCAACCAGGCCAGACCGAGTCAGCAGAGTTACTCGCGCAACCAGGCCAGACCGAGTCAGCAGGGTTATTCGCGCAACCAGGCCAGACCGAATCAGCAGAGTTACCCGCACAACCAGCACGACCCATGCAAAGTGTGTCAAGACAGCAGGCATAACACTTATCAACACTGTATGCTCTATCGGCTGTGCCACCGCTGTTTCCGCCCTGGTCACTATGAGGACTCATGCCCTGGCATCTCCCAGCCATCAGCTGGATCAGCATCTCCCTCCAACAGACCCGCTCAGACCCATCCTGTCAATGCTGCCCCTTTAAACTAGCCAGCCCATGCAATGAGAGGGATAGTATGGGCAAGGTGAATGAAACCCTCGAGAGAGAACCAGACTTAGAAGCCATCTATGTAAACAGCTGCAGATTACTTCCAGAAAACGAAACAGCCATCTTTGTTGGGTCACAGAGAGTGAACGGAGCTAGTGAACTGTTTTATGCTCCAGTGTTAGTCAGTGACAAGTACACATTGAGGGGGATGTTGGATTGTCATGCACGCTCAGTGAGGAGGCTGAACAAAAGTTACAAACCGCTGGTGTTCTCCCTCGTGTCCAGCCGGCACCTGTGAATGTGGTGCTGGTTGGTTGTGGTGGCTTGACTACTCGACCAAAGTGTGTCTATGATTTGGAGATTGAAGTTTGTGGGTCAAAATTTGTGGTTCCTACGTTGGTTGTGCCAGGTCAGAGAGACGAGTTTATAATTGGCACTAATGTAATCAAGTCCGTTCTCCAAAGGCTGAAGTCGACTGAAAAGTACTGGGAGCTTGTGTCCTGCAGAAACAGAGACCCTGAGTGTGAGAAGTTCCTTGAGCTCTTAAGCTGCACCTCCCGCTGGTCGGGCCCAGACCCGCCCGGGGTGATAGGCACAGTGAAGCTATGCCAGGCGGTTACCCTCCTCCTTCAGCAGGAGTATCTAGTGTGGGGGAAGCTACCAGCCAGTGCACATGTGTCTCCGGGGAGTACAGTCATTGTGGAGCCCACCTCAGCGACATCATAGTGGGGAGAGTGGTGACTCCCATGTGGGGCGACCGCTGGGTCCCCATGAAGGTCTTGAACCCGACACAGAGCCCCATCACGCTCCGTCGTAATGCCAAACTGGCTGATGTCTCACCTTGTCTTGCTGTTGAAGATCTGTCTATCACTCAGGGCCTGTGTCAGCAGCAGTCTGGTGTCTCCAGCTCCTCCGCCTCTCCTGGCTCCTCGTTAGATGCTGAGCAGATGTTGGCCGACTGTGGACTGGAGGACGTGAACATCAAGTCATGTGAGGTGTCTCCTGATGGGAAGAAGAGGCTAGCTGACCTACTGGTGACGTATCAAGATGTCTTCTCCAAGGACAAGCTGGACTGTGGAGAGGTCAAAGACTTTGTGCACCGTATCCACCTCTCGGACGACCGTCCGTTCCGCCTGCCCTTTAGGCGTGTCCCCCCAGCTGACTATCACAAACTGAGAGAGGTGTTGACTGAGATGGAGGTGAAGGGGATAATCTCCAAGTCGATGAGCGAGTATGCCTCACCTCTGGTCATGGTGTGGAAGAAGAATGGAGACCTCAGGATCTGTACGGATTTCCGCTGGCTCAACGCAAAGACCGTCAAAGATGCTCATCCGTTGCCCCATCAGTCCGACTGCCTTGCTGCCCTTGGTGGGAACGCTTTCTTTAGCACCATGGATCTGACCTCAGGGTTCTACAACGTCCCTCTCCATGTGTCTGACCGGCGGTACACTGCCTTCACAACACCACTGGGCTTGTACGAGTACAACAGACTCCCGCAAGGCCTGTGCAACAGTCCGGCATCTTTCATGCGTATGATGCTCGGCATCTTTGGCGACCTCAACTACTCCAGCCTCTTGTGCTACTTGGACGACCTGCTGGTGTTTGCGCCGTCTGAGGAGGAGGCGTTGAAGCGATTGGAGGTGGTCTTCTGCAGACTCAGAGTGAACAACCTCAAGCTCGCACAGAAGAAATGTAACTTCTTACAGAGGTCGGTCAGGTTCCTGGGTCATGTGGTCGATGCCAGTGGAGTCTCTGTCGACCAAGAGAAGGTCTCCGTCATCTCTGGCTTCCAGAGAGAGGATCTGATGGAGTCGGATGGCCGCACTCCCGCTCAGAAGAGAGTGAGATCCTTCCTCGGCATGGTGTTGTATTACCAAAATTTCATACATGGCTGCTCCAGTATAGCCAAGCCCCTCTTCGCCTTGACAGCTGGCCAGAAGAGAAAAGGGAAGACCAGTGCTGGTCGTACGAGAGCCGGTACGTTCCGGAAGCTGACTCCTGAGGACTGGACTCCCGCCTGTGAGACTGCGTTTGAGGAGCTCAAGAGGGCGCTCGTCGAATGTGTAGTGCTGGCTCACCCGGACTTTGAGAGGCCGTTCATCCTCTCCACTGACGCGTCGTTGGACGGTATTGGAGCAGTGCTCTCTCAAGTCCCTGTCGGGGAGGAAAAGGCCAGACCAATCGCCTTTGCGAGCAAGTCGCTCAGCCGCAGTCAAGCGAACTATCCTGCCCACAGACTGGAGTTCCTGGCCCTCAAATGGTCAGTGTGTGACAAATTCAGTCACTGGCTCAAGGGTCACAAGTTCACTGTGTGGACTGATAATAATCCACTCACGTACATCATGACCAAGCCTAAACTTGACGCATGCGAGCAGCGCTGGGTGTCCAAGCTGGCCCCTTACTGCTTCGACATCAAGCATGTGCCTGGGAGGCTGAATACAGTGGCCGATGCGCTGAGCAGAGATCCCTTCGTGAGGCCGCTCAGCCGGCGTCTCTTGACCGAGCCTTACTCCGCTCTTCTGGAGCAGGTGTGTGATGTGGAGAACAGGGGGGTGCAGGATATCTTCCGTCTGACATGCCAGCCCCTAGCTCTAGTGACCCCTTCTGGATGTGCGGTTGCTGATGTGTCCATGTCGGCGGATGAGACCTCCACGGTGCTTTCCTCCCAGGAGGACTGGGACTCTGCACCAAGACACAGGGCAGTATCTATGGCGGGTCACCTGTCCACTGTTGTCACTGCCGACCACGACGCAGTCTCCTCCTTGTCGTTGGCCGATCTGCAGGCCCGCCAGCGAAAAGACGCCACCGTCTCCAGAGTCATCTTTTACGTTGAAAGGGGCCGCAGACCCTCCAGACGCGAGCGCTGCTAGGAAGATCAGCCCGCCTTGAGGATGCTGAAGCAGTGGGAGAGGCTCGCTATGCAGAACGGCATATTGTACAGGGTTACGAAGGACCACATGACCAGGCACAAGAGGTTCCAGTATGTTCTGCCTGAGTCCTTGAAGTTGGAGGCGCTGTCTGGAGTGCATGACTTGGCTGGTCACCAAGGTCAACCTAGAACGCTGTCTCTCGTACGTCAGCGTTTCTACTGGTATGACATGGAGAAGGATGTGCGGGGCCATGTGAGGAACTGTCCCAGATGCGTACTCAGCAAGACTCCAGAGCCGGCGGCCAGAGCCCCTCTGGAGAGCATAATAACCTCTGCACCACTGGAGCTGGTGTGCATCGACTTCTGGTCAGCTGAAGATAATAACAATAAGTCTGTGGATGTTCTGGTCATAACTGACCACTTTACAAAGCTGGCCCACGCCTTCCCCTGCAAAGACCAAACCGCGAAGAAGGTTGCTAAAAAGCTGTGGGACAACTATTTCTGTGTGTATGGCTTCCCACAGCGCCTGCATTCGGACCAAGGAGCGAACTTCCAGAGTGAGTTGATGGCGGAGCTGCTGGAGTTAGCAGGGGTCACGCAGTCCCGGACCACTCCGTATCACCCTATGGGGAATGGTGGCACTGAGAGATTCAATCGGACCCTGGGTGGAATGCTGCGCTCCCTGCCATCGGAGTCTAAGCACAGATGGCCCCAGATGGTCCAGAGCCTGACCTTCGCCTACAATTGTACACAGCATGAGACGACTGGCTTTGCCCCCTTTTACCTGATGTTCGGGAGGGTCCCGCGTCTGCCAGTTGATCTGCTGTTTAAGAATGTGCTCCAGGACGAGGTGGTCTGTGACTATGATGCCTATGTGAAGTCCCTGGCGGCCGATCTCCAGTCTGCTATGCTGTTGGCCCAGAGGCACACCTCAGTGGAACAGGCGCATCAGGCTGACCAGTACAACAAAAAGATGAAGGGCTTGCCCCTCTCGGTGGGTGATCGGGTCCTGGTGGCGAACAAGGGCGCCAGAGGGAAGCGGAAGCTGGCGGACAAATGGGAGCCGGACGTCTACACCGTCATCGCTTCCAGACCACAGTGCCACATATATCGGATCAGAGACCGGACTGGACGGGAGAAGACAGTCCACAGGAACCTCCTGCTTCAGGTCAACTTCCTCCCCTTGGACGGGTCATTTGATGATGAGGGTCTAGCCGCGGACAGCGACACCTGTGCGCCTGGTGAAGCCTCCCTCTCAGTCATGCCTGGAGCTAGCGCCTCAGACGTGGACGGTGTGGCGGCAGAGCCTTCCATGGGAGATGGACCTGATGGGGGTCGCACCGCATCATGGGTGCAAGAGGAAGCCTCCCTCTCAGTCATGCCTGAAGCTAGCGCCTCAGACGTGGACAGTGTGGCAGCAGAGCCTTCCATGGGAGATGGGGATCGCACCGCATCATGGGTGCAAGAGCAGTCTTCAGTGGAGAGTGAGGATGACGGGCTATGTCCGTATTCCCCCCAGGGGATGTCCCCTGCTCTGAGTGAGCTTCCAGTGGCAAGTGCCGCCAGTCCCCCACTGTTGCTTGCTCCACCGAGTTCCCCCCCTGCTGTAGTCCAGCATGATGACAGTGTTGTGTCCACACAACCAGGGCGTACTCCTGAGCTAATGAGTGTCAGTGTGCCTGGTCAGAGCCAGGGTCCACAGACCACTGAACACTACACGTCCAGGTTCGGTAGGGTCATCAAGCCAGTCTTTCGGCTGATAGAGACAATGGTCCAAATTGAGAGTATGATGGGCTTCGAGCCACAAGCCTCTATCAAACGTGTGTGAGGTTAGCTGCAGTGTTGTGTATAGCGCTTACAGCCTGATACAGTGTCCTTTGTGGTGATAAGGAGTAACAGTTTTATTTATGTGTATGTGCCCTCGTCATGGTATGGTCAAGTGTAGCTGGATGGTGTATAAGGCACCGTCGTTATCCCTGGAGGTATGGTGGGAGTTGGCCACTCCTGGTGCCCTCCTGGCCTTTTATTAGGTGACAGGTATCGTTGGATTGTTCCGCAGTGTGTGGTTCTCATAGTAAGCTTGTGACTAGTGTGACACGAGGTAGGCACAGTTTTATTTTCTTCGATGTAGGTGTAATTCTGTGGGGTGAATGTAACAAGTGCCTTGTTGCCTTGTATAGATAATTACACCCCATCACAAAATACACTTTAATACATTCCACTAATACTCCTAAACGTTTTATTTTATTGATTTAAGTTGATTTCATTCCTTTCGTTTTGTTTTATTGCACTTTTGGGAGTTAAGGCTTTTATTTTGAAATCGACACCCTTACTTTTCCGGTCCTCCGGGACACGCATCTTACCTGCTTCCTGGTTGTGAGTCAGACTCTCCGGGGATTCCGAGAGCTCACGTGCTGCAGTGCAGATGACTATTCCTAATGCTGGTGCATTGTGTTGCATTGTAATCTAACAGGAGGAAAATAAAGACCATCAACAGTCATCCATGTCTGTCGTCCTTAATACACAACGCCGTCAGAGAGTACACCGGTCACATATATATATAAATAATATACAAAGTATATCAAGCGTGGCTCAGGGGTAGAGCGGGTCGTCCAATGATCGAAGGGTTGGTGGTTCGAATCCCGCTCAAGCCCATGTCCATCCCACTGCCGTTGTGTCCTTGGGCAAGACACTTAACCTACTTGCCTCGTATGAATGTGTATGCATGTGAATGAATGTTGGTGGTGGTCGGAGGGGCCGTAGGCGATGATTATTCGCCACGCTTCCGTGAGTCTGCCTCAGGGCACCTCTGGCTGCAATTGTAGCTTACCACCACCGGTATGACTGTGTATGAACGAATAATGGACTCTGTGAAGCGCTCTGAGTCAGAGAAGAGCGCTATATAAATCCTATCCATTATTATTATTATTATTAATAAAGGGATATTCTCAGTTTAATCTGGCCCTTCACAACAGCCGCCTCCTAATTAGTCCACACCTAATTAGTTAAAGGAAGACAGATTAATAGTCCAGTCAACTGCTCAACGTCTGTTGTGGGGAGTAGGGCAATCTACAAAGTCAGTGGGTCATGATCGTCATCAGGGGAGTCAGGGAGCCTCGGCAACTCTATCAGCCTCGCCACGGGTCGGGTGTAACGGTGAGGCAGGTCGGCCATCCTGGGTATACTGGGCTGTGCTCGCCACTGGCGACAGTCTGGTCGAGTCCGCTGGAAGCGACGTACTGCTTCTCTTCCGTTCAGTATCCAATAGCGACGTCGGATCTCAGCGAAGACTCTCTCTGCCCCAGCGTGGTGCACATCCTCGTCGTATTTCTTTATGATGAGCTCAGTGACCTTGTGTCGGCTGTTGAGGACTATAGGAAACTTGACGTCATCCGTTAAGTCCGGGGCCCGTCTCAGACGACCACCCACCCTGATGAGGCCATGGGTGTCGCGCTCGGGGGCCAAGTGGAGCAGTCTGCTGTCTGACGGGATTGGCTTTGTTCCCTGCAGGCAGTCTAGCTCGTTGGGGAACGAGTCTCTTTGGGCTCGCTGTAGCAGAAGGAGTTCTGCCTCTTCGTAGTTCGCTGCGTTAATGTCGGTAGTGGGGGGAACCTCAGGGTGGTGCCACAGGAATGTCTTTAGCTGCGCACTCTCAAAGGTGAGGCAGTCGTCTATGTTAGGGTCAGTGGGGACTGTGGTGTGCGTCAACCCACAGAACATAGATTTCTTGATCTCTGCCTCCTCTTGACTAGCCTCCCGAGGGGTGGGGGTAGGCCACTCTTCCTCCGGGAGCTTGAGGAACTCAGGACCGTCACTGTAGATATTGTGACGTGTGAGGTCATCTAGGGACATCCCCCGTGTGATGACATCGGCTGGGTTCTGTTTCGTGTCCACGTACCTCCAGCACGCTGATCCTACTAGGTCTTGAATCTCTGTGATTCTGACTCCCACGAAGACCTTGTATCTACAAGAATCGAACTGGATCCATGTGAGTACGGTCATGGAGTCTGACCACAAGATTGTTCTTTGCACCGGGATGGTGAGTTCACGTTGGATTAACGTGGCGAGTTGCGCGCCTACCAGAGCTGCGCAGAGCTCTAGACGCGGGATCGATTGTTGCTTGCGGGGGGCTATCCTTGAGCGAGCCAGGATGAAGGCTGTGTGTATTTCTCCTCCCTCCTCTCGGGCCCGCAAGTAAGCCACCGAACCGTAGGCCACTTCTGAGGCGTCGCTGAAGACGTGCAGGTCCATCTGGCACGTCTCCAGCCACACTGTGGGTGGGAAGTAGCTTCGGCGTATGTTCACATTTTGGAGCGAGTTGAGTTCTCTCTCCCACTCTCTCCAGGTGGAAGCTAGGTGGTCGGGTATGGGGTCGTCCCAGCCCTGTTCCTTGTCCCACAGCTCTCGTACAATCATTTTCGCCCGAGTGGTGTAAGGTAGGATACACCCCAGCGGGTCGTATTGACTTGCGAGTGTTCTGTATACGCTCCGTCTGGTGGTCGGTAGAGGGGTCGACCTTCCCTGCTCCGTGGTCAGGGGTGTGTATTTGTAATGGAGCGAGTCTGTTTTGAAGCGCCAGACTAGGCCCAATGTCATTTCCTGTGCTTCACCTGGGGTGGTCGCCATCCAGGTCGCCTTTGTCTCTGGGGAGAGGCTGCGAAGTACTTGAGGGTCACTGCTGGCCCACTGCCGGAGATCAAAGCCGCCTTTGATCAGTGAGGCGCGGAGCTTGAGCAGGGCTTCGGCTTCTTCTGGCGTCGAGACGCTTTGCAGACAGTTGTCCACGTAGAAACTCCTCTCTACACTTTGTCTGACCTCCTCGTCAGCTTCAGGGTCTTCTGTCACATGTTTTTGCAGTGCGAACGTAGCACAGCATGGGCTGCATGTGGTTCCGAAGGGGAGGACCTCCCATTGGTAGATGGATGGTTGCTCATCTTTGATCCTCTCTCTCCATAGGAACCGCAGCAAGGGCTTGTCCTCCTCCACTAGTCGCACCTGCAGGAACATCCCTTTGATGTCGCCGCTGATGGCCACCTTGTCTTGGCGGAAACGTAGTAGTACGCCGAGGAGAGAGGGGCCGAGTGTCGGGCCGGGCAAGAGTTCTTTATTCAGATTCTGTAGTCCGATCTGGTAGCTGCAGTTGAATACAATGCGATCCTTGCCGTTGTGGTGGACCTTGTGGTGGGGCACGTACCAAGATTCGATCGTCTGGTCGGCCTCTTGAATGTCAATTTTCTTTATGTGTCCCGCTGTGATCAGCTTGTCGATCTCAGCGCGGTACACCGTGGCTTGAGTGGGGTCTTTGGCTAGACGCCGCTCGGTGTTCAGTAGATATCGCTCTGTCGCTTCTTTTGAGGCGTGGAGGGTGGGCATACCCTCTCGCCTCAAGAGTGGAGTTGCGTATCTCATCACTCCATTGACCTCGACTCTCTTTGTCCTCTGCTCGAGGAGGGTTATGGCATAAGTGTCTTCCTTTGAGTGAACAAGTTTCTTTTCATTCCTAAAGGGCATCGCGTCTAATGTCCATAGCCTCTCGACGTGCTGTAAGAGGGTGGTGTCTTCTTCGTTTATCCTCGTGTAGAGACAGCGAGTGGCTGTCGGTCGGTTGGAAGACCCGGAGAGGGGGCCTTGTAGTGTCCAACCCAGGCGGGTCTCGACCGCTGCTGGACAGCCTCTGGGCCCGATGTGGACCCAGTCCGTTGGGACGATGAAGTGTGCGTGGTCGGATCCTATGAGCAGGGTCGGGGTGGCGTCGTCGATGAGCGGTATAGGTAGTTGACGTACAGTAGAAGCCCTCGAGAATCACGTCCCCACTGCCACTCATCTACCACTCCAATGTCACTTTAGAACTCACTCAGGTGTTAATTTTCGGGGGCTGGTACTT
The DNA here is from genome assembly GCF_963971535.1 of Notolepis coatsorum. NCBI lineage: Eukaryota > Metazoa > Chordata > Actinopteri > Aulopiformes > Paralepididae > Notolepis > Notolepis coatsorum. The sequence continues at coordinate 19,984,225 of NC_140179.1, read as the reverse complement.
AATTTAAGTGCTTCCCCAGGGAGGGGGTCGGGGGCTACTGCCCTCAGACCCCCAAAATAATTTGTATATGGGCAGTCTGACTTGACGTACTGACCATATATTAGTGTTGCAATGCATGATAAATAAACAGTGAAAAAATCTAAGAAATCGGATGGGGCTGGGACATTTGGGACGAATAAAAATGTAAGATGAAAATCTCCCCAGCCGTGGAGGTGTGAAATCTGGCCCGGTCCAGAACAATAGGAGTCACAAAATCAGAGTGGTGAAGTAGTGGCAGAGTAGCAGTAAATGCCTGACTTCTAAGGGCTTCTACTGTAGGTGCACGTATTTTTCCATCAGCTTTGGGATGGGGTAGGTGTACTGTGACAGGCCTATGTCGTGGCTGGTGAAGGCGTTAGTGATGCTATACTGCTTCTCGGGCTGCCCGACCGCTGCTATCGTGAAGGAGACATTTTCACCCTTTATGGTCTTCAGGACTCTTCTAATGGTACGGATTGTCATTGTTTCTTCGCTCCCCCGCAGACCCAGCCGGGCTGCGGCGGATGCGAGGAGGAGAGTCTTTTCTGACCCATCGTCTAGGACGGCGTAAGTGTCCATGACCTTGTCCTCGTAGCTTAAGATCACTCGGACCACCTTCAAGAGCACTCGGGAGCCCCCGCTCTTCGCAGGGTCTATGTACATGACGTTCACTCTCGAGCTGCTTGGGGGTACGGGTTTCTTCTTGTTGCTGTCGTGTAGGACCTCCAAGTGGGCGCCGTCGCACTTGCTGCATCTTTTCTTTAAGCGGCACTCAGCTGCCATATGGCTGCGCGCGCAGCGGAAGCAGCGGCGGTTGGCTTTGATCCACTGACTCACCTCGTCAGCGGTCAGCTTCTTGAAGGTGTCACATTGAGACAGCCAATGTTCCTTTTCACAGTACTGGCATACAATCTTCCACTTCCCCTTGGTCTGGGGGGTGCTGTGGTTCTTGTGCTGCGGTACTGACTCGGCCTGGTGCATAACGGTCACTGACCGGCGGTTATCGTTGGACCTCCGAGGTCCATCTCTTGGGCTAGATCCACTCCACACGAATGTGTCCAGTCGTAGGCTACTAACTTCCCTTGCGAGGAAAGCGGCCAGGTCTAGGAGGGATGGCTCGGGGCCGTTGGGATCACGGTGGTCTCTCTGCCGCCGAAAATGCTCTTGGCGGGCTGGAGGGAGCTTCTCCAGTATTCGCTCCACATTAGAATTGGCATACAGTTCATATCTCCCCTTCTCCTTTTGGGACCCCAGCATCCCTACTAGGGATTGTACCTTGATAGAGAGGTCATCAAGTGCTCTATTGTCTTTGGCTGGGGGGAGGCGGTCGATATCCCGTATTTCTTGGATCACGTAATCCCATATGCGTCCATAACGCTGGTCGAGGGCCACCAGAGCCGCGGAGTATGGGGTGCTTGAGTTGGAATATGCCAGCGCTATGTTATGCGCTCTGGGCACCTTGAGATGCTTGAGGAGGATGGCATATTTGTACGACTCGTCGGGGACATCGGACATCATAGTCTCCAAACACATGCGTAATTCCATGTACTGTGCTCTGTCCTCGCGCGTAAAGTCTGGGAACGTCGGTGTGCCAAGGTACGATGCCATGGATGGCTGGTACATTGGTGAGCGTAGGGGAAGAGGCCTCCTGGGCGAGTCTCCCCGTACGTGTGGTCGTGGGTTAGTACTTGGTGGGTACCAGAGGCCGGGTCCCCAGGTGCTGTTCCTCGGTGCTGACTGTACGTCAAACTCACCCGTGAGTTGGGTCGGGGGTTTGTAGTGCAGTGACTCGGGGCTGAAGTCGGGGCTGTACTGGGCCTCCTGGTCCAGAGTACGTTATTGCTGGTGGGCTTGATATTCCTCCTCTTCCTCTTCCTCTTCTAGGTCCTGGAGTCTTCTAGTCAGTCTCTCGGCGACGTAGGCCGGTTCTTCCCGTTGGCTGGGTCTCGTATGGACCGGTCGGGGAGGGGGCTCGGAGACGTAGACAGGTTCCTCCTGTTGGCCGGGTCCCGGGTCGCTTTGTCGGGTAGGGGAAGGTGCCCTAGACCCTTGTCGTGATGATCTCCGGGAGCTCCGTGCGGAGAGAGGGGGTGTCGCCCTGGCGATCAATTGTTCTATCATCTGCGCCTGCAGCCGGTCGCGCTCTGCTTCGCGCTGTGCATTGGCGCGTTCTCGTTCGATGTTCTCTTCCGTCTGAAGGCGCCTCTCCTCCAGTCTTATGCGGTCGTCCTCACTCCTTTGTTGCGCCTGGAGGCGCTCTCGTTCGGTTGCAGAGTGTTCGCGCTCACTAAGGGCTTGCGCTTGGAGTTGCGCGTGAAGGCGCTCTCGTTCCGCTGCAGAGTGTTCGCGCTCGCTTAATTGTTGCGCCTGGAGGCGCTCTCGTTGTTCGCGCTCGCTCATCTGTTGAGCCTGGAGGCGCTCTCGTTCCATGGCAGAGTGTTCGCGCTCACTTAATTGTTGCGCCCGGAGGCGCTCTCGTTCCACGGCAGAGTGTTCGCGCTCACTAAGGGCTTGCGCTTGGAGTTGCGCGTGGAGGCGCTCTCTTTCCGTGGCAGAGTGTTCGCGCTCACTAAGCGTCTTTGCTTGAAGCCGGTCGCGCTCACCCTGAAGTCGGTCTCTTTCGGTGGAGGCTGTCAGTGTGGCGATCAAGGCTTGCGCCAGTCTCTGGTCCGCCTCGCTGGGGGATGACACTGACGGAGGTGATCGGGTGCTGACAGGGCTTGTTGGAGATCTGTTCTCCTGGCGCGCTCCGAGGTCTATCTCCTGGGCGCGGTTCTCTTCTCTTGGTTGTGTGTCGGGTTCTATCCCTGGAGCGCTTTCTTTATCCTGGAGCGCTCCGGGGTCTATCCCGGTGACGCTGTCTGGAGGTATAGTCACGTCATGTCCCACCTGGTCCCCCCCGTGAGCTGAGTCAGTTTCGTTTGAACCCACTGGGGTCTCTACTGGCAGGGTCGCCAAGTCGATAGGATTGGACATGCTTAGACTATCCGCTTTATCCGTATTTAACGTCTGTTTAGATAAGCTAGGGGGTAGAACGAAAGCGAATTCCTCCAGATATGGAGGTAGCTGACGTTTGCGCTGCGGGCGTTCTAGCTTAGGGGAGCCGCTTGGGGAGTGTTCACCGCTGGCCATGTTAATATTAATATTATATTAAATATTACACTGATACCCTCCGGCTCGAAGGACCAATTGTAACTGAGGGGTTACAAAACCCTGACTGTATTAAAGATTGTGATAGATTAAACCACTGCTAGTTATGTACTTTAATTACTGGCCAGACAGTACATCAAATATAGATGGTGAACACCCACAAGAATACGGCATTGACAAAGAAATAGTATTTGAGGGTAATTTATTATTATTAGGCAACGTTAGGTTACAGAATGAGAATTAGGGTCGCGCTTGTATGGCGAAGAATATACGTAAAGTCAGTCAAGAGCATGAGTCACTAAGAATAGCAGGAATCCTACGATGGGTCTAAGTTGACACCACCTGTCGTATAGTAGCAATTATATAGGGCAACACTGGTACCGACTGAGACAATGGGTTCCCTCCGGGGTGTAAGGCCTGGAGGGTAGAGGAATGTTCGGGTACTCCGTCTGATTCAATGAGGAATAAAGAGACTCCAGGTACAGGAGTCGGTCCTTGTAAACTCCCTTGATCAGCAGCAAAAGCAATAATTGTAATCCAAATGCCCGACAGCATTGATGACAGCTAGCCAGCCCCGTCCACGAGGCAGGCCCGAGTTGTAATCCTCACGAGGTTGAATCCCAAACGATAGTGGAAATCAACGATGCTCTTCTCCGGGTACCACGTCCCAAATCAATATAATCCAACCAGGAATGGTTCTGCAATCGCCGACGCCGATTCTCCTGTGTACATGTCCAACGGTTCTCCGCCTAGGACTCCTCGGGTGTGGGCGACGTATTTAGGCCACACAGCCTGGTTAAGTACACTAGCTAAAGACACGACGAACCGCTGGGTAATGTTACACACGAAAGAACTGTGGCCGCACGATATACAATAAATTATCGACTATTTACTTCACATTAGATTAAGTCGAACTCAACGTTACTTCATTAAACTCTGACACTTTTATCATTCTATTCGCACGCGGTTCTCAATGCTCTGTTAGACGCAAGGTTGCTCACTTCACTGCACGTTGACTCGTGGTGAAGGTGGGTAAGGTACTGAACGTAACTGAATTGAACTAAGCGACTAAGCACGGTGTGCGCACCTTGCGCTGTATTCATACTTAAGTGAATATCTAGTCCCAACCTCAGTCCTTGTCTCGTATTACTACGCTGACTCCGGGCATGTTCCGACATGCCTCCAGTTGTCTTTGAACTTGCCGTTGGGGGCTTGCGCGCTGGCGTCTGGGGGTGCTGTCCAATAGGAGAGCGAATATTACTCTGGTCTGAACGCAGGTAAAGGGATATTCCGTGTATATATATAAATAATATACAAAGTATATCAAACAATAAAGGGATATTCTCAGTTTAATCTGGCCCTTCACAACAACTTGGATTAAACTGGAGGTGACAAGTCTCAGTGTCATCCTGGACTCAGATTTGAACTTCAACGCCCATTTAAACAATTTGACCAAAATAGCTTTCTTTCATCTCAGAAACATAGCGAAGGTACGACCATTCATAAATCTAAATTCAGAAGCTAATTCATACTTTTATATCTAGCCGAATAGACTACTGCAATGCACTATTCACTGGTCTCCCCAAGAAAACTACTGAAAGACTCCAGCTCATTCAAAACTCTGCAGCTAGACTACTAACCAATACCAAAAGGAGGGAACACATTAGTCCTGTCTTAGCTACTCTACACTGGCTTCCTGTAACTTTTAGAATTGATTTTAAGGTGCTTCTCCTCACAAAGCTCTAAATGGACAAGGACCCAGCAACATTGCTGACTCTCTAATAAATGACACACGCACCCGCCAGAACACTGCGATCATCAGATGCAGGTCTATTAGAGGTCACCAGAAAGAGTCATAAGAAGATTGGTGATGCAGTTTGTAAACTACGCCCCAAAACTGTGGAACATGTTACCCAACAGTATTAGGGAAGCCAATACGTTAGGTTTTAATAAGCTGCCTTTTAAAAATGTCTATCTCTTTACCAAAGCATTTGACTGACTTTACACTATTATACTGCACTATTTCTCTGTGATTGACATTGCACTATTTATCTATGTTTTATTCCCCATGTTTTTATTCCCCTTTATGTTTTTATTCTCTTGTATTTTATATATACGAGGCTGGACATCTGTACTAGATAGGCAGGAGGTTTTGGGACCATGAGCAGGAAATGTGAAAGGCTTTAGAGACCAAGTCTTGGTGTCTTTATTATTTATTATTATTGTTATTGCACTGCACTATTTTACTCTGTCTACTGTTTTTTATTACAGGTTCAAAACTGTCGGGTATTATTGATGTGTGGTATCATGCAAGAAAGACTGTCAGGCTTTAAAACTGTAAGACCCAGGCCTAGAACCGCGCCCTGAGAGAGGGAACCGCGCCCTGAAAGGGAGGTTTGCTCTGAGTGGGAGGTTCGAAGGGTCAAAGTGGGTATCAAACAGGAGGGAAGACTGTCAGGTTTTAAACTGTGGATACCAAACAGAGAAGGTAAAGACGACTTTAAACTGTTAAAACAGTAATTCAGGGGCGGCTAGGTGGTGTAGTGGGCAAGGCACTCGCCACCAACGCAGGAGACGCTGGGTTCGAGCCCAGCTCTCGGCATTGCTACCAGCTTGGCTGGTCGCTCATACTAACACAATTGGCAGTGTTAGGGGTGGGAAAGCTGGTGGGTGGGTCCTGGTTGTTGTAAACAGCGACTCCTACAGTTTGGTCGGGGCACCTGCACAGCGAGGGAAGGATCTGGAGGGAGGTAGTGTGACCTTCCACATGTTACACTCTGCATACTTTATGCATACTTTGACAATAAATAAAATAATAATTTGTTCTTACTGGCTTGCCTGGGTAAATAAAGGTTAAATAAATGTAAAAAATTAAATTAAAATTAAAATTTGAATACCGATATTTTTCGATATCATTTTTATGATATGCATACTATGACCTTTATCATGATTAGATTACAGAACTTCAAGAAGCCTATTGGAACGTGAGGTTCTGATATGATTTGATTAATATATCTGCATTATTTTATCCCACTTTATGCTTAGCTCTTGCTGCTTGTTTTACACAGATTGTATGTCTTATGTCTTACTGATGTAAAGCACTTTGAACTGCAATCCCCTGTAAGAAAGGTGCTATACAAATAAAGTTATTATTATTATTATTATTATTATTATTATTATTATTATTATTCAGCACATCCCTACCTCATGTCTGCACATCTCTACCTAATTTCTGCATTTTAACATTTTAGAAAGTTTGCATTTTGTACTTCATTGTTTGCATTTGTACTTTATTGTGTACTTTAGTTCGTAGTTGTATATTGTATATTTTGTGTAGTGTTTGGTCTTTATTCTTTTTTGTATCCTCTTTTTCTCCGCCTGATTTTCAATTTTTTCTGGGAGGGGTGGGTGGGGAACACTGTACAACTGTACAAGCAAGACTGTACATTGGAATATTGACAAAACCATACTTGGTCATTTACTGTACATTGGAGGGGGTTGTGTTAGGACATTTACAGGGGCCAGTTTCGAATTGCTGTTCTTTGAGAGTGGTTTTGAAAGTGGGTAGTGATTCACATTCCTTTACAGCTTTGGGTAGGGCGTTCCACATTGATGTGGCATAATTGCGAAACGTGTTTAGTCCCTTGTTTGAGCCGAATCTGGGTTTAACATGATTTGTAGGGGCTCCCTCTGGTGTTGTGATCGTGGTATTCACTGACCTTTGGGAAGTATTTTGACATGTACATGGGTACCTTGGTCATGTAGTGTATCTTGTAGACCAGGCCCATTGCAAGTTGCTGTACTGTAACTTGAACCTGAACCTGCAGGTGGAGGTGACGCTGGTCCATCCCAGCGAGGCCGTCTCCGTGCTGAGCAGGCTGACGAGCGAGCAGCCGGACCGCATCTTCTTCAAGAGCCTGTTCCGCTCCGGCTCACAGAGCGAGAGCACCGTCTGCAACGTCTGCCTGCCGCCTGGGCCGCGGCCGCTGTGCAACTTCACGGACCTCCACCAGGGGGAGCCCTGGTTCTGCTACAGGCCCCAGCAGCTGGGCTGCCACACCAGGAGCATGCACGTCCGCGGAGGGTTCAGGCAGAACCTCAGGCCCAAGGAGGACATGCTTTTTAAGAGGTGAATGAACCCGAGGGGGAGAGAGAAGAGAGGGGGGAGAGAGAAGGGAGGGGGGAGAGAGAAGGGAGGGGAGAGAGGAGGGAGGGGGAGAGAGGAGGGAGGGGGAGAGAGAAGGGAGGGGGAGAGCAGGGGCGTATCTAGACCCAGCACTTCAGTAGGGCACAGAAGGGCACCAAAAAAAATTGGCCGGTTTTGGCCGGTTTGTGGGCGAAAATGGGTGGATTTTGTAACTATTTTTTTTTAACTTTATTTCGGTTTTAGGGTTAGGTTAGGGTTATGTTATTTAATTATTTTGGGGAGCCAGCCCCCCAAACTCCTGAAATGCATAGAAATCTATGAAATAAATAAAACAATCTGACATTTATATTAAAAAGAGCTAGCCACCCAAACCCCTAAAATACATAGAAATCTATGCATTTTGGAATAGTTACTATATATATAGTCAAGAAAGCATTTAGTCATACTTAAAGTTTAAAGTGCTTTACTTGCATTGAACATTGCATTGAACATTGAACATTGAGGAGACACAAGCACAATGTATGTTTCCATAGTTACGCAGATGACACACAATTGTACATCTCCGCTGAACCAAATGATCACACAGCTATAAACTCCATTTCCGCCTGTCTCTTAGCATTAAACAAATGGATGACGAACAACTTCCTAAAATTAAATGAGGGCAAAACTGAAATCCTACTAGTCGGTCCTATAACAAAAAGAGAAATGTTACAGAGCAATATGGGGCATCTTACTCCTTGGATCAAACCCGAAGTTACAAGTAAGTAACCTACACTGGCTTCTGGTAACATTTAGAATTGATTTCAAGGTCCTCCTCCTTATATACAAAGTATAAACATTGCGATCATCTACTACTGGTATATTGAAGGTTCCAAGCCACAGTCTAAAGAAAATCAGGGATGCAGCCTTTGCTAACTATGCACCAAAGTTATGGAACACACTACCTATGGACATTAGGGAAGCTAGATCTCTTAATATTTTCAGAAATAAGCTAAAAACGTACCTCTTCACCATCAGGGCCGTAGCCAGGGTTTAGAAATTAGGGAGGTCCATTTATTTGTTTGGCCCAGACCGGCCCACTATAATCGGTCGGACACCACCCACCAGTACACCATCCTTACGGTCCCCTTAAATATGCGTACCTACTGTACTATTCCCCCCCCCCAACCCATTACAAAGCTGGGTAGTAAGTGCCATGGACAAGTGGACCAGTGTACTCACTCGCTCTTGGCTGAATCTTGTTTTGGGTGGTGATGTAAAAACACCTGCATCATAGCAGGCTCAGGATGGGCAACGTAGTCTATAGCCTGTTCATCCCTGTCTCTCTCCTCCACAACCTGGCTTGACTAGACATAAGGAGAGAGATGATTACAATTAACTGGTACATTCAGGTCCAGAATTGTTGGAATCCCCTGACAAAGATGTGCAAAAAGCTGTACAATTTAAACAATACCATACTGGTAATGAGAAAATAGTTGTTTATTCAATGAATGCATGGAGCAGTTCCATCTTATTTCATTTGATACTAACTACTCAGTTCATACAGATTTCAAGTATTCAAATATCAATGATGAATATTGCATAAGGTTTACACAGTTAATAGATCACCTTCTTGTTTTATATTCATGTTCAGAGAGGAGTAATAGTTAGATCTTTGTATGTGATTTATATGGCAATTAAATCAATGGTGTGTTTGTTTGGGGAGTTTGACCTATGTGCTTACCACGTGAAGGTGCATGATCAATGGACAGCACAAAAACAATTTGTGTAGGTGGAGACTAGAGCTACCACAGATAGTAATAAGTTATTAAGAGTAAGTAATCCATACCATATATATCCTAATAGTTACCTTATTACCATACTTGGCTGAAAACAAACTTTGCTGCCTGTTGTGAATGTGTTTTTCCCTGTAGGCTAATACATAAGTAGGCATACATTTTTGCAGTTGAGGAAAAATTTGCAGTTGAGTAGGCTATAATGTGCTGTGTTTTTATGTCTTCCATCGAGGACCACCTTGGAAATAAGTGTTAATGCTTGTTAATGAATGCTTTTAGGTGATATCCTCAGGAATACAAATTGGTCAAGATCATTTGTTTTTATGATGTGTTTTTAATTTCCAAATAAATCTAATCAAATAAAAAAAAGCTGTTTTTGTACTGGTGTTGTATATTATACAGCCTTTTCATGCATCTTTATCAAGGGAACCCTTATCCTAATGATTTAAAAAATAATATTATGATGATACGATATGGACCTAGTAGTTGGGTCATCTGTGGCACTTCGTTTCTCAATGGATTTTTTAAAAAGGCGGGGGAAATTTGTGAGAGACCAAAATCCAAAATGGCTGCCGTGGAAATTAACTTTTTAATGGTTTGACCTACAATGATGCACAATACATGGTACCAGCCCCCTCTCAGTCATGTATCAGCCCCTCTCAGTCATGTACCAGCCATCCCCTCTCAGTCATGTACCAGCCCTCTCTCAGTCATGTATACCAGCCCCCTCTGTCATCTACCAGCCCCCTCTCAGTCATGTACCACAGCCCCATCTGAGTCATGTACCAGCCCCCTCTCAGTCATGTACCAGCCCCCTCTCAGTCATGTACCAGCCCCCTCTCAGTCATGTACCAGCCCCCTCTCAGTCATGTACCAGCCTCCTGACAGACACAACCATTCCACTAGACATGCTTCTGCACGAGGTTTTACACTTCCAAAAGTGAGGTCGAATGCAATGAAGCGAACTGTCATGTTCCGTGGTATGCAGGAATGGAACTCTCTTCCCAGACATGTTAAGCAGGAGAATAGTAAATGCCGTTTCAAAATCGTGGTAAAACAACATTTTCAACCAAAGAAATTGACATTCCCTAATAGATAGTGTGTACGTAAATTAAAATGTATGTGTCTGATAAAGAGATAGGTATATATGGATGAAAAGGCATGTGTCTGATAGGGATATATTGTTAAAATATTGTATAATTTTGTATTTTTATATTGTATTATGAATTTGATTAGGGTTTTTATTGTTGTTTTAATTGTCTGTATGACATGTAAATGTTGTGAGTGTATAAGGGTTTTTATTGTTGTTTTAATGGTCTGTATGTCATGTAAATGTTATGAGTGTATAAGGGTTTTTATTGTTGTTTTAATTGTCTGTATGACATGTAAATGTTGTGAGTGTATACGTCTGTAACTGTATTTTATGTGTTATGGACCCCAGGAAGAATAGCCCCAGCAGCACTGCTGTGGCTAATGGGGATCCAAATAAACTTAAATAAACTTAAACTCCTCTCAGTCATGTACCACAGCCCCATCTCAGTCATGTACCATAGCCCCATCTCAGTCATGTACCACAGCCCCCTCTCAGTCATGTATACCAGCCCCCCTCTCAGTCATGTATACCAGCCCCCTCTCAGTCATGTACCAGCCCTCTCTCAGTCATGTACCAGCCCCCTCTCAGTCATGTACCAGCCAGCCCCCTCTCAGTCATGTACCACAGCCCCCTCTCACAGCCCCGTCATGTACCACAGCCCCCTCTCAGTCATGTACCAGCCCCTCTCAGTCATGTACCAGCCCCCTCTCAGTCATGTACCACAGCCCCCTCTCAGTCATGTACCACAGCCCCATCTCAGTCATGTACCACAGCCCCATCTCAGTCATGTACCAGCCCCCCTCTCAGTCATATACCTGCACGACTGGCGGGGGGGTGCTTAGTAAGAGATGTGATTGAGCCAGCCCAGTGTCAGTCAGTACCAATGGGCCGATATCTCAGCCTAGTAGTGGGCTGGTCGTTGACAAAAAAAATAAAAATAAAAAATTATAAAAAAAAAGATTATATAATTTTTTTTTTTTTTTTTAATAGTTACAAATAGTTACCGAGGTCCGGACCTCGGTGACCTCATAGCTGGCTACGGCCATGTTCACCATAGCCTTCTAATACACCCCGCTGTTGATTGTACTGTAGCACTATTTTACTCTGGCCATTCTATTGCATAATTTTACTATCTATTCTACTATTCTATTATTGCACTGTATTATTGGTGTGCAAACCAGTCAACTTACAAAAAAGAGCCTGTTGGAGGATTTCAACAAGATAAATGCAGTGCAAAATATTTCACTATAATATTTCAAAGCGAAGTAAAAAATATTATAATAATTATTTGATCATGTTAAATGATCATTTGATCATGTTAAAAAAGGAAGAAAAAAAATGTTAAAAAAATGTTTAAAAAAAAAGAAAAAAAAAAAGTGGGGCACGTGCCCTACTGATAGTGGTCTAAATACGCCGATGGGGGAGAGAGAAGCCAGGGGGAGAGAGAAGAGAGGGGGAGAGAGAAGGGAGGGGGAGAGAGAAGCGAGGGGGAGAGAGAAGCGAGGGGGAGAGAGAAGAGAGGGGGAGAGAGAAGGGAGGGGGAGAGAGAAGGGATGGGAGAGAAGGGAGGGGGAGAGAGAAGGGAGGGGGAGAGAGAAGAGAGGGGGAGAGAGAAGCGAGGGGGAGAGAGAAGGGAGGGGAGAGAAGGGAGGGGAAGAGAGGGGGAGAGAGAAGAGAGGGGGAGAGAGAAGGGAGGGGGCGAGAGAAGGGATGGGGAGAGAGGAGAGAGGGGGAGAGAGAAGAGAGGGGGAGAGAGAAGGGAGGGGGAGAGAGAACCGGGTGACGTGACACTGCGCCGCAGTGCTCGCTTGACCTACGTTTCACACTGCAAGCCTTAGTTATTCGGCAGCGTGGCTACATGAGCAGAGCTACGGACTCATGATCGGAAGATCACCGGTTCGAGCCCCGGTCAAGGGAAAGTGGTGTTGTTGTCCAGCAGGGGGCACTCTGTCCTCTGGACTATAGTCAGTAACAACGCCCCTGTTATGGTGCTAGGGACACCTTAGGGTGAGACGCTAAACCGAGGTCCTGACTCAATTTCGGTCGTTAAAGAACCCAGGACGCCTATCGTAAAGAGTAGGGGGTTCCCCGACGTTCCTGGCCAGTGTATGGTAGTCATTGTGTAGTGTGATGTGTGCCTGCTGCCAGTGTATGGTAGTCAGTGTGTAGTGTGATGTGTGCCTGGTGCCAGTGTATGGTAGTCAGTGTGTAGTGTGATGTGTGCCTGGTGCCAGTGTATGGTAGTCAGTGTGTAGTGTGATGTGTGCCTGGTGCCAGTGTATGGTAGTCAGTGTGTAGTGTGATGTGTGCCTGGTGCCAGTGTATGGTAGTCAGTGTGTAGTGTGATGTGTGCCTGGTGCCAGTGTATGGTAGTCAGTGTGTAGTGTGATGTGTGCCTGGTGCCAGTGTATGGTAGACATTGTGTAGTGTGATGTGTGCCTGGTGCCAGTGTATGGTAGTCATTGTGTAGTGTGTTGTGTGTCTGGTGCCAGTGTATGGTAGTCATTGTGTAGTTTGCTGTGTGCCTGGTGCCAGTATATGGTAGCTATTGTGTAGTGTGCTGTGTGCCTGGTGCCAGTGTATGGTAGCCATTGTGTAGTGTGCTGTGTGTCTGGTGCCAGTGTATGGTAGTCATTGTGTAGTGTGCTGTGTGCCTGGTGCCAGTGTATGGTAGTCATTGTGTAGTGTGCTGTGTGTCTGGTGCCAGTGTATGGTAGTCATTGTGTAGTGTGCTGTGTGCCTGGTGCCAGTGTATGGTAGTCATTGTGTAGTGTGCTGTGTGCCTGGTGCCAGTGTATGGTAGTCATTGTGTAGTGTGCTGTGTGCCTGGTGCCAGTGTATGGTAGTCAGATGTGTGAGCCTGCGTACCCCAAGGTTGGGTGCTACCAGTGGTGGTGAAGGAGGCAATTTCCACCCTACATTGTGGGGAGCGCTTTGAGTGTCTAGAAAAGCGCTATATAAAATGTAATTAATTGTTGTTATTATTATTATTATTATTAGTGCTCAATTCTGATTCATTGCTCAGATCTGATCCGATTTCTTTTGTTTGTGTGTTCACATCATTCAAAAAGAAATTGGTCACATGACTTTTCAGACTGAGGTCACATTGAAAAATATCTGACCTATTTGATTCACGACCACATATGAAAGTGGCCCAAATCAGAATTGAAAAGAATAGATTCCATGTGATTTGTGCTTTATTGTGTGTCTTTGCATTTGCATTTGATTTCTCAGTAGTACAAATTTATATATGTCTATAACTTATTTTCATTGTACTGTGCTTGTGCTGTATGATGACAATACATTTTAATCTAATCTAATGGGATTGGAGAACATGTACACATGCACACCACATTTCTGAATCTCAATAATATAACATAATCATCTAATTTCTGTCTCGTTGTTTCCTCCTCAGTGGTGTCAACATGAAGGTCTCTATTCCTGCTTCAGGGATCAACAGTGTGATGGTCTCTCCAGAGGAGAAAGGTACAGCAGGAGGTAGAGCGGTCGTCTGGTAATCGGAAGTTTCCCGGTTCGATTCCCGCTCCTCCCGGGCACAGTGTCAAAGTGTCCTTGAGCAAGACACTTAACCCCTAACTGCTCCCAATGAGCAGGTTGGCACCTTGCATGGTCGCCTCCGCCGTCAGTGTGTGAAAGTGTGAGTGAATGTGTGATTGTGAGGAACAGAATTGTAAAGCGCTTTGGATAAAAGCTGTTGTATAAATGCACCGTTTACCTTTGATCTCCCTGAATGCTGTACCACCATGACAGCCACACTGTGCTGTGACACTGTAATCATAGTACATTTACATTTAGTCATTTAGCTGACGCTTTTATCCAAAGCGACTTACAAGTTCTGTACGACAAGCCATCAGGAAGAGCACAACTCTATCAGCTGAGTAACAATGTTCATCAAAGTGTTGAGTGCTACAGTGTAGGTTAGTTTATTAGGACAAGTGCATGACAGTATGGTTAGTTAGGGTTAGATTTTTTTTTTTTTTTTTTTTTTTAATTCAGATAATGGTTGAAGAAGTGAGTCTTTAGTCGACGGCGAAAGATTGGACGTGTTTCAGCTGTCCTAACTGGGGTGGGTAGTTCATTCCACCATTGTGGGGCAAGGACTGAGAATAGGCGACTTCTCTTTGATGACCCTCCCGGAGCTTGGATAGGAGTAGGTCTGAGGCGGCCAGAAGATGCAGAGCGTAGGGGTCTTGAGGGTGTGTAGTTAGAGACCATAGTAATCATAATAATCATACTTGCAAAGCACCTTAAAACTCAATACTTTAGTATCCATTGGTCTGTTTACATCTATAACGGCCGACCATTTCACCTCAGCCTGTAGTTGTTTTGATTGATTTGAATTGTTTAATTGATTGACTTTTCTTTTTCTATATAGTTTCTGTATTATGTCTTGTTCCTCTCTACGTCGTTGTAAATGAGAGCTGCTCTCAATGATCTTTCCAGGTAAAATAAAGATTGAATGGGTGGCCGGGTAGCGCAGCGGACTACGAGTCTGTCTACCACCACAGAGACAGTGGGATCGAATCCAGCTGTGGTACTTCCGGCTTGGTCGACCGTCCATACTAACACAATTGGCAGTGTCAGCGGGTGGGAAGCCGGCGAGGGTGGGTCCTGGTCGTTGTAAAACAGCGACTCCTACAGGTCGGTCAGGGCGCCTCCACACGTTACACTCTCCCAGTGAGAGTCCGCGCTGCCAGGTGAAAAGAAGTGGGGATTGGCTACACATGTGTCGGAGGAAGCATGTGATAGTCTCCGCCCTCCCAGACCGACGGTAGGGGTAGAGTGCGCAACGACCAGGTAGGGGATAAACTGTATGATAGCATGTACAGTAGTGATGTATATATGGTATATATACATTTATATATTTATATTCACTGCATATATATAAGATAAGATACGATGATCCTTTATTAATCCCCTTGTGGAAATTCGGGTGTCAAAGCAGCATGGGGGGAGGGGGGGATACAGAGCATCACAGTCCTATACAGTACAGTATCTATATACATATTGTGTATATAGATACAGTGTATGTATATGTATATATATCTCCATATCTATCTGAATATACCTGCATATAATCCTTCTATATATCTACTTATACACCTGCATATAACCCATACAACTCTCATTAACGGCTCTGCGACAGCATTTCTTACCAAATGATTTTAAGGCCTAATCATTGTCACTATTACATTTACTAAACATGATACATAGATATTAATGTACTTCTCTCAAGGACACGCATGTCAACATAAAACATTACTAGTTTGTGCCAGAGTAAACCACAAAGCTTATAGTCACATTAGTTATTTCCATTTCAGTGTATAAAGATTGCATTTCATCATTTGACTTATTCAAATTATTTACCTAGATTCCTTAAAGTCTTAAACCATGCCTTTCTAAATAATTACATTTATTTAATACTAATATCAACTATTTGCAAGTTCTCTTTCATTAATCCTGTGAGTTTGGCTATAAATCACTTCAAATTTAATATCATTCTGTTCCCCTCATTGAACACATCATTTCAGTGATAATTGTTGTTTAATCAAAGTTAAATTGAATATAGACAATTGCCTTTTAAAGTTTTTTCAATACATTCTTAATCCATATCAAATCCTCCCCACTGTCTGTGTCTCTGTTTATCAGAAGAGTTCACTTCTCATACCTCTGTGAGCCACAGCTGTTGACCTGCTTGTATGCAAATACTCATTGTCAGCTGTCCCCCTTTCCAGTTTCAGTCCCAGCATCTCCTGATCCTTGAATTACTTAGTTACAGAATGAGTTATTATTAAAATATATATACTTTATTATAACTGGCATTTCAAATTAAGTTGTATTTGGTTTCTATTATAGCAATTTACTTTTCCAAAGTAAAACGGCTTTCTGTAATATCTATTTTTCCAGCTACTTCGTGGGCGGTTTCATCTGTCTCTGTTCTTTGCACCAGGGCCTGATAAATCACACTCTAATGTGGTCAAACCTGTTTCTTTGTGTATGTTCCTTTGAAGCTGACTTAGGTGTCTGTATGTAAAGTTGGTATCTCTGTTGAGACACCCCTGCTTGCATGATACTTATTTGATGATCACAGCGCATGAGCATCATGCACCCAACGCCGGAAATAATGCAGTGTTGATCAGTTTATAAAAAATATTTAAAATGTTTATTAGCAACGCCGGGCTTTCAAACCACCCCGGTTTTGTGTGTGAAACCCTCGTGCATCTGTGAGTACCATTGACATTTCTCTGTGATAAATTTAGAACAAACAGTTCGTAAATAACCAGTGCTTCAGAGTGAATGTTCCTATGGCTAGTTAGCTCGAGCCAGCGACTGCTGTATTCAAAGCAAGGCGTGCATCAGCAGTCACGAAAGGGGCTAATTGATCCCTACCCCCTTACACATATGCAGGTGTATAAGTATGTATATAGAAGGATTATATGCAGGTATATTCAGACAGATATGGATATAACTATGCGGTAAATACAAATATATAAATGTATATTATATACGGCATATACAGCACTATTGTACATAAAGATATGATGTATATTATTTTTACTTGCTCCCAGACAAACCAGAGGTGAACCCACGGAGCCTGGAGGTCATGACCTCTGGGTACTACTATCAGGGAGCATGGAGAACCCTCGGAGGGGTCACAGGTCGCCAGTTCAGCGACGCAGCCGCCATCTCGGAGTGTCTGAGAGACAAGGAGGTCCACATCTTTGGTGACTCCACTGCAAGACAGTGGTTTGAGTACTTCAATGCAGCTTTACCAGGCAAGTGTTTACTGGCTGTGATATATTTAAGGGGTAAGCTAGTGTTTACTGGCTGTGATATCTTTAAGCGGTAAGCTAGTGTTTACTGGCTGTGATATCTTTAAGGGGTAAGTTAGTGTTTACTGGCTGTGATATCTTTAAGGGGTAAGTTAGTGTTTACTGGCTGTGATATCTTTAAGGAGTAAGTTAGTGTTTACTGTCTGTGATATCTTTAAGGAGTAAGCTAGTGTTTACTGGCTGTGATATCTTTAAGCGGTAAGCTAGTGTTTACTGGCTGTGATATCTTTAACCTGTTAAGCCTGTAGGTCCCCAAATTGGGGGACCCTGCTTTTCTTTATCATAAATCGATCAATAGATACCGTATTAGATCCCCAATTATCATATCATGGGGTATCATTGGAAAGCCATACTCATTGGCTACAACTCTGTCCAAACCTTTTCGAGATCGCCAAATGATTGACGGAGCTAAAGCCCCCGGAGGTCGGTGGTGGTAATGTGTACTTTGGCGTACGCCTCACATATCGGCATGTAACTCGAGAACCGCTGAACGGATTCTGTCACCTGAAAGGGCAATTGACAGGCAACAAATAGGGCTATAATTCGATCTATATATTGTATTAAAGGAAATGCACACCCAAGCCGCTAGAGGTCAGCAAAGTGGCGCGTCACGAAACGTCCTCATGAGGGCCCACATGTGGGCCCTTGGATGTTAAAAGGTAATGTTTTAATTATTTATTTTTTGTGCCAAGAGTAAAGACCATAACCGTATCAAAACAGCAGGCAAAGTGTATATTTTCATTTTTACCGATGTTTTGTAAGATTTACCGAAAATAAGAATTTATCGGAAAAATGCTAATTATATCTCTTTTATCGTAAAACCATGAGGAAATTACTAAATCCAGATTTAACCCTGCCATTGGAAAGAGGAGCATTTTCTATCCATAGATGTATGATTTGGCCATAATAAGGTCAAGGTCAAGTTCAAGGTCAAATATGAATTTATAATTAAAATCGATTATCATTTATTACTGTATCTACAAATCCTTCTGTTTAATCATCTTCCCTTTATTCATTTGCTTAGATTTTTTTTACACTTGATCTCAATAAGGTGGTGAATGAGCTCAGTGAGCAAGGTCGGTTTGCTCACAATTGTAACATAGTGTTATTCACCGACACAGATGCAAAAAAATATCATCATTTATATTCTCCTTTTTTTCATTACAATTTACTCAAGCCTAGTAACAGACACAATATTTCTGACACTGGGAATACAAGGTCCCTAGATGTTCCTAGATACCAAGAACATGCACATTTTTGCAGATGACCCTTCTCTCTCACACCCAGCAGCAGATGCAGGAAAAGACAAGTACCATCGCTGTCAACTCTACTCGGCTTGGACTTAACATCCACAGAGGGAAGAGCAAGGTCATGAGAATCAATGCTCACAACACATCACCCATCATTCTGGAAGGAGAAGTGTTGGAAGAGGTAGACAACTTCACCTACCTGGGCAGCATGGTAAACAAGCAAGGTGGAACAGATGCTGATGTGAGAGCCAGAGTGTGGCAAGGCCAGAGGAGCCTTTCTCCAACTAAAAAACATCTGGAGCTCAAGAGACATTTCCATCACAACCAAGATCAGGATCTTTAACACCAATGTGAAGTCAGTCCTACTCTATGGTACTGAGACCTGGAGGACCACTGTCACCACAAACAATAAACTACAAGTTTTCCTAAACACCTGTCTGCGCCGAATCCTCCAGATTCGCTGGCCTAACACCATCAGCAACAAAGACCTGTGGCAACGAACACAACAACAGCCAGCAGAGAAAGAGATTCTCCAACGGCGTTGGAGATGGATTGGCCATACACTCCGTAAACCATCCCTGAGCATCACAAGACAATCTCTCAGGTGGAACCCCCAAGGGAAAAGAAAGAGAGGCCGACCACGAAACACCTGGCGCCGAGACTTGGAAGATGATGCCAAGAAGATGGGACAGACCTGGGGCCAGCTTGAGAGGTTGGCTCAGGATCGGGATGCTAGGAGAACCCTTGTTGACGGCCTATGCCCCAAACGAGGTAAAAGGCGTAAGTAAGTAAAGGTAAACACAACCATGTTTCTTCACAAAGCCATCGGGGGGGGGGGGGGGTCATTTTCCGACGCTGCGATCATTACTAACACATGTCTTATGATGGGGTTCGGTAAAGTAGACGTAAAATACACAACCATTATGTTTCTTCACAAAGCCATCGAGGGGGGGGTCGTTTTCCGACGCTGTGATCATTACAAAAGCTTGTTTTATGATGGGGTTCGGTAAAATAGACGTAAAATAGACATTACCTTTGTCAGAAGGTACTCCACTCTCGCTCCAAGTGTCTTGAATCAGAACAGGATCAATACATATAACGTTAGGCAAGCGATACCGGAGTCTCATGGCAAGCACAGAAAGACTCAGAAGAAGCTTCTATCCCCAGGCCATCAGGTTGCTCAACGAACAATAACACTATGCGACAACCATCAAATGCACTCACAGCACACACATCCACACGCACACACTCACTTTAAACAAACAACTCACTGCAGCACCCACTCTACACACTTTAGAACACCTAAACACACTTTATATTTATTGGCAAAGAATTTGCACTACAACCCATACCTCAGTACACCTTACTGTAAATTGTACCTAAATTGTATCTCATCCCATTTCTGCTTTGCACTATATAGTAGATTGTATATTAGTATATTGTATAGTATATTGTATGGTAACTCAGTTACTTCTACTCTGCATTGAACATTGTACATATGTACATACTGAACACTTGTGTCTACGTACGTGACTTCTATTTTTACTTGCTATACTTATTTTATTTTATACTTATCTTTTTGTCTAGCACAGTCTCTGGAGCGTAACAGAAAGAAGCATTTTGTATAAAAGTATTCTGTACTTCTGTATGACAACTAATAAAGAAACGTTAGGTGGCCCTCATCCGTTGTCTTCTTCTTCTACAGTCTGCTCGGGCCAGACTATACCACGTAGCCCAATAGGTTTCCTCATCGGCCGGTTTGACTATAGTATTTTTATGATTTACCAGAAGTGCTGAGTCCAACATAGTCTGGTGGAAACACACCTTATTGTCCATAATCATCATCCATATAATCTGTTTTGTCTTCTTCATAATATCCAATAGTTCGCTCTGGGGCGGCGATCGCCATTGTCGAACGTTAGATTGCTGTAGTTTGCTCAGTGCTGCCATGCCACTGCTGCCACTGCTGGGAGCGCCCTAGTGATCTGGTTACTCTCAGCCCATGCAGTTCATAAGGTAGGCAATACTGCCACCTGTCAGGATTCAATCGTCATTGCAGGCCCCAGCCACACTCACAAGGCCTGTGTGAGTGTTTAGAATAAGAAAATAGAGAAAAAGGAACGAGATATCTCGTTTTTGGCGCTCAACCGCTGGCTCTCAAAAACAAGATATCTCGTGATTGGTGCTCAATAAGTTAAAGAGTAAGCAAGTGTTTATTGGCTGTGATATCTTTAAGGGGTAAGCTGTCCCCCTCCACGGGAGCCACCTGGCGACCTGCCCGGCCTCGGCTTGTCCGGATGGGAACGGTGAAAGTCGGTGATCAGGGCGGGGTCCATGATGAGCTGGCGGAAACCCAGCTCCGTTCCTCGGGACCGTATCCCTCCCAGTCCACCAGATACTGGAATCCTCTGCGTCGGATGTCCAACCCTCCACTGTGGGTGTCCATCCACCATCTCGGGAGGAGGCGGATCTGGGGCAGGAGGCATCAAGGGACTGAGAGAGACAGGCTTTACACGGGACACATGAAAAACAGGATGGATCTGCATGGAGGCAGGAAGCCTTAGACTCACCGCCGTGGGGCTGAGCACCTTCCGGATCTCGAAAGGGCCGTCGAACCGGGGGTTCAGCTTCTTGGCGGTGAATTGAAGTGGAAGATCCTTGGAGGATAACCACACCCTCTGCCCTGGTTGGTATGCCGGTGCTGGGGTCCGGCGTCGGTTAGCTCCCCGACTGGCGCGCTCTGATGCCGGGTGCAGAGCAGTCCTGGTGATCTCCCAGATGCGACGACACCGGTGGAGATGAACCTGCACGGAGGGAACTGCCACTTCCGACTCCTGTGCCGTGAAAAGAGGGGGTTGGTAGCCCAGAGATACCTCGAACGGCGAGAGGCCGGTGGCGGAGCTGACCAGGGAGTTGATGGCGTCCTCGACCCAGGGGAGGAACCGGCTCCAGGATGCAGGCTTCTTGGCGGCAACACACCGGAGAGCAGACTCCACACTCTGGTTCATTCTCTCCGTCTGCCCGTTAGTCTGTGGGTGATAACCAGAGGAAAGGCTAACAGTGGCCCCCAATCCCTTACAAAAAGCCTGCCATACCTGGGAGGTGAACTGGGGCCCCCGGTCTGAGACGACGTCCTGGGGAAAACCATGGAAGCAGAACATGTGGCTCGTCAGGAGGTCCGCCGTCTCGGGAGCTGATGGAAGCTTGGGTAGAGCCACGAGATGGACCCTCTTGCTGAAACGATCCACCACTGTTAGAATGACTGTTTCCCTGGGAGGGAGGAAGGCCAGAGACGAAGTCCAACGCCACATGGGACCAAGGGCGGCTCGGAATGGGAAGTGGCTGCAGCAGGCCGGCGGGTGCTTGGTGAGAGGCCTTGCTGCGGGCGCATTACCGTGCAGGCCAACACGAACTCCCTGACGTCGTTCCTCATGGTGGACCACCAGAACCGTCGAGCCAGAAAGGAGAAGGCGCGGTGGACGCCGGGGTGGCAGGCAAACCGGCTGGTGTGGCCCCATTGGAGAACCCGGGACCGGACAGAGTCGGGGACGAAGAGGCGACGAAAGGGTACGTTGCTCGGAGCAGGATGGAAACGTAAGGCACGCTTGACCACGGTCTCGATGCCCCAGGTGACCACTCCCACCACCCTGGCCTCAGGGAGAATGGGAGTTGGATCCTCGGTAGTTGGATCCCCCTTGGAGTGTAGCCAGGACAGAGAGTCGGCCTTCGTGTTGCGGGACCCAGAGCGAAAAGTCAAAGATAAGTCAAACCGACTGAGGAAACTGGCCCACCTTGCCTTCCGGCCGGATGTACGTCATGTTCTTATGGTCAGTCCAAATGGTGAACGGTTCCTCTGCCCCCTCCAGCCAATGACGCTATTCCTCCAAGGCAGCTACCACTGCCAACAGCTCCCGATTCCCTATGTCGTAGTTCCTCTCAGCAGGAAGGAAACGACGAGAGTAAAAGGCGCATGGATGGACCTTCTGGTCCGTCGCTGAACGCTGAGACAGGATAGCCCCTAGTCCAGTATCCAAGGCGTCCACCTCCACAATGAACTGCCTCTTGGGGTCTGGGTGGAGCAAGACCGGGGCGGTGGTGAATCTGTTCTTGAGGGAACGGAACGCAGCGCAGGCCGCTGTCAAACGGCAGGGAGGGAGAGGTCAGCTTGGTAAGTGGCTCCGCCACTTGGCTGTAGTTCCGGATGAACCTCCGGTAAAAGTTCGGAAGCTCTGTAGCTCCTTCCGAGAAGAGGGCTCCGGCCACTCTACCACAGCCTGGATCTTGCGGGGGTCGGCTCGGGTCTGACCACTCTCCACGATGAAGCCAAGGTAATCAACGGAATCGGAGTGGAAACGGCACTTCTCTGCCTTAACGAAGAGCCGGTTGCAGAGAAGACGCTCAAGTACTCGGCAGACATGATGGACATGCTCCTCGAGAGTCTTGGAGAAGATGAGGATGTCGTCGAGATAGACCACCACAAACTCATCGAGCATGTCACGAAGGACGTCGTTCATGAGCGCCTGGAATACCGCCGGGGCGTTGGTGAGGCTGAACGGCATTACCAGATACTTGTAATGACCCCTGGGAGTCTTGAAGGCGGTCTTCCACTCATCGCCTTCTCGGATCCGGACCAGATGGTAGGCACTCCGGAGATCCAGTTTAGTGAAGACGGTAGCCTGGGTGAGGGGCTCAAAGGTGGAGTTCATGAGAGGAAGAGGATACTTGTTCTTGATGGTGATCTCATTAAGTTGGCGATAGTCAATGCAGGGCCGGAGGCCTCCGTCCCTCTTCTTAACAAAAAAGAATCCGGCCGCCACCGGGGAGGACGAGGGCCGAATGAGGCCTGCTGTCAAGGACTCGGAGATGTACTCCTCCATCGCTGCCTTCTCAGGGATGGTCAGACTGTAAAGGCGGCTGCCGGGAAGGGAAGCCCCAGAGCGGCGGTCGATTGCACAGTCGTAAGGCCGATGAGGAGGAAGGGCCTGAGCTTGCTAAAAACCTCCCCGAGATCATGGTACTCAGGAGGGATAGTAGAGAGGTCTGGAGGCGGGACACTAGGGGGGCTCTGGGGTGACGGGCTGGATGCAGCCTGAAGACACTGGGCATGACAGGAGGGGCTCCACCCCATGATGGTGCCGGATGGGGAAGACCAGGCGATGTGGGGCTCATGCTGCGCGAGCCAGGGACGACCCAGAACTACTGGGACAGAAGGGGACCTGGTAATAAAGAACTGGATTCTCTCAACATGATTACCAGCAATGGTGAGGAGAACAGGACAGGTGCGTTGAGTGATGCTGGCCAGGCGGTGCTTGTCCAGCGCGAAGACCTCCAAGGGCTTCTCGAGGTTCTCAAGAGGAATGTTAGCCTGGGTGGCAAACTCAAAATTCAGCCCCCGAGTCAACGAGAGCACCCACGGTGACCCGCTGGTCTGTCCAGGCCAGGATAACGCTCGTCAGATGGTTAGGTGGTGCTTTTGGCCGGGTAGGACAATTGTAGACTCGGTGTCCCATAAGGCCGCAGTAGAGGCAAAGGCCGGACCCGGGCCTTTGCCTCTACTGCGGCCTTATGGGACACTGAGCCTCCCGTTCAGCTGCTTGGGTCCCTCCCTGGTCACAGGCTGGGAGGTGAAGGGCCTACCAGTCGAGGGGGCGGCAGGACGAGCAGCAGTCCAGTCATGAGTGTGGGAGAACTAGGGGACGGTTGGGGGTCCCAGTCTGGCTCGATCGCGCCTTCTCTCCCGGAGGCGTCCGTCGATGCGGAATGGCGAGGCTGATTAGGGCCTCGAGCTAATCTGGCTCCTCCCGGGTGGGGAGCTGGTCCCTCACAGCCTCGTTGAGACCCCTCAGAAAGGTGAGACGAAGCGCTCTGTCGTTCCAACCACTCTCGGTTGCAGCCAGTCTGAACTCCAGCGCGTAGTCGGTGACACTGCCACTGCCCTGCTGGAAGGTGCTCAACCGGGCTCCAGGATCCTGGCCACAAGCTGGGTGGTGGAAAACCCTTCGGAGCTCTGCCACAAAATCTGAGTAGGAAAAACAGAAGTTAGCCCTCATGGACCAGGAAGCAGTAACCCACTGTGCTGCTCGGCCTGTGAGCAGGTTAGTCATGTAAGCCACCTGGGCTGCCTCCGTCGTGAATCTGCTGGGTTGATGAATAAAAACTAACTCACACTGCATGATGAACGTGGCACAGTCCTCGAAGTTACCGTAAAACAGTCGTGGGCTGGAGAGATGGGGCTCCAGGGGAGCGGGGTTGGGAGGTGCAGGGTCAGACGCGGCAGCGGGAGGTGGTTCGGCTGGGACTCCTGCCAATGGTGGGTTTAAAAGCAGGGTGTTAAATGCTGCACTGAGAGCCTGCAACTGGTGTAGGATATCTGCCTGCTGATTACCCTGTGCAGTCTGCTGGGTGGTTAGTACGTCCAGAGAAGTCTGGAGTGGCTGGACCTGGGCCCGGAGGCCCTGCACAGCAGCCGCAGTCGCCTCTAGCTGTTGGGTGTGGGCGTTGGTCAGCTGGATCTGACCTGCCAAGGCTGTTTGTGTCGGCTGGGGTTGACATGGTCGGGTCGTAATGTTATGGTTTGTAATCAACCCCAACAGCACAACACAGACAGGTAGTTCAGAGTTAGCCAAAAACTAAGGGCGTATTTATTTTCACAAACAGAAATGTGCGACAATTATGTTACTCCAGTTGAGGGGAATGTCCCCTTAGCAAAGTTGGGCTCTGCGGCTCTGCAGCTCTGTCTTTAGCAAAGTAGACTCTGCGGCTCTGCAGCTTTGCAGCACTGCAGCTTTATGCTATCCCACTCGAGGGGAAAAAAGAAACGCAGAATGTCATTAGTACAAGGCAGCGTCCAGTAACAAAACAATACAACAATTCTTCAGTGTTTAACGAAACACACAAAAAACGGACGAAGACAGTGAGTCCAGGACAAAAATAAGGATATAAGTTCAGAGAAAAATAGTCTTCCGAAAGACTCACCAGAAGCAAGGTCGAAGTCGAAAACGAGGCAAGGGTCCACGGTGAGGCAGAGAGAGAAAACAGCAACAAACTCCAAGGGACGGCGGAGAAGCGAAACGTCTCGCACTGGAGAAACACGAGAGGGAACAGCAGTAGAGTTGGTGGTGACAAAACGACCCGACAATGAATGTTCTGCAAACCGTGTATAAGAGTCCTCCCGACTATCTGTTTGGAAACTCCTCTCAGGTGCGTGATGGTAATTGACGCTGAGAAGCGCGCAGTGCTGGGCCAGCCCTCACATAAGCTAGTGTTTACTGGCTGTGATATCTTTAAGGAGTAAGCTAGTGTTTATTGGCTGTGATATCTTTAAAGGGTAAGCAAGTGATTATTGGCTGTGATATCTGGGGTAATCAAGTGATTATTGGCTGTGATATATTTAAGGGGAGAGAGAACGCTAGATATTTTCACTTGTTAAAAGAAATCTTGCCAAGTGTTAAAGTTATGTGATGTATACGATTGCATGTAACTGTATAACTGTTTCCACAAGAGGGCGCTATAGGCGGAGCTATTAATGCTGGCGCCAGGTAAGAGGTATAAAAGGAGATGTTAACTCCCCCTCTGTCTCTTCCCATCTACCTCTCATGGAGAGAAGGTCTCATGTACTAGTATGCTCAATGTGATAATAAACCACGCCGATTAATGGCTGAAGTGAGAGAACCTTGTCGTCATGACCAACTTATTGTCGCCCCATAAGTGACTCTGTCAACACCAAGCCAAATTTGTTTACTGCACTGGCAGATTATTTTACTTGTATGTGCTTACAACTAGTTTTTATTTCTCGTCAGAACATTGGTACATTGTGGAGTTCTGTCTCCTGATTGCATAAAGTGGGAACGGGATACCAGAACATGTATTTTGTGTTTAGTGCAGAGCGGAGGGACTGGGAGACCCATGTTACTGACCAGACACTCTATATGAGTGATGGCTGTTTACTGTAGAGTGGAGGGACTGGGAGACCCATGTTACTGATCAGACACTCTATATCAGTGATGGCTGTTTACTGCAGAGTGGAGGGACTGGGAGACCCATGTTACTGACCAGACACTCTATATCAGTGATGGCTGTTTACTGCAGAGTGGAGGGACTGGGAGACCCATGTTACTGACCAGACACACTATATCAGTGATGACTGTTTACTGCAGAGTGGAGGGACTGGGAGACCCATGTTACTGACCAGACACTCTATATCAGTGATGGCTGTTTACTGCAGAGCGGAGGGACTGAGAGACCCATGTTACTGACCAGACACTCTATATCAGTGATGGCTGTTTACTGCAGAGTGGAGGGACTGGGATACCCATGTTACTGACCAGACACTCTATATCAGTGGTGGCTGTTTACTGCAGAGTGGAGGGACTGGGAGACCCATGTTACTGACCAGACACTCTATATCAGTGATGGCTGTTTACTGCAGAGCGGAGGGACTGGGAGACCCATGTTACTGACCAGACACTATATCAGTGATGGCTGTTTACTGCAGAGTGGAGGGACTGGGAGACCCATGTTACTGACCAGACACTCTATATCAGTGATGGCTGTTTACTGCAGAGCGGAGGGACTGGGAGACCCATGTTACTGACCAGACACTCTATATCAGTGATGACTGTTTACTGCAGAGTGGAGGGACTGGGAGACCTATGTTACTGACCAGACACACTATATCAGTGATGACTGTTTACTGCAGAGTGGAGGGACTGGGAGACCCATGTTACTGACCAGACACTCTATATCAGTGATGGCTGTTTACTGCAGAGCGGAGGGACTGAGAGACCCATGTTACTGACCAGACACTCTATATCAGTGATGACTGTTTACTGCAGAGTGGAGGGACTGGGAGACCTATGTTACTGACCAGACACTCTATATCAGTGATGGCTGTTTACTGCAGAGTGGAGGGACTGGGATACCCATGTTACTGACCAGACACTCTGTATCAGTGATGGCTGTTTACTGCAGAGTGGAGGGACTGGGAGACCCATGTTACTGACCAGACACTCTATATCAGTGATGGCTGTTTGTTTACTGCCGAGTGGAGGGA
Source organism: Notolepis coatsorum (assembly GCF_963971535.1). Taxonomy (NCBI): domain Eukaryota; kingdom Metazoa; phylum Chordata; class Actinopteri; order Aulopiformes; family Paralepididae; genus Notolepis; species Notolepis coatsorum. The sequence continues at coordinate 19,956,886 of NC_140179.1, read as the reverse complement.
CTGGGAGACCCATGTTACTGACCAGACACTCTATATCAGTGATGGCTATCAGAATGTAGAGCTATTATTTTAACATGTCGACCACTTATTTTAACAAAGAAAATACCCATTACAGCACCCTTAAAGGCAGGCTTTCCCAACGTCGGAGCTGGGAGCTCCCCAAACTGAGACGAACGAGACAGAATGCTCCTGATGAGCAGGTCGGCACCTTGCATGGTCGCCTCCCCCGTCGGTGAGTGAATGTGTGAGTGAATGGGTCGAATGTGAGGAACAAAAATTGTAAAGCACCATTTACCATTTATTTACCATTTTCTAAATAAATAAAGGGGCGACAGTGGCTCAGGAGGTAGAGCAGTCATCTGGTAATCCGGAGGTTTCCGGTTAGATTCCCGCTCCTCCCGGGCAGCGTGTCGAAGTATCCTTGAGAAAGACACTTGATTGATTGATTGAAAACTGTACATTGGATTATCGACGAAACCTTACGTGGTCCCAAGAAGAAGGTCTCTGTATTACTGGGTTAGGACATTTACTGTACATTGGAGGGGGTTGGGTTAGGACATTTACAGGGGCCAGTTTCGAATCGCAGTCTCTCGTAGGTGCTCCTTGAGAGTGATTTTAAATGTGGGTAGTGATTCACATTCCTTTACAGCTGTGGGTAGGGCGTTCCACATTGATGTGGCATAATTGCGAAACGCGTTTAGTCCCTTGTTTGAGCCGAATCTGGGTTTAACATGATTTGTGGAGCTCCCTCTGGTGTTGTGGTCATGGTATTCACTGACCTTTGGGAAGTATTTTGACATGTTGTACATGGGTACCTTAGTCGTGTAGTATGTGCGGAGCAGCTGGCAGCACCGCTCCAGCATCTTTTCAACCTCTCCCTGAGGCTGGAGAGGGTGCCCCAGCTCTGGAAGACCTCCTGCATTGTCCCGGTGCCCAAGAAGGGACGTCCCAGCACCCTCAACGACTACAGGCCAGTTGCTCTGACGTCACACGTCATGAAGACGTTTGAGAGACTGGTCCTGCAACACCTCAAGCCCCTGGTGCGTGACTCCCTCGACCCCCTGCAGTTTGCATACCAGGCAAACATCGGGGTGAAGGATGCCATCATCTACATGCTCCACAGAGCGTACACGCACCTGGAGAAGCCGCGCAGCTCAGTGAGGATTATGTTCTTTGATTTCTCCAGCGCCTTCAACACCATCCAGCCGTCACTGCTAGCGGAGAAGCTCTCCGTGATGCAGCTGGAGCACGGCTTGGTGGCCTGGATCAAGGACTACCTCACTGAGAGGCCACAGTACGTCAGACTAAAGGACAGTCAGTCTGACGTACTGGTGAGCAACACCGGCGCCCCCCAAGGAACTGTGCTGTCACCCTTCCTCTTCACCCTCTACACCTCAGACTTCTGCCGCAACTCAAGCGGGTGCCACCTGCAGAAGTTCTCAGACGACTCCTCCATCGTAAGCTACATCACCGACGATGATGAGGAGGAGTACAGAGCCCTGGTGGAGAGCTTCGTGGGGTGGAGCGACAGCAACCACCTCCAACTCAACACCAGTAAGACCAAGGAGCTGGTGGTGGACTTCCGGAGGGGCAAGAAGAGGCCCCCCCCGATTCCCATCTCCATCTGAGGGGTGGATGTGGAGATGGTGGACTCATACAAGTTCCTTGGACAATAAACTGTACTGGTCGGACAACACAGAGGCCCTCTACAGCAGTGATTCCCAACCTGGGGTCCGCGGACCCCCTGGGGGTCCGCCAGGGGGCGCAGGGGGTCCGCCAGACCACAGATGATTTGAGGGTTTTTTTTTTTTACCTTTTTTTTTTACCTTTTTTTTTTTTTAGAGAAATATTTAATTAGCATATTTGTATCATCAGAAGCATGAATAGTCTCTCCACTACAATAAAAAATAAAGATAAATAAATAAACATCTAGACATGATTTTTGAACGTTAACAGTAGGCTACCGGGTAGCCGCTAAAACGCGAATCAGTTGACTGTATCACTTTCTGTAGCTAGCCTAGCACGCTAGTTAACTTTCTCGGCTCGTCTGCAGTCAGCCGCCAGAGGCGAAAATGTGTGACAAATGAAAAGGAGATGACGGCAGCTCACCTGCAAAAAAAGTTAGGACCTACAGCAATCGCGAAAATTACATCACCATGGGCTTCACTGAGGGACCAGACAAACGACCTGAGTGTGTGATTTGTGGAGAAAAGTTGGCAAACTCGAGCCTGAAGCCCAGCAAGCTGAAGAGACATCAGGCGTCTAAGCACCCAGAAACCGTTGGGAAGGATCCGGACTTTTTTCGGAGGAAAGAACAGTCTCTCAAGGCGAACAAGCCTGTTGATGTTAGAGTAGCGTGGAGCAGGGGTGGCAGTGATTTACAGAAGGCTACCGAAGCCTCCTTTGAGTGTTTGCTTTTAATTGCAAAAGCAAAGAAACCGCACAATATTGGCGAGCAGCTCATCAAACCAGCCTGCATCAAAATGGTTTAGAAACTGTGCGGCCCACAGGTGGCGGATAAACTAAAATCAGTACCACTCTCGAACAATGTAGTGAAAGACCGAATTGATAAGATGTCAAGTGATTGCGAGCAGCAGCTGTCAGAAAAGCTTAGAAAGGTTTGCCATTTGCCATACAACTTGATGAAACTACAACTGTCGCAGACGAGGCTGTGCTCATAGTTTATGTGCAATATATCGAAAATGAGGATCTGAAGCAGGACATTCTCATGTCAGTCAACCTTACTACCACCACTCGAGGTGAGGATATTTTTACTGCAGTGGATTCTTACTTCATTCAACATAAATGCAAACCGTTCACCATTAGGGCCTGATTTGAGAGGATGAATACAGGATTTGAATATTGGCCAAAATTTTGAAATACATATGGTGCAAGATTAGATTTGTTGATTGAAGGCACAAGTCAAAGAAGCATAGTGGGTCTAATTATGATGCATATGCCTGTGTATAAGCAGTTTGTTATTAAAATGACAAAAAAAAGGTATTAAACCCAGCTAGGACAGATTCTCTCTGCTACTGATTGTAATTTCCTGTCTCATATTTAGTTTAATTTGTTGCATTGATTTGTTCCATAAATGCAAACCGTTCACCATTAGGGCCTGATTTGAGAGGATGAATACAGCATTTGAATATTGGCCAAACATTTTGAAATGCATATGGTGCAAGATGAGATTTGTTGATTGAAGGCACAAGTCAAAGAAGCATAGTGGGTCTAATTGTGATGCATATGCCTGTGTATAAGCAGTTTGTTATTAAAATGAAAAAAAAAAAGTATTTTATGGTATCTTATTAGGAGGGGGTCCGCGAATTTTATCAGAGATGTTTGGGGGTCCCTGGGGGGAAAAAGGTTGGGAACCACTGCTCTACAGGAAGGGACAGAGCAGGCTGTTCTTCCTGAGGAGACTCAGGTCCTTCAATGTGTGCAACAGACTGCTGCAGTCTTTTTACCAGTCTGTTGTGGCCAGCATCCTCTTCTATGCTGTGGCATGCTGGGGAGGCTACATCAACTCAAGGGACACCAACAAGCTCAACAAGCTGGTGAGGAAGGCTAGCTCCGTGGTGGGAGTCGAGCTACCTAGACTTGAGGTGATGGCAGAGAGGGGGATGATAAGGAAGCTGGCTGCCATCATGGAGAACCCCTACCACCCCCTCTACGACGAGCTAGTCAAGATGAGAAGCTCGTTCAGCCACAGACTCATTCCCCCCCGACACTCAACTAACCGCCTCGGACAGTCCTTCATACCAGCGGCCATCAGGCTCCACAACAGTGGGCAGCGACTAGCAGCCTTCAGGCTCCACAACAGGGGGCAGCGACAGCGACTGCTACCAGACATTGACCTGGGACTCATAGGAACCCAAGGAGGACAACCTACACTACCTTAGGCTTACTGCACCTTATGTGGATACTGTGATACTGTGATACTGTGAATAATGTATATTTCAGTGGATACCGTGATACTGTGAATAATGTATACTCAGTAGATAGTAAATTATAACACTACCTTATGCATACTGCACCTTATGTGACACTGTGAATAATGTGAATATTTCTTCAGCTAGTCAGATAGTAATTATATTGACCATATTGATCAATTGTTTACACTGCCTGTGTTGTTTTTTACTCCCTGTACACTGTGTTGTTTTACTACCTGTACCCCCCCCCCTCCCCCCATGCTGCTATGATGCCTGAATTTCCCCAAGGGGATCAATAAAGGAATATCTTATTTTATCTTATCTTAGTGTATCTTGTAGACCAGGCCCATTGCAAGTTGCTGTACTCTGTCGTCTACTCTAAGCCATCCTAGGTTGTCAAAGTGGGCAGGGGTGAGGTGGGTTCTAGGAGTAAGGTCAAGCAGTAGTCTGACCAGTTTGTTTTGTGATGTTTGTAATTTAGTTTTTAGCGCCTTTGAGGTGCTTTGGTACCATGAGGTGCAAGCATAGTTGTAACTGAGGGGTACAATTCCCTGACTGTATTGATAAGTATGGTATCATTAAACCACTACCGTCTTTATGTACATTCCTACTGGCCATACAGTACACAGGTATCTAATGATGAACACTTCCCCACAATGAATCGGTTCTACACAAAGTTGTATTTAAGTATTTATTGCAGCAAAAGGTACATAATATACTTTACTTTACTTCACTTTGAATGCGCTTATAAGGCAAAGGAATGTGCGTAGGCAAATCAATAACGAATGTCCATTCTCATATTACGCAGGAGGTAATCATACAACCTGAATCTTAGGGAATTATATCTATGGTACACTAGTAATATAGCGGGAGATACTGGAAGGGTCCCCCCGGTTGTAAGCCAGCAAGGGTAGAGGGTCTGTCGGTAGTAGAGCCTGGGTCAACGATGATAAGGAGACTCCGAGTACAGGAGACGGTGCAATAAGATCTTGATCCACAGACGAATACAGCTGTTCTCCGTAGCATGTAGCTCCACATGGAAGAAAGCTAGCCTGCCTCAGGCTTCTGAGGGGCAGACTCGACGTGGCTCCTCACAGGGTAAATCCCACACACTTGTGGGTGTCGGCGATTCTCCGCTCCATTAATTACAGGACCAAAAGCAAATATAATCCAGCCGAAAAGGGCTATGCAGTCGTCGGGTAGATAATCCAGTGTACATATCCACACGGTCCTCGTCTAGGGCTCCTCGGGTGAAAGCGCCATGATAAGCAGCCCAGCCTGGATAAGCACTCTAGCTGATACGAAGAAACGTTGGTGATGCTGGTCACTGTAGAACTTTAGCCGCACGATACACTATACACAAATAGACTATTACTGACTTAATAGAATAGGTCGCACTCGACGGTACAGCGTTAAACTGTGACAATTCAGTTATTAATTCGCACGCGGTCTCAATGCTCTATTTGGGGCCAAACAGGCCATACTTCACCGCACGTCGTATCGTGGGTGAGGCTTCAACTTTAGTTACTAAGACTTCTGACTAAGTGCTTCTGTATTCACCTGCGCCGTATTTATACGCTTAGGTGAATAAACTAGTACCAGCTTTATTCCTGTCTCATATCCTTGCGCAATACCGTTCATGTCCAGGCATGTCCCCGGCGGTGACTTTGAACCTGACTTTGGAGGCATGGCCTTGGCGCCTGTGCACCGCTGTCCAATAGGAGAATGAAATATTATGGTCTGTACTAGGCTAAAGGGATATTCCGTGTATATGTACAAGGAATATACAAGGGATATCAAACAATATACAAATATTATGCAATATATATCAATCAATAAATATATATATTCGGTTTAATCTGATCCTTTGTAACAGCCGCCTCCTAATTAGTCCCACCTAATTAGCTAAGCAGAGACAGATTAACCGCACTGTCCACTACTCAATGTCTGTTGTGAGGGGTAGGGCAGTTCACAAAGTCATGGGGTCATGGTCGTCATCAATAGTATCGGGAAGCCTTGGCAACTCGATTAGCCTCGCCACGGGTCGGGTGTAGATCCGCCCTTGGACGAGCACTTCTGCTGCTCGGACCTTTCCGTCGGCACTGGTGATCACTTTGCTTACGCGGCCAGCCGGCCACATAGCTCGGGGTAGTGACTGGTCGATAATCATGACGACTGTTCCTTCTGTCAAATTGTCTCTCTCTTTTACCCATTTCTGGCGGGTCTGTAGAGACGGTAGATAGTGGAGTAGGAAGCTGTTCCAAAATTTGTCAGCCAATACTTGACTGTACCTCCACATTCTTCGGCCGTTCGCTTCTTCAGGCCTGTACACTGTCTGTGGTAGCGCGGGGTCCAGCCGCCCCATCAAGAGGGTGTTGGGGGTGACTGGGTCGACATCTGCTACATCACTTGAGACGTAACCGAGGGGCTTTGAGTTCAATACTCCCTCGATCTCCGTGAGGACTGTCATTAGGACTTCTTCTGCCACGGTCTGGGCCCCAAGCACGGCGTACAGGGCTGTCTTGATTGAACGTACTTCTCGTTCCCAAGTTCCACCGAAGTGAGGTGCATTCGGGGGATTAAACTGGAAATCAATCTGGGATGGAGCGAGGTGGGTCTTAAGTTCTGGGCCCATAGCATGGAAGCTCTCTCTCAGCTCTCTTTCTCCGCCTTTGAAGTTTGTCCCGTGATCAGACAATAGTATAGACGGTTTGCCTTTCCGCGCTGTGAATCTTCGGAAGGCCATAAGGAATGAGTCTGTGCTCATGGTTGGAAGGAGTTCTATATGCATCGCTCGGGTGGTCATGCATTTGAATACAATACCCCACCGCTTCTCGGTCCCTCTTCCTTTCTTTACATACAGCGGGCCGAAACAGTCCATACCGGTGGAGTGAAAAGGCTTGTCGCCGAGTCGGAGGCGACAGGGAGGTAGGTCAGCCATCCGGGGTATACTGGGCTGCGCTCGCCATTTACGACAGTCTAGACAAGTCCGCTGGAAACGCCGCACTGCTTCTCTCCCTTGCAGTATCCAATAACGACGTCTGATCTCCGCGAAGACTCTCTCTGCACATCCTCGTCGTATTTCTTTATGATCAGCTCTGTGACCTTGTGTCGGCTGTTTAAGACTATCGGGTACTTGACGTCATCCGGTAAGTCTGGAGCTCTCCGCAGACGACCACCCACTCTGATGAGACCATGGGCGTCGCTCCCGGGGGCTAGGTGGAGCAATCTGCTGTCTGACGGGACGGGCTTTGCTCCCTGTAGACAGTCTAGCTCATCGGGAAACGAGTGTCTCTGGGCTCGTTGCAGGAGAAGAAGTTCTGCTTCTTCGTAGTTAGCTGCGGTAATGTCAGTAGTGAGCTGAACCTCTGGGTGGTGCCACAGGAATGTCTTTAGCTGCGCACTCTCAAGGGTGAGGCAATCGTCTATGTCGGGGTCTGTGGAGACGAGTGTGGTCAATCCACAGAACATAGATTTCTTGTTCTCTGCCTCCTCTTTACTCGCTTCCCGTGGGGTGGGTGTAGGCCACTCTTCTTCCGGGAGCTTGAGGAACTCTGGCCCGTCACTGTATAGATTGTGACGGGTGAGGTCATCCAGGGACATTCCCCGGGTGATGACGTCAGCTGGGTTGTGTTTTGTGTCCACATACCTCCAGCTTGCTGCTTCTGTTAAATCTTGAATCTCTGTGACTCTGACTCCCACGAAGACCTTGTATCTACACGAATCAGACCGGATCCATGTGAGTACTGTCGTGGAGTCTGACCACAAGATTGTTCTTTGCACCGGGATGGTGAGTTCACGTTGGATTAACGTGGCGAGTTGCGCTCCTGCTAGGGCTGCGCAGAGCTCTAGACGCGGGATAGATTGTTGCTTGCGTGGGGCTATTCTTGAGCGAGCCAGGATGAAAGCAGTATGTATTTCTCCTCCCTCCTCTCGGGCACGCAAGTAGGCCACCGAACCGTAGGCTACTTCGTAGGCGTCGCTGAAGACGTGCAGGTCCATCTGGCACGTCTCCGGCCTCACTGTGGGTGGGAAGTAGCTGCGGCGTATGTTGACACCTGGGAGTGAGCTGAGTTCTGTCTCCCACTCTCTCCATGTGGAGGCAAGGTGTTCGGGTATGGGGTCGTCCCAGCCCTGGTCCTTGTCCCATAACGCTCTTACAATCATCTTTGCCCTGGTGGTGTAAGGTAGAATACATCCCAACGGGTCATATTGTCTGGCGAGTGTTCTGTATACACTCCGTCTTGTGGTCGGTAGTGCAGTCGACCTTCCCTGCTCCTTGGTCAGGGGTGTGTGTTTATAATGGAGTGAGTCTGTTTTGAAGCGCCAGACTAGTCCTAATGTCATTTCTTGGGCTTCTCCTGGGATGGTCGCCATCCAGGTCTCGCTGCTTGCGGCCTTGTCCTCGGGGGAGAGGCTGCGCAATACTTGCGGGTCGCTGCTGGCCCACTGCCTGAGATCAAAGCCGCCTTTGATCAGGGAGGCGCGAAGCTTGAGTAGAAGGGCCTCGGCTTCTTCTGGCGTCGAGACGCTTTGCAGACAGTTGTCCACGTAGAAACTATTTCCTACACTTTGTCGGACCTCTTCATCGGCTGCTGGGTCCTCTGCGACGTGTTTTTGCAGTGCAAACGTAGCACAGCATGGGCTGCATGTGGTTCCGAAAGGGAGGACTTCCCATTGATAGATGGCTGGTTGCTCGTCCCCGATCCTCTCTCTCCATAGGAACCGCAGCAGGGGCTTGTCCTCCTCCACTAGTCTCACCTGCAGGAACATCCCTTTGATGTCGCCGCTGATAGCCACCTTGTCTTGGCGGAAACGTAGTAACACGCCTAGTAGAGAGGGGCCGAGTGTTGGGCCGGGCAAGAGCTCTTTATTCAGATTTTGTGATCCGATCTGGTAGCTGCAGTTGAACACAATACGATCCTTGCCGTTGTGGTGGACTTTGTGGTGCGGCACGTACCAGGATTCGGTCGTCTGATCGGCCTCTTTAATGTCAATTTTCTTTATGTGTCCCGCTGTGATTAGCTTGTCAATCTCAGCGCGGTACACAGTCTCTTGAGCGGGGTCTCTGGCTAGGCGCCGCTCTGTGTTCAGTAGATACCGCTCCGTCGCTTCTTTTGGGGCGTGGAAGGTAGGCATACCCTCTCGCCTCAGGAGTGGAGTTGCGTATCTCATCACTCCGTTGACTTTGACTCTCTTTGTCCCCTGCTCGAGGAGGGCTATAGCGTAAATGTCTTCCTTGGAACGAATGTCTTTCTTTTCGTTCTTAAAGGGCATTGTCTCTAGTGTCCATAGCCTCTCGACATGCTGTAGGAGGGTGGTGTCTTCTTCTGTCACTCTGGAGTGGAGGCAGCTAGTGGCTGCTGTTCGGTTAAGAGACCTAGCGAGGGGGCCTTGTAGTGTCCATCCTAGGCGGGTCTCGACTGCTGCAGGACAGCCTCTGGGCCCTGTGTGGACCCGGTCCATCGGGACGATGAGGTCTGCATGGTCGGAGCCTATCAGCAGGGTCGGGGTGGCACCGTCTATGAGCGGTATAGGTAGTTGACGCAGGTGCACATATTTATCCATCAGCTTGGCGATGGGGTAGGTGTACTGCGACAGGCCTATGTCTTGGCTGGTGAAAGCATTAGTGATCCTATACCGTCTCTCTGGCTGCCCGCTTGCTGCGATAGTGAAGGAGACATTCTCGCCCTTTATCGTCTTTAGATCTCTTCTTATTGTCCGAATCGTCATCTGGTTTTCGCTCCCCCGCAGCCCCAGCTGGGCCGCAGCGGACGCGAGGAGAAGGGTCTTCTCTGACCCGTCGTCAAGGACGGCGTAAGTGTCCATGACCTTGTCTTGGTAACTCAGTGTTACGCGGACCACCTTTAAGAGCACCCGGGCGCCCCCGCTGCTGGCGGGGTCAATGTACATAACACTTGCCTTTGTGCTGCTTGAGGGTGCAGGCTTTCTTCTGTTACTGTCGTGTAGGACGTCTAAGTGGGCTCCGTCACACCGACTACACCTCTTCTTTAAGCGGCAATCGGCTGCCATGTGACTGCGCGCACATCGGTAACAGCGTCGGTTGGACTTTATCCATTGACTCACCTCGTCGGTGGTCATCTTCTTGAACGTGTCACATTGTGACAGCCAGTGTTCCTTTTCGCAGTACGGGCACACCATCTTCCACTTCTCTTTCATCGAGGGGGTACTGTGGTTCTTGCTGCTCGGTACTGATTCTGATTGGTGCATGACGGTCACCAATCTGCGGCCATCGTTTGCTCTCCTAGGTCCCTCTCTGGAGCTTGGTGTGCTCCGCATGAACGTATCCAACCGTAGGCTGTTGACTTCTCTCGCCAGGAAGTCGGCTAGGTCTAGGAGGGATGGCTCGGGACCGTTAGGATCACGGTGGTCTCTTTGCCGCCTGAAGCGCTCTTGTCGGGCGGGCGGAAGCTTCTCTAAAATCCTCTCGACATTAGAGTTTGCGTACAGTTCGTGCATACCCTTTTCCTTTTGCGCCCCCAGCATCCCTACCAGGGATTGTACCTTGATAGACAGGTCATCTAGTGAGCGATTGTCTGTGGCTGGGGGTAGGCGGTCAATATGCCTTATCTCTTGTATTACGTAGTCCCATATGCGTCCATATCTTTGGTCGAGTGCTGCTAGAGCCGCGGTGTATGGGGTAGTAGAGGTGGCATATGCCAGCGCAATATTGTGCGCTCGGGGCACCTTGAGGTGCTTTAGTAGGATAGCATATTTGTACGGTTCATCAGCTACATCGGACATCATTGTCTCTAAGCACATTCGTAGCTCTGTGTACTGTGCTCTGTTCTCGTGTGTGAAGTCCGGGAACGTCGGTGTGCCAATGTACGATGCCATGGATGGCTGGCACATCGGTGAGCGTTGGAAGAGAGGCCTCCTAGGTGAGTCTCCTCTTACGTGTCTTGGTGGGCTGGTACCTGCTGGATACCATGGCCCGCGTACCCAGGTGCTGTTCCTCGGGGCTGGTCGTGCGTCAAGCTCACCCGTGAATTGAGTCGGGGGTCTGTAGCGCAGAGCCGCGGGGGTAAAGCCTGGGCTGTACTGGACCTCCTGGTCCTGTGGAGTACTGTGCTGCTGTTGGGCTTGGCTCTCCTCCTCTCCCTCTTCTTCTTCCTCTGGCAGGTCATCTAGATCCTGTAGTCGTCTATTTAGCCTCTCCGCGGTATAGACCGTTTCTTCCTTGTAGCTGGGTCTCGCTTGGACCGGTCGGGGAAGGGGTTCGGAGGGGGGTATAGGCTCTCTCTGGTGGACGGGCTCAGGGTCGCTTGATCGGGTAGGGGAGGGTGCCCTTGACCCTTGTCTTGACGAGGCCCTGGAGCCCCGTGCGGAGGGAGGGGGTGTTGCCCTGGTAATCAGCTGCTCCATTATCTGTGCTTGTAATCGGTCGTGCTTGGCTTCGCGCTTGGTGAGAGCGAGGTCGCGCTCTGCTTCTCTTTGGGCACCGGCAGCGGCGCGCTGGGCTTCGGCGGCGGCGCGCTGGGCTTCGGCCCGGTCTCTTCCCATATTCTCTTCCGTCTGAAGGCGTCTAATCTCTAGACGTATACGGTCTTCGTCACTCCGTTGCTGCGCTTGAAGGCGTTCTCTTTCCATGGAAGAATGTTCGCGCTCACTAAGCGTCTGTGCTTGGATTCGATCGCGCTCTGTTGAGGCTGCCAGGCTGGCGAGGAAGGCCTGTGCCAGCATCTTGTCCGCCTCGCTGGGGGAAGACGCTGGTTGAGGTGATCCGCTCCTGGTAGTACTCGTTGGAGATCCGTTCTCCTGTGGCGAGTCGAGGAGATCCATCTCCGGGGTGCTCGCCCCTTCTAGTAGTGGGTCGAGTTCCATCCCTGGAGGGCTGTCTTTATCCTGGAGCTCTCCGGGGACTACTTCTTCGGTCTTGGCGGGGGGTAAAGTCATGTCAGGTCCCTCCTGGTCCCCACCGTGAGCTTGGTCAGTTACGTTAGAACCTACTAGGGTCTCTATTGGCGGGGTAGCCTGGTCGATAGGGTCGGACATAATTTTACTATCTACTTTTTCCGCGTTTACCGTCTGTAGAAAGCTAGGTAGTATGCTGGCAACGTAATCCTCTAAGTACTGAGGTGTCTGCCGTCTACGCTGCGGGCGATCTATTTTAGGAGAACCGTTTTGTGGAGTGTTCATCATTGGCCATGTCAATATTAATACCACTATATTAATATTACGCTAATTACCCTCCGGCTCGAAGGACCAATTGTAACTGAGGGGTACAATTCCCTGACTGTATTGATAAGTATGGTTTCATTAAACCACTACCGTCTTTATGTACATTCCTACTGGCCATACAGTACACAGGTATCTAATGATGAACACTTCCCCACAATGAATCGGTTCTACACAAAGTTGTATTTAAGTATTTATTGCAGCAAAAGGTACATAATATACTTTACTTTACTTCACTTTGAATGCGCTTATAAGGCAAAGGAATGTGCGTAGGCAAATCAATAACGAATGTCCATTCTCATATTACGCAGGAGGTAATCATACAACCTGAATCTTAGGGAATTATATCTATGGTACACTAGTAATATAGCGGGAGATACTGGAAGGGTCCCCCCGGTTGTAAGCCAGCAAGGGTAGAGGGTCTGTCGGTAGTAGAGCCTGGGTCAACGATGATAAGGAGACTCCGAGTACAGGAGACGGTGCAATAAGATCTTGATCCACAGACGAATACAGCTGTTCTCCGTAGCATGTAGCTCCACATGGAAGAAAGCTAGCCTGCCTCAGGCTTCTGAGGGGCAGACTCGACGTGGCTCCTCACAGGGTAAATCCCACACACTTGTGGGTGTCGGCGATTCTCCGCTCCATTAATTACAGGACCAAAAGCAAATATAATCCAGCCGAAAAGGGCTATGCAGTCGTCGGGTAGATAATCCAGTGTACATATCCACACGGTCCTCGTCTAGGGCTCCTCGGGTGAAAGCGCCATGATAAGCAGCCCAGCCTGGATAAGCACTCTAGCTGATACGAAGAAACGTTGGTGATGCTGGTCACTGTAGAACTTTAGCCGCACGATACACTATACACAAATAGACTATTACTGACTTAATAGAATAGGTCGCACTCGACGGTACAGCGTTAAACTGTGACAATTCAGTTATTAATTCGCACGCGGTCTCAATGCTCTATTTGGGGCCAAACAGGCCATACTTCACCGCACGTCGTATCGTGGGTGAGGCTTCAACTTTAGTTACTAAGACTTCTGACTAAGTGCTTCTGTATTCACCTGCGCCGTATTTATACGCTTAGGTGAATAAACTAGTACCAGCTTTATTCCAGTCTCATATCCTTGCGCAATACCGTTCATGTCCAGGCATGTCCCCGGCGGTGACTTTGAACCTGACTTTGGAGGCATGGCCTTGGCGCCTGTGGACCGCTGTCCAATAGGAGAATGAAATATTATGGTCTGTACTAGGCTAAAGGGATATTCCGTGTATATGTACAAGGAATATACAAGGGATATCAAACGATATACAAATATTATGCAATATATATCAATCAATAAATATATATATTCGGTTTAATCTGATCCTTTGTAACAATAGTCGTAGTACCCTTGAATGAGTGTGTCGTATATTCCATGTACATTTCTAGGTTAATTACAGTATACACAGGTTTCCTAAGCTGGATGGAGGAAATAGAATGTGGAATGGTTCCCCCTTATGACGGGGAAATAAACTGTGCAGTCAGGACAACCGAACTAGGATTCAAAATAATATTTATTGCCAGAGGCCCAAAAGGTGTAGAGAGCAGGTTATTACATACAGGGATTATTTCATATTCCATCAAACATGATGCACAAAGGGTTGTTGATGCTTATACATACTTTGAGCCCATCATATTGGCTGTTCACATCAAACAAGTCTGTACACACATATTAGTCATGTTTGTAAATTAAATGAATGTACTGTGCAATCACATGGTTCACCTGGTCCAAGATTAACTACCTTTACATTTACACTATACAACACAAAACAGTGGTTCCATGGTTTACTCACGTATTTGCAAAGCACATTCTCTGGTGGGCGCGGCGGTTGGAGGCTCAGACGGGGGTGTCTGGCCTCCTGAATTAGCACTGTGTTCTGGTTTTTATACTAGCCATGACCTCACAAGTTTAGACTGGGTTTAACCAATCACAGTTTCATCTAAATATGGAGTTGTTCCAATCAGGTGTCTTGATACTAAACCAAGAGGCCTGGGTCTGCCTCTTCCAAATATGGTCATGTCATTTTCACACCCGGCGTCCTGCTGTTTGTGGCAGAGAGGCTAATTCCTCAAGAGTAATTTCTTGTATGGGCAGTTGAATAATTAAACATTTCTAAGATTTATCTTCAGTGTAATGAGTTACATATATCCAGAACTAAAACAATGTAGTCGTTATCCATAGTTTAATACCAAACATTCTATATAAGATGACAAAACCTGTATTTACCAGACTGAACTAATGATATAGAGATTTGCAGATTATTTATATAAACATTTCAACAGAGAATTAGCAGAACATATTTCATTATCTTCACAGACAGTTGAATTTGTAATGACATTAAAATATCCCTTTTTTATCTAATAAGTCAGATTAGTGTGATATTCAATGTGTCCTTCAGTTGGCACTAAGCACTAATGTGCTACAGATAGTTAAACCTTTTACCTTGATTTATGAAATATGACTGACATGTTCCTATTTGTATTGTGTGAAATTCATGATGAACATTTCTACACATTAATATCCTGTTGTCTACACCATATACATCCAATATGCTCTTTCTTAAGTCTTAAGGATCTTCTGACCTCAGCGGCCCCACTCAGACCCCTGGAATGTGGCTCTGAGTTTCACAGATAAGCAGTTGCTCTGGTGGGGGGTTGGTTCCTGTTGGCGATACAGTTTAACATAGTGGGGGTCGATTGGCTGTTCCTGTTTCTGCTGTTATCTGATGCCACTGTCACCCCCAGCTTTGGCCTGGTGACTACACAGCGTTCTCTGGTGAACTATTTACGATGTTTAGCGTAGACCAGTCAGTTTAAATTGCCCCCAGGATCTAACCCCCACCCTGTTATCTGGCATTTTGGTCACCCAACAGTTTACACATTGCACATTAGTTTATCATTTCCAAGTCAATGTTACCACAAGTGCTCCTGCCAGAGTCTTTACCCCTAACTGCTCCCGATGAGCAGGTTGGCACTTTGCATGGTCGTCTCCGCCGTCGGTGTGTGAATGAATGTGCGAGTGAACGGGTGATTGTGAGGAACAAATGGTAAAGCGATTTGGATAAAAGCTGTTGTATGAATGCAGTCTATTTACCATTTATGTTGTCAATTTCAGAGCTGAAGGAGATCAACCTGCACAATGACAGGCAGGTGGGGCCGTTCATGGCGGTGGACACCGGCCGCAACATCCTGGTGACGTACCGCTGCCACGGCCCCCCGATCCGCTTCAACAACGTTCCGACCAGTCAGCTACGCTACGCGGCCAACGAGATCGACGGCATGGTCGGGGGCGCGCACACGGTGGTAGTCCTCAGCGTCTGGTCCCATTTCGGCACGCTCCCGGTCGAGTTCTACATCCGCCGGCTGAGGAACATCCGGAGAGCGGTGGCGCGCCTCCTGGACCGCTCACCCGCGACCACGGTGGTCGTCCGCACGGCGAACCTCAAGGCACTCACCCTCTACGAGACCATAACCAACAGCGACTGGTTCTCGCTGCAGCGCGACAGGGTTCTCCGCGCCATGTTCAAGGGGCTGAGGGTCCACCTGGTGGACGCCTGGGACATGACACTGGCCCACCACCTGCCCCACAGCCTCCACCCTCAGCCCCCCATCATCAAGAACATGATCGACGTTCTGCTGTCCTACGTTTGCCCGCAGAAGAAGGTGTAAAAGCTCCGTGGTGGGAGTCGAGCTGGTCAGACTAGAGGTGGTGGCAGAGAGGGGGATGAGAAGGAAGCTGGCTGCAAGGCATCAGGGAGTGAGGAAAACGTATGCCCGTGCACTGAGACCGTTTTTGGCCCGGTTTAAAACGTGATGTTTCCGCTTACATCATAATGTGTCACACTTGTCAGTTAACAGGTGTCGTGGAATATATTATCATGTCATTATGAGTCTCTGTTATTTTATTATGTCATACAGCTTGAGTTTCAGTCTGACCAGATTTACTGGTTAATGTGTGTATGTCTCTTTAAGATTACTCTATCATTCATCAGTCATAACGAAGTTGCTGTTTCTACCAGCCATAGAGCCATAACCCAAGGTCATGGGAACTGTAAGATGGAGCTGTTTTCCTTCCAGGCTTAGCCATAACATAGTCGTATTATTAATTTCTCTAACCAGCCATTTTGTTTTCTTCTACGTAATTTCATGTATTCAATTGTATGTCTGACCAGGCCTCTAGGTCAGTCCCTGTCAGACGCTAGGGGGTAAACATGTCTGTCTCTGGCGGGTGACTGGCCTGGCAGCGAACTTTCTTTATTAAATAAACCTTCTTATTATTATTAATAATGACTCAGAATGATTAATGTAAACGGCTCATCGTTTGTCCTTTAATAATTCCCATTACAGATGGCGACGAGATGTTTTTTTTTTAACCGATGGGTGTCGAGGTCGGCCGCCAAACGGACTCTGCAGAAAGGGTGAATCCTGGAATTCCGGGGGAGCGCTGTCTCGAGGCTCCTCCGTGCGAGACACCGAGGGGAGAGAACCAGCTGCGCCGTCCGCTTGGCTGTCACCTCCGGCATGAACCTTGGGGACGCGTGATAAGGAACACTCGTGAGCTGTTGACATTCTGATTTCTGTTTAAAACATTTTTTGTTTTTAAATTTATAATTAGAGGTCTAAACTAGAACATGGTGCCGGTCAGAGCTATTTTTTAAATGTATATTACTATGTGCTCTGCAGTGGTTGTTTTTTTTCATTGTATTGGTGTATTACTGTGCTTGGTAGACTGGCGATGGTTTTTCTATAGTTTCTCAATCTTGGTACGTCCCGAATGTATTAGGCAGGGATTAGGCTCGTGCCTTATAGACGGGGTGCGGGGGCCTACCACGAGTATAATAAAATATGTTGAGTTCAAGTCTGCATCCCGAAGAAGAGGGGTGGGGGTTTTTTGGGCTTCAAAATTATATATAGCGCTAGTTTCGCTCTGCAGGCTCTGTATTTGGCTTTTTCACATAGGGGCAGGAATTGGACTGCGCTGTGGGATTGTAAATGAGGGCTGTTAGTAGAGGGAGATAGCTGTGTGATCCTGAGAGAGGATTTGTTTTGGGGTTTTAAAGGGCCCTTTGGAACGCTGTGAATAGGTGTAAAGGAAAAAGAGTCAGTATGTTCCACAGGGGTTGATTATCTTTAATTATTTTACCTGGTAAGAACTAGGGTATAAGGGTACTTTCTCATGGGGTCATGGACAAGGGAGGCAGTGCTCTGAGGGTTAATTCCATTTTTGTTTGTCTGTACTATAAGGGTTTTCTTTTCTCACAAGAGGCGGGAACGCGGGACTGTGAGTCGGGAGAATTTACCTATGTTTTTCAGACCTACCCGTCATTTGCCATTCAGTCTGTTTTGACCTGTTCAGTACTTGCATGTTTATAGTAGCTGCTAGCAACGGCCATCATCTAATTTCATGTGACCTGCAGAAATCATTATGACCTGTTTGCCGACGAGACTCTTAGAGACGTTGTTTGTTGTTGTCATGACTTAGGGAATCTGCCTGCTTGTTGGAGCTGATCGAGGTACTATAGAATGTCCTAACTTCAAGCCTGGAGTGGACCCTTTCTACCGTTTTAGTGGATAACTGTCTATAATGTGTGATAACGGGCAAATGTTTTTTAAGCGTGGCTGAGAAAAAAAAAAAAAAAAAAAAAAAAGAGATTGGAATAGTGAGATTACAGCCAGCCACTCATATCTCTCTTTTGTCTTTTCTCTCCCACATACACCTATGTATGTACCCCTCTCCTTTGTAGTTTCTCAGGGGGGGTCCTCCATCTCTGTGCCAAACCAATGCCCGCCGGCCCTACTACTGCCCAGTGAGAGGAAGCTGTGCCCGGAGAGGTATATGCCAGCCTGCTCTGGCCTGCAGCTGGACACAACGACGCAGCTATGAGCTACATCAGACACTGCCCAACAGCTGACCACAGCTGGGCCATCACTGGCCGAGTCATTGGCCGAAGATAAAGAACTAAGACAGTTCAATCCTAACTGAACCAGGGGCAGTGCGAGAGAACAGGTCCATCGGCAACGACGAGGGAACCATCGGACTGGGTCGGCCCGGGGGTGTTTGGTGCGAGGAGAGGGGGGACCTGCCTGAGATTCAACAACTGATTAAGAGGCAAGTCTGACCCACATCACATTACATTATCTCAGAAATTTTGTTTTGGGAACACTGCCTCTGCATTATGTTTCATAAATTTTGCAAGTTTGTTTTGGTTTGTGCCATCTCTTTGCTCTGGGGAGTAGCAGCCTTGAGTCTCTCCTCTGCGGGGGGAATTGTTATTGTTCGGCAAAATACTTTCCTGGGTTTTGTTGTGTTCTTTCCAGCCTGGTGGTTGGTGATATCTGTATTCTGCACCCTTGACCGCCCAGAGCCTGGACACTGTGTTGTGAAATCCCGACCATCCAGACAGGGGTTTTGCCGGAGACCACCTGTTTACCTGTCATCCGTCATCATTCATTGATCGTGGATTTCGTTCTCCCTCTAGTGACTGTTTTTTAGATAATAAAAATAGTTTTTGCTGGGTTATTAGAATCTGTGTTTGAATGATAATATTTTTTGTTGTCTTTATGAAATGATAATGATTGTGATTAATAATGATCAAGAGGAGGGAACTGTCGTGGAATATATTATCATGTCATTATGAGTCTCTGTTATTTTATCATGTCATACAGCTTGAGTTTCAGTCTGACCAGATTTACTGGTTAATGTGTGTATGTCTCTTTAAGATTACTCTATCATTCATCAGTCATAACGAAGTTGCTGTTTCTACCAGCCATAGAGCCATAACCCAAGGTCATGGGAACTGTAAGATGGAGCTGTTTTCCTTCCAGGCTTAGCCATAACATAGTCGTATTATTAATTTCTCTAACCAGCCATTTTGTTTTCTTCTACGTAATTTCATGTATTCAATTGTATGTCTGACCAGGCCTCTAGGTCAGTCCCTGTCAGACGCTAGGGGGTAAACATGTCTGTCTCTGGCGGGTGACTGGCCTGGCAGCGTGGCCACGCTGTCATGAACTTTCTTTATTAAATAAACCTTCTTATTATTATTAATAATGACTCAGAATGATTAATGTAAACGGCTCATCGTTTGTCCTTTAATAATTCCCATTACACAGGGAAGCCGAGTCAGACAATCAAACCGGCCCCACTCTCTCCTAGAGCAGCGGTTCTCAACAGGGGTGCCGCGGCACACTAGGGTGCCTTGAGATTTCTCAAAAAAATAAAAATAGTTTTAATATGATTACAGAAAATTATCACTAAAGTGCTATCTGTTGCAGCTGCAGTTTTCCCTAAAAATACCATATTTGGATAAGTTTGACCATTTCTCAAAACTGAAAATCATTATTTTTTTAAATTTTCTTTAATATGTCTTTGGTCGCTTTTTCATTTGTTTATTGGACAAGTCCGGCAGAGAGGAAGGATGGGAGAGAGATATGGGGGAAGAAATTCAGCAAAGGTCAGGACGGCCGCGTTGCACTGCAGCACAGTTACATGGTGCACCACCCTGGCGCCCTGAAAATCATTATTTAATAAAACACAGAAAAGTTCAAGTTAATTTATTATTTGTCATACAGAAATACAGAATACCTTGCATGAAATGTTTCTTTCTGTTCTGCTCCTGAGAGTGTGCTAGACCAGGGGTTCCCAAACTTTTCAGGCCAGGGCCCAGAAAATAAGGCATCAGAGAGCCGCGGCCCAATGCACATCGTCGGGCTTTTTTTTTTTTTTTTTTGCCATGCGACCGTTTTTTTAAGCCAAATATCACTTCAATCCTATTAAGTTAGTTCAAGTTAGTTATTCATTTATATGTGCTATTTATGAGAGGGCTAACTTGTTGCAAAATAATAATGATAATAATAATAGCCTCATTAAAATACTATTGTTGTTTCGGTTGTTTTCAGCGTTTTATGTGCATAATTATTTAGTTTGAAATGTTCGTTGAAATAAGTAGATTTTTCGTTTTTGTTTATTTATTAAGTTAATATAAAACCATATAGTCACATTTTAGAATACAATAGAATAGAATTTTAGAATACAACTAGAAACACTGTCCTGGCCTGCTTCTAAGTTCAGTGGCCTGACAAAAAAATAATAATAAAAAAATAAAAAATAAAAAATAAAAATAAGTTTTTTTTTTTTTTTTTTTTTTTTTTTTTAAATCATCTCGCGGCCCACCCGTGGCTGCTCGCGGCCCACCTTTGGGTCGCGACCCCGACTTTGGGAACCACTGTGCTAGACAATAACAGATAGTATAGATAAGTATAATAAGTAAAAAAATAATTAAAGTCAAGAGTCAAGTAAAACAAGTGTAAACAACAATTGTTCAGTATACCTCTATTTACAGTATGTACATCTGGTACAAAAATGGTGAGGTAGGATGCGTGTTTTTATGATTTATGAAACACAGATTGAGTGGTGTGTGTGTGTGGATCGTTTTTACGATTGTGGATTCTAAAAGGATCACCAAGTTACTCTGGATAAAGAACCCCTTTACAGACAACATTGAGACAAAGCTTCCTGACACATCTCCATCCAAACTCTTGGAAGAACTCATTTAAATCTCATCTGATACCACCTGGAGAGCTCGTTTCAGTGAAGTGCCCCTGGAAACATTTTGGTCTGAGTGTGGTGCTGAGTACCAAGTATCTCATGATGCAGCAGTTAAAGGGGACATGCATTGCTATTCCTTGCACTATTTGGGCAACTTTACACAATTCCTGTGAGTCTATGGAAGACATCTGTAAGGTTTATTTTTTTTTAAATCATTGTTTTATAGGCCAAGTCATATTCTTATTTTAACCTCCACTGTATTTTTTTTAATAGCGTTAGCGTTTTAAGGGAGCCTACTTGTAGAACCTACTGTCCTGACTTTTTCTTTTTAAGTTTTAAAGTTAAATGCATCAATCTGGTGCACTTTGAGACACTAGAGCATACATTTGAGCCATCAAAGAAATTAAGCAAATGTGGTTACCTGTGTTGAACTAGTTTATTTTTTAGAATTTTTTTTAAATAATAGACTGGATTACTATTACGACTACTACCACTGCCAATACTACTGATACATCCCTATTGGGAAACTTTATATTAAAAAAATATATATTTAATTTTTTTATATAAATCAAAATATTAATGCCTGTATATATAATATACGAAAAGAAAACGTTAAACTCTGGTTACCTGATCAGCTTGTGATTTGTGTCTATGTGCACAAGGTACTTTGGACAGGGCACAGAGTATGTACGCCTGATGACGCATCCCAACTGAGTCATTCTGGACAAAACCCCAAGACTGTCCACACGGTGCGTGGATGCTCTGACTCTGTCCCATTGCAGACGGTGTCCCTGTGCCTGCAGACTCCCTTTCACAAGTCGATAGCCGACATGGGGCATCCTCGTCTTAATTTCTGTGACCATTGCATCCAGTTCTTCATCGGTACAGGTGGTGTACAATGCCCTGACTGATATGTTGTTGTCTTGCATCCTTCTGTAGAGGGTGGCATATGACACCCCCAACAAATTGGCGATGCAAGCCACAGGCAGCCCTATCTCAAGGAGATTAACCAAGCGATCCATGTCGACTACTACCCTTGGGCGTCCAGGTCCTCTTTCCAGGTGTATCTCTGGAGGTGGCAGTTGGTTTTGTCTGTGTCTCTGAATCATGTTGTGCAGCTCTGTCAAACATTGCAAAACAGGGATCACATCACACTGACTGGTAGGAAGCTGTTTATTTTCCTACACATGGGTTTGCATGTGAACATGAACTTGAATGTGCATATATAGAGCATATGCGCATATATGTGGCATGTTCATGCATGCGCACATGTATGCACTTACCTGGGATTGATGTGTTTTTAGAGACTGAGAAACAACCTTATTTTATTGGAGATCTGTCCATAAAGACTCTAACTCTCTCTAGGTGTGTGTGTGTGTGTGTGCGTGCGTGCGTGCGTGCGTGCGTGCGTGCGTGCGTGCGTGCGTGCGTGCGTGCGAGCGAGTGAGTGTGTGTGAGTGTGACGTGAGCTACGTCATGTCTGATTGATTGAAAACTTTATTAACAGATTGCAGAATGGGTACAATACAGTACAGCTGCTCGACATTAGCCTGGTAACGTGAGTGCTGTCATGTTAACGTTAGCCGCCTCAGTTAAACCTTGCGACACCTCGTTAGATGAGGCTTGCGAATCCCCCTCGTCGGATTCTCTTTTTTTCCGTCTATTTTTCGCTCTAAAATTACAATGAATAGCAGGGCTGTACGTTAACTTTTTTTGCACATAGCACTGGTGCTACAGAGGTTGATAGTTTTGTAGCACAGGCCAAAATCTTGTAGCACAAGTATAAAACGTGTTATATTTGTAACAGTCACAAATGTGCCTATTGTATTTGTGTTATTTAGTTGCAGTGCCATGTTTGGCTGTCATTTTCATGCTGACAAGTTGATGTCACACAGTCAGACACGTTACGGAATTATGGGATTTGGTGTTGGATGTATGGATTCTACTAGGGGTGGGAATCACCAGTTTCATCACGATACGATACGATATCGATTCTTTGCCGATATCTGCCACGATACGATGCAGGTGCCTGCAATCGATATGAGATGATATCATAAGCCCATTTAACACAATAAGTAACATTTAGATCAACTCAAAAAAGGTAACGAAAATATAATTTGAAAAAAATAAATTTAGCTCTTCCAGACATTTAAATGAAAAAACAATCTATTGTTTTTAATACAAATAGACCTCCTGTTCACTGTAAAGTGCCACGTTTTGATATATTGAGCTTTAAACTTCAAGTAAATATTTTTGGAACTCACAACACGCAACCTAAAACCCCTTCCTCTCCCAAACTGTTTCTACAATTGTTTTATGTTGCATGATGATCATGAATTCATTTATTATTATTATAATTTTTTTTTTTTTATATTTGAATATCAACATTATCTGTCCATCCTCAGTAATCCTCAGTTTACTATAATATACTCCTGACTTCATCGTCTTTCCAAACGCGCACACACACAGAGAAAGGGAGAGTGCCCCCCCCCCCCCCATTTCCCTTTCCCCAGTCCACACTTTCTGCTGTTCTCTATGGCTCTGCCTCTGATCATGATTAGCTTGTTAGCTTACGCTAACGTAACATTAATTTCGGGCGATGTGGGCATAAAGGAATGGCGACGATGCATTTGACTTGTTGTGAGAAAAAAAAACACCACAGACTTATTTCGGGTCGCAAAATAGGCGCACTGCTGTGTAGCCCTGCTCTGCTTTAATGCCAGCAGACAGCACGGACTGGGCGGATATGACTAGCCGAGTTGCCACGGGATTTTCAAAATAAGAGTATCGATATGAACCGAACGTTGCTAGCTGCCGGAGCCACAGTTATTATAGCTGGAGCTGCGCTTGGGGCGGAAATGAGACCCGCCACAGGATTTTCAAAATAAGAGTATCGATATGAAGCGAATGCCTATTGCACCAGTGCTACTGAAGTAAATCCATTCATCGCACAGATCGATGTTGCTGTAGCACATGCAACATATATCTCGCACTGTTCAGCCCTGAATAGGCAAATGCGAGTGAAATGGTCATCTCATGTATGTATGTAGCCGTTTTGTTTCCCCCAATGTAGCTTTGTGTCCCCCAATTCAGATTTAGGGTTATGTATCTCGAGGCTGGAGCCAGCATTTTTGGAAATCAAAATATGGTCACCCTAGGATACAACCATAATAATAATATGGTTAATAATAATATAATAATAATGTAAAAATGATCATTAAAAATACCTGATTATG
This sequence comes from Notolepis coatsorum, assembly GCF_963971535.1. Classification (NCBI taxonomy): domain Eukaryota; kingdom Metazoa; phylum Chordata; class Actinopteri; order Aulopiformes; family Paralepididae; genus Notolepis; species Notolepis coatsorum. The sequence goes on along the minus strand of NC_140179.1, from coordinate 19,932,929 downwards.
AGATTAAAATGTGTCTTTAAAATGCTGTTACGATGCATGTAGCCTACTGTATATGGATGGAATATTGTTGATATGGCACACTAGTTAACAAGAGCATTTCAAATTGGCACTTCATGTCAAAAAGGTTGCCGACCCCTCTAGCCCATTCCACAGGGTGGCTCCGTAAGAGGAGATACACATTCTTTTCAGGTTGGTTTTCATCACAGGTTTTTTGAAGTTCAATGGTCCTCTGAGGTTGTAGCCAGACATTTGCTTCTTACATTTACCAGTAATTGATTATTTCTTGCTTTTAAAGTTTTAAAGTTTACCATATCAATGAACTTCAAAATGTGTGATTGTAGAAACTGTGTGTGTGTGTGGTCCCGATATCCTGCATTGTTTATTACTCTTATTGCTCTTTTTTGTAGGATAGTCAATCTATTTATGGTTGTTTTGTATGTGTTACCCCATACCTCTGTGCAGTAATGCAGGTAATGAATAGATCTGAATAGATCCTAAAGTAATACATTTTATATAAATAAATGTCTATTTTGCCACTCTCTGTCACCAACTGATGAAACACAATAGTGATTTTACCTATAATCAGTTCACTAATGCTTTTACATTTGCTGTTCTTGGCTGTTAGGACATTCCTGTTCTAAACACTGGTGTCTGGTAGGACATTCTTGTTCTAATCAGTGGTGTCTGGTAGGACATTCCTGTTCTAATCAGTGATGTCTGGTAGGACGTTCCTGTTCTAATCACTGGTAGGGGTAGTTGTCGTTAGGTTATAGCTATAACCAAGTTCTGTTAGTTAGGGGCGACGCTTGGCATCACCTTACTGCACTATCTCGCGTACGTGCACGCGCACTGAATAAATTCCACAAATGTACCTTTAATACCAGTATTAGTCTGACCACACCCCTCATCAGCTTACCTTCATAAGCAGGTGTGTGGTCACCTGCTCTCCTCCTTCCCAAGCTTTCACCACAAGGTGAGGTCAAGGGCTGCAGCGGCCGTCTGATGCCAAGCATCGCCCCTAACTAACAGAACTTGGTTATAGCTATAACCTAACGTTCTGTTTCGTTAAGGGGCTCAGCTTGGCATCACCTTACTGCACAAGGGAGGCCAAGCGGAGCCGCTGGCTGACAAATACACCCCGCTGACAGCCCCCCACAACCATCAGAACAGGGAGGGCCGAGCCCCCCCGACCCCCCCTAATGGAGGGTATCCCCCCTATTAGGGGCTTCACGGGAAGGCGACGGACCCGACCGTGCGAAGAGGCACTCAAGCAACTCAACGCACAGGGTGAGCAGACCGTGGCTTGACCCCACGACTACACACACGCACAACCCGCATGCCACCCGGGAACGAACGGAAGAACAACCTCGTTACTGCCCCCAGAATCACGGGGTCAAGGGCAAACCCAACCCTGTGGCAAGGCCGTAGCAGCGGAGCGCGAAGGAAGACCCAGACCCACCAAAGGACTGGACTCCCTGGAATGGGGGCCCGGAGAAGTCCATGATGCCAGCATCAAGACCCCACCAGGGGGGCACCTAGTGACCCCGCCCCCCACATCGCCAGCGTATCCGGACAAAAGGCCCCTCAGCCGAGCGGGCCCTGTCCTCCCCAACAGCACACCGCCTGGAACACAAGCCCTGCAACAGGCAGACAGCATGGTCATAACACACAAGAGGTAACCAACGGAAGCAGGCAGTGCACCGGGGAAAGACCAGGCAACAGGCTGTCAACCCAAGCCTGGAAAACTGCGGACGAGGCAGGCGCCAGAAAGGACAGCTGAAAACAGCCGCCCCGGCGGAAGGGGTGTATGCTGGCGTTGTCGCATAACCAAGCTTTCAAACAGCACGTCAGAAGTGGGATCCGTAGACCACTCGGCCCCTGACAGCTGCCCACAGAAAAGCCCATACGATCGGCAGACGTCATGAACGTGCAGGGGCACCCTCAACCGGAGAACCGGGAGTTGACACTGCAGCAACACACCAGAGAACCAACCACCCAGGCATCACCCCATGCAATGGTTGGTCCCATAACCCCTCAGGAAAGAAACCCCGAACACACCTGCGGCACTGCCGCAGCCCGCGTTCCGGTTCCCAACAGGGCTATCCCGGGCCTACGGGTCAACGAGCATCACCCCGGACCGGGCCCGGTGATACGGGGAGCACAGGGTCCCCGAGGAGGTTAAACCACCCAACAGGCTCCTCAGCGCCAAAACGCAAGAGAAGAGCGTAAAAAAGGAAGACCAGCCCCAGCACCCCGCACTCGGTATTCCCAGGAGGTCACCCAACCAAGTACCAACCAAGACCAACCCGTACAGCGGCCGAGATCCGACGAGATCGGACGCGTACAGGTCGGCACGGCCGTAAGCCATTACGACAGTGCAGAATACAACGCACCCAACAAGGGTCCCATAACGCTCAACCCTGTGACACCCGGATCGACCTAGCATTTTTCCCCCTGAAAAAACCCCAAGTCCCTCAGGGTACCAGAACAGCAGATCTGCATCCCCAGCGGACAACGGGTGCAACTGATCTGGACCAGCGCGACCAGAACCAGTCCCGTGCCCTAACCACGCCGACCTGCCAACCCCAGGAGAAGGGGCAGATATGCGCGTTTGATCCCAACACAAAAAAGAAGGCGCCACCCAGACGTGTCGGTATGAACCGCGTCCGGTGGCCCACCCCTAGGGCGTGAGACCCTTCCCCAAATGTCCAGACCCATTCCGTCATCATCCCCTGACATGAACGGGAACCCATCGACAACACACAGGATGTCGGAAGAGGAAAAAACCCCATCTCAATTGCTCCATAAAAACGCTGTTTCACCCAAGCAAACAAGGCGCGCCAGTCAGCAAATGGCCCAAAAGCACATCCTGAACCAGCACTATGTGTGCGTTTTGACATACCCACATCAACAATAGGCCGTTTAGACCACCATATTGAATCCCCAAGACGCCCAGGGAAACGACAAGAGGGGCGAGATGCAATCAACTCCATGAATGAATGAATGAAAATATTTACCCAACAGACTGCAGTACAGGAATACACACAAAAAGATAAGGGGAGGCAGACCTGAGAAAGACGTTAGTCTTGTTTCCATCAGGGACCCTCATTTCCAATCCATCAAGACACATTCAACTCTTTATAAAATAAAGAAAAGGCATCACCCGTATGACCTAACTGCACAGCTGGGAGTAAAAACCCTGTTTTTCACATGATTTTAATCCAGTCACTCCTTTTAATCAGAGTGTAAGACCAGACTCTCCCAGAAACACCTTCCCACATGAGACTACGGTCAAGAAAAAAGATATGTAAACTGTGAGACACGTGACCAATAGACTCAAGTTTGACACATAAACCGGGCGCAGCAGGCCTGTAAGCCCTGCGCCCAACCTCGACATCTTTAAGACACCAGCTCATGGAAGGCGTCGCCATAGCAACAACGCTACAACGGGCGGGGAAAAACCCACCGGATCCAGGAGTCGGTAGAATACCCCCCCCCCCCCCCCCCTGTCAAGCACTGGCTTGGCCCTGACTGGCTCAGCAGAAAAGATCAAAAATCCTCTAAACCAATCAAGTGGGAAAAAGGAGGGGTTTATTCGACACCCCCTCCCGAAAACACACCCTTTATCCCTACACACAGAAAACAACCGTAGCCATCTTGAAAAACCTCCGGTAGAAACAATGCATAGCATAAGCTAATACAATGCCTGCTACCCACAAAAAGTGTAAAAGGGTTTACAACAAAACACAAGTCGCCTGTGCGTGAATCCCATACCCGTTGCCTATGTCATACATAGGAAGAACGCCGAACGAGAGTAACGGCTAGGCCGTGAAAAGTGTGCGTACGAGCATTACTGCAACTAACAACACAGCATTGTGAAAACACATATACTTAGTTAAAGCAATGGAATAACACCAGTTCTAATTGCATGTGGAGCATCAAGCTAAATAGAACCTATTACCGAGTGTAAGTTGCAGACCTTGCTTAACCTCGTAACACAACACAACTCACCCCCCAACGTAAACAGGGTAGATTCATATTTACACAACCCCACCATATGATTTGTATGAAGAAACACACAGTTTGTTCGGCCAAACACAGTCCCCCTTATGTCGGGGAACTTTTTTTATTAATTAATAATAAGTGTAAGGCACAATATCACAGAGGGGCCGGGAAGGGTGTAGGGGAGGGGACACAGAGGGGAAAAAGTCACTCCTAACGGCGTCTGCCACCTCGCGCCGCTCGAGTCTTGCCACCCCGGGGAGCCCCGGAGGGACGGTAGGTTACAGTCTGCTGGACACGACGTTCCCTACCGTCTCCTCCGGTCTGGGATGGGCCGGCGGTGGCCGAAGCGCCGTTTCGTCCCCTGGCCCTCTTGGCAGGGCCAGCAGCGGCGGCGGCGGCAGTGGTAGCGGCGACGGAGACAGCTCGACGTCGCGGAAGCCTTCTGCCCCCACCGGCAAGGACGGGAGGCGGAAAATGGGGTTGAAGGACGGATCTCTCCTCTGCCATTTCTCTGCATGTTGAGGTCATCAATTGCAGGGCCTTCCCGAACAGGCCAGCGTCGGAGAGGGCGGCCGTCAGAAGAGGGGCTCTCTTCTTCTCTGGCACACGGGCCTGCTCCAGCCAAAGGTGACGCTGGCCCAGGGTGGCCAGGACGCGCACTTTTCCCATGGCTATGGCCAGCACCTGGGAAAGGTGCAGGACAGCTCCCGCAGCCTGGGTGATCTGATCGCATTTTACCTCGTTCAGATCCGTGCCGCCCGTCATTATCCCCGATACAAATCTAGCCAGGTGGGCGATGTTAGACGCCGCAGCCAGCGATTGTGTACCAGCGATGAATGACTGGTCACCCCAATAAGCCAATCGCCTAGCCGACTTCCCCTGGAGGACCGGCTTGCATAGGGGTTCCCACACCATATCCGGACAGAGGAGCGCGGCCATCGGATTGTCAAGCCGAGGCACGCCCTCCCCCATACCTTTGACTAACCCCGACACCCGCGTAACTGGTACGTAGGCGGGAGTTAGTCCCATGATGTTGGACACCGCCTGACCCCGACGAACATAGGCCCCCATCGATGGGAAAAATGGGTAGACAACATCCACCCCTCTCACTGGGGGACGCTGCCAGGGATGGCCTATGAGGTCATCAGGGACAGGTGCAGGCAATGGCAGCGGCAGCGGCACACCGTTTGCGGTGGCAGCTACCGCCATGAGCTCGGGAAACAAGGCCCGCAGTTCCCCCTGCGAACCTTCCTCCACCGACCCCGCATCCCTCGCCTACAGCAGGCTGCGACTGGTCAAGGAGCCACAATTCGATGCGGCCGACAGTAGGGCATCCTGCTGATGAGGCCAAGGTGGTTCCTCGACATCCTCGAACAAGGCGCCCCATGGAGCCATTTCTCCCCCCTCCGGGGTCTCCGGAGGAGGGATACTCTCCTCCACGGGACCATCATACAAGAATCCGTCCGCCTCCTCCATGAAGTCCTCAGTTTCCATCAGAAATCCAGAGTCGGACGCATCCTCGCTGGTCTCCAGCAATTCCCCAAACCCAGGCCGTTCGCGTCTGCACGCCACCATCTTGCGACGCGAGCGAGCAGACGCAAAAAGTTTTCGTCACAAATCCTCCGGCTCCAAAACAATCCCCCGTTCATCAACGGGCGATTCCCCAGAACCAGAGGAACCAGAGTCGAGATCAGGCCATCGCCGGAGCGACGGCACCGAACCCTCGGCTCGTCGGTGAGGAAAACTATCCACCGGCAGTCTCCCGGGCTGGGTCGGCAACCACGAGAGTGGCAACAGCCCAGCACCGAGGCGCACGACGGAGGCGGGAATGGAGAACCGGTGGTGAAGAGTAGGTCTAGCGGGTCTACTCTCCGCGGAATACATTATGACCCAAACCTTTTCTTATACAACAAAGTGAGAGAAGAAAAGGTTAAGCACAATGTAAACCAGTCACAACTCTTTTCAACTAACAAACACGTCAAGTGGGGTACTACCGAGGCACTTTCCTTGTGGTGAAAGCGAGAAGGAGGAGAGCAGGTGACCACACACCTGCTTATGAAGGTAAGCTGATGAGGGGTGTGGTCAGACTAATACTGGTATTAAAGGTACATTTGTGGAATTTATTCAGTGCGCGTGCACGTACGCGAGATAGTGCAGTAAGGTGATGCCAAGCTGAGCCCCTTAACGAAACAGAACTGTTCTAAACTCATTCCAGGAAAAAACATCTGTCACACAGCAGCAACAGCAGTTTGTTTGGAATGAATAGAAGACTAACTCAGTAGTTAACATGAATGAATAGAAGACTAACTCAGTAGTTAACATGAATGAATAGAAGACTAACTCAGTAGTTAACATGAAATGAATAGAAGTTTAACTCAGTAGTTAACATGAATGAATAGAAGACTAACTCAGTAGTTAATATGAATGAATAGAAGACTAACTCAGTAGTTAACATGAATGAATAGAAGACTAACTCAGTAGTTAACATGAATGAATAGAAGACTAACTCAGTAGTTAACATGAATGAATAGAAGACTAACTCAGTAGATAACGTAAGGTTATGTATATAACCAAGTTCTGTGAGTTATGGTGACGCTCAGCATCAGACTGCACTGTACTTCACTTCGTGCACGAGCACTAAATAAAAGATTCCACCATGTACCTTTACATCCCAACATTCGTCTGGCCACACCCCCATCCGCTTACCTTCATAAGCAGGTGTGTGGTCACCTACTCGCCTCCTTCCCAAACTTTCACCACAAGGCGAGATCAAGGGCCGCAGAACTTGGTTATAACCCTAATGGAGGATACCCCCCCTATTGGAGGCTTACGGGAGGGAGACGGATCCGACCGTGCGAAGAGGAACTCAAGCAACTCAACGCACAGGGTGAGCAGACCGTGGCTTGACCCCACGACTACACACACGCACAACCCGCATGCCACCAGGGAACGAACGGAAGGAACAACCTCGTTACTGCCCCCAAAATCACGGGGTCAAGAGCAAACCCAACCCCGTCGCAAGGCCGTAGCAGCGGAGCGCGAAGGAAGACCCAGACCCACTGAAGGGACTGGATCCCCTGGAAAAAGGGGGCCCGGAGAGGTCAATGACGCCAGGCATCAAGACCCCACCAGGTGGTCACTTAGTGACACCGCCCCCCACATCGCCAGCGTATTCGGATAAGGCCCCTCCAAGAGCGGGCCCTTTCCCCCCAATAGCACACCGCCTGGCACACTGACTCTGAAAAAATAGGCAGTCAGCATGGCCGTAAGCACTCAAAAAGGTTAACCAACGGAAGCAGGCAGCACACCGGGGAAACCAGGCAGCAGGCTGTAACCTGAGCCTGGAGCACTGCGGACGAGACAGGCGCCAAAGGAGTACGCTGAAACAGCCCCCCCTGGCGGAAGGGGCGTATGCTGGCGTTGTTGGTCACCATGACAAAGCCTCCATTAAAAAAAACCCACCCAGAGGGGTCGAGGCAGAGAAGGCTGACATGATTGGTAGACGTCATGAACGTGCAGGGGCACACTCAACCGGGCAACCCGGGAGTTGACACTGCCCCAACATACCAGGGAATCAACCACCCTCTTGGTACAGACGGTGGTTGTTCCTATAACCCCTCAAGAAAAACTCCAAAACACACCTGCGGGTATACACAGTACAAGTACGCAGTACAAGCGTTTCAGTTTCCAAAAGGGTTATCCCAGGCCTACGGTATCAACGAAACTTTACTTCGGACCGGGCCCGGCGGCTCGGGAAGCACAGGGTTACCAGAGGAGGTCCAAAAGACCACCCCAACAGCCCCCTCTTCGCCATGCGTGAGAGAGGAGCGAAGAAAAGAGAACCAGCCCCTTATGATAGTGCAGAGTACAACATGTACCCAACAAGGGACTCCATAACGCCTAACCTTGTGACACCCGGGCCGACCCGGCATTTTTCCCCCTGAATAAAGCCCAAGTCCCTCAGGGTACCAGAACAGCAGATCTGCATCCCCGGCGGACAAACGGGTTAACTGACCTGGACCAGCGTGACCAGAACCAGTCCCGTGCCCTAACCACGCCGACATGCCTACTCCAGGAGAAGGGGCAGATATGCGTGTTGATCTAAAACATGAAAAGAGGGCGCCACCCAGACGGGCTGGTTTGAACCGTGCTCTGTGGCCCACCCCAAGGGCGTGAGACCCCTCTACCTATGTTCTGATCTATTCCGTTAACATCCCCCAGATATGAACGAGAATCCGTCGAGACCCAGTAACAGGCTCTCGGAAGATGAAAAAAACCCCATCCCAGTTGCTTTATAAAAACGCTGTATCAATAACAAGCAACCAAGGCGTACCAGCCACCCGCATGATTCTTATCAGAAACACCCCGAGCTAGCACCATGCATGCGTCGGGACACAAAACACATCAATGAACAGTCTAACCAGACCCCACATTGAACCCTCAAGGCGCCTGGGAGAACGACAAGAAGGGTGTGGTGCTTCACATACTCCACACTCTTTTATTAAAAAAGAAAGAAACACCGACTGACATGAATCCCACTTGACGCAGCTGAGGATAAAAACTGTTTACATTTTTATATCCCGTCATCCCCACCACAGAGGATAGACCGAACTCCCCAGAAAGACTTCCCACGTGAGCCATAGATTGAAAAAGCCATGGTAATCTTGAGTCATGTGACCAACCGACTCAAGTTACACATATATCGAGCGTAGTGGAACCGTAATCTATCCCGACACTTTGACAATAACAGACCTTACATACGGGTCTAACTCACGGAAGCCATCGTCAAATAGCAACGTGCGTAGTGACGTGTGCTATGACGGGGGGAAACCCAAGACTCAACGCCTGTTAATAGGTGCAGAGTCTGGGAAACCCTCCCCCCCTCCCCCTCCCTGCCAAGCCGCCTAACAGCTTGGCCCTGACTGGACTAACAAGAAAGGAATAAACCCCCTGACCAATCAGAAGAGGGAAGGAGGGGTTTATCCGGTACCCCCTCACAAGCCGAGCCCTTGCATGCAACAACTACTTTAGCCATATGATACCTTTAGTAGCAATGCTAATGAATAGCGCAAGCTAATACAATGCACGCTAACCACAGACAATCTGTGAACAGGGTTTATAACAAGACCAAGTCACGTGTGTGTGTGAATCCTACACCCGCATCCATGTTGTAACACAGAAAAAACACTGATAGAGAGAGAGAACGGCTGAGCTGTGGTATGTTTTCATATGAGCATTACTGCAAACCCAACACAACAGTGTTGTAGCTCAACATCACTGTGTAAGCAACAGAACATACAAGTAGCCTCTACCTTTATGTGGAGATTCAGGCCGAGGCAGAAAAAACCCTAATTCAACCGAGTGTAGGCTGCAGGCCTTGCTTAAGCTCTTAACATGAACGTAACCCTCCTATCAACCCATACTAGTGAAGATTCACACGTTGCAACCCCATCATATGTTTGGTGAATAAACACACAGTTTGTTAACAAAAAATACAGTCCCCCTTTAGAGGGGACTCTTTATTTTCAAACAAAATCATATTATAGTGGGCCGGGAAGGGCAACAGAGGGGACCACAGGGGGAAAAAGTCACTGGGTCCTAGCGACGCCTGCCACGAGCCGCTCGGGATTTGCCACCCCGTGGAGCACCGGAGGGACGGTAAACAATCGGCGGCTGGTCTCGACGGTCCCTACCGTCGCCTCCGGGCGTAGATGGGCCGGCTGTAGCGGAGGCGCCCTCTCTCCTCCTGGCCTTCTTCATCGAAGGACCAGCAGTGGCGGTGGTGGCAGCGGCGGCCACGGCGGAAGTTGCTCGACGACGTGGCAGCCGTCTGACTCCACCGGCGACATCGGGAGGGGGAAAATGAGGCTGGAGCACGGAACGCTCCTCCTGCATCTCTCTGCACGTCGAGGTCATCAACTGCAGGGCCGTCCCGAATAGTCCAGCATCTGAGAGGGGTGCCGTCAGAAGTGGAACTCTCTTCTTCTCCGGCACACGAGCCTGCTCCAGCCAAAGGTGGCGCTGGACCAGAGTTGCCAGGGCGTGCACTTTCCCAGCGGCTATAGCCTGCGGCTGAGTCAGATGCAGGATGGCTCCTGCCGACTGGGCGAGCTGGTCATGTTGTACATCACTCAGCTCCATGCCGCCCGTCAATATCCCGGACATGAATCTTGCCAGCTGCGCGATGTTAGACGCGGCAGCTAGAGATTGTGTTCCGGAAATAAATGACTGGTCACTCCAATATGCCAACCGCCTCGCCGATTTCCCTTGGGGAACCGGCTTCCGTAAAGGCTCCCACACCACCTCCGGACAAAGGAGCGCCGCCATCGGCCTATCAAGCCGTGGCACGCCCTCCTTCATACCGTCGACCAAACTCGCCACCCGCGTGACTTGCACGTAGGCAGGAGTAAGGCCTATGATGTGGGAGACCACCTGGTCCTGACGGACATAGGCCCCCATTGAGGGGAAAAATGGGTAGACAACGTCCACCCCTCTCACCGGGCGACGCTGCCATAGATGACCTATGAGATCATCAGCGACAGGAACAGGCAGTGGCTGCGGCAGCGGCACACTGTTTGCGACTGCCGCCGCCGCCATGAGCTCGGGAAACAAAGCCCGCAGTTCCCCCTGCAGACTTTCCTCCACCGAGCCTGCATCCCTCACAAACAGCAGGCTACTACTGGTCAAGGAGCCACACTCCGATGTGGCTGATAGCAGGGCATCCCGCCGACGAGTCAGAGGGTCTACCCCAACGTCTTCGAACGAGGCGCCCCAAGGAGACATCTCACCCCCCTCCAGTGTTACCTGGGCGGGCGGGAGAGCTGTCTCCACCGGGCCTTCAAATAAGAACCCGTCTGCCTCTATCATGTAGTCCTCTGTTTCCATCGGGCATGTAGAGACCGACGCATCCTCACCTGGCTCCAGCAACTCACCAAAACCCGGCCGTTCGCGTCTGCAAGCCACCATCTTGCGACGGGAACGAGCCGACGCAAAAAGTTTGCGTCTCAAATCCCCTGCAACCAAGGGAACCGGCCGCCCAACAGCGGACGATTCCTCGGAAACAGAGGAACCAGAGCCGGAACCAGGCCATCGCACAGGCGACGGCACCGGTGCACCAGCTCCTTGGAGAGGCAAACTACCCATCGGACGCCTACCGGGCGTGGCTGCCGACCACGAGAGAGGTCTCAGCCCCGCTCCAAGACACATGACGGAGGCGGAAATGGAGAACCGCTGGTGAAGAGTAGCGTTGCGAACACGACTCTCCGGGGTAGACATTATGACTTAGTTTTTTCTATCGAAAATATGAGAGAAGAAAAAAATAAGCACAATGTAAACATGTCTCAACTTTCTTCAGCTAACAACCTCGTCAAGTGTGGGATCTACCGAAGGCACTTCCTTGTGGTGAAAGTGAAGAAGGAGGCGAGTAGGTGACCACACACCTGCTTATGAAGGTAAGCGGATGGGGGTGTGGCCAGACGAATGTTGGGATGTAAAGGTACATGGTGGAATTTTTTATTCAGTGCTCGTGCACAAAGTGAAGTGCAGTCTGATGCTGAGCGAGATCCATAACGAAACAGAACATGAATGTAGGTGAATGAATGAATGAGCAACGTCAGACAGATCCGCCTATTCCTGACAAAAGAAGCCACCCAACCCCTCGTCCAATCAACAGTCTTCTCCCGCCTTGACTATTGCAATGCACTGCTTGCTGGCCTTCCGACCACTGCCACCAAGCCTCTTCAACTCATTCAGAACGCAGCGGCCCGCCTGATCTCAAACCTACCGAAGTCAGACCATGTCACCCCACTTCTTAGAGACCTGCACTGCAGGCTCCCCATTGCAAAGGGAACGGCTCCCACCTACCTCCAGTCAATGGTCTCTAACTACACACCCTCAAGCCCTCTACGCTCTGCATCTTCTGGCCGCCTCAGCCCCACTCCTATCCGAGCTCCGGGAGGGTCATCAAAGAGAAGCCGCCTATTCTCTGTCCTTGCCCCACAATGGTGGATCGAACTTCCCACCACAGTTAGGACAGCCGAAACCCAACCAATCTTTTGCCATCGACTAAAGACCCACTTCTTCAATCAAAATCTGAACAAATTAAATTAAATTACCTTACTGTCATGTTACTCAGCTGATAGAGTTGTACCATCTTAAACCATCTTAAACATCTTCTTCACAAACATAGCCACAACACTGGTAAACAAACTACCCTCCCACTCAGGGCATTATGGGATAGAACACATAGTAGCATACAAAAAAAACCTAGGGGTCCGCAAAGACGACTTCAAACTAGAAATGATAACAACCGATGAGGTACTCAAAAAACTGAGCGCCCTCCAACCTAACAAGGCCACTGGCCATGACAACGTCCCCTCCAAATTCCTCAGAGACTCAGCAGCCGCCATCACCCTATTATGTTGAGACAATGAACACACGACCGTGTGGTTTCATTACTTTATTCGACTGACTCTTAGGTTACAAACACAGCCCTACCTCGAGCGCTAACCACGCCCGTCTATTAAAGGCACAGTAGCCTACAATGTAACTGCTAGTATGTCACAACCTATACGTAGCATAACAGGACATAACATTTCCCCCCCCCTTCCCTCTTGCAACAGCAATAGAACATTCCAGTCCATGAACAGAAACTGAACACTTCAGTCCACCAACCCGTGGCATTTACCCAGTAACATAGTCCCCATGCCAAGCGGGTGGAGCCCTCACCCTCTGAGGGCGAGCAGGCTGGGGAGCAGGGTCTGGTGGTTGTGGTGGGTTACCTCCCACCCTGGTTGCTTCCAAGCGGGGCTGCCAACTGCGGGTTGCAGCTTGGCTCATGGATGATGCAGGCAGTGTCGGGGCACCCACCTTATGCAGGCGGTTTGAGTGCCAGCGAGAACCATCATCTAGTCTGTAGGTGGCCGGACCCAGTTGACGGGTCACTCGGAGGGGTGCTGACCAGTATGAGCTCAGCTTGTTCTTGCGGTTGGCGTGTTTAATCCTGACCCAATCCCCTGCTGACATAGTGGGAGTCTGTACTCTGTGAGAGGCATCATACCTCCGTTTCATCTGAGCCTGTGAGCTTTGGACCTGATCTCTGGCCTTCTCGAGCCCAGGGCTCTCGCATGCAGGGGCCGGTTCAGCTCTCAAGCAGTCTAGTGGTTGTTTCATTTCTCGCCCAATCATGAGCAGAGCCGGAGAGACCCCTGTGGTGGAGTGCTTGGATGCCCGGATGGTCAGGAGAGTTTGGGTGAGTGCAGCGCTGAAGGTTTTCCCCTCCTCCAGGCAGGCTCTGATTCCATTCTTCAGAGATTTGTTTAGGCGTTCAACGCCGCCGTTACTTTCAGGATGGTAGACCGACGTCCTGATGTGCCTGATGGACCTCAGTGACAGGAACTCAGAGAACTCTGCCGAGATGAATTGAGGCCCATTGTCTGTGGTGACGACACTGGGCAGGCCCCAGCGCCCAAACAGCTTGACGAGGTTGTCGGTGATGCTCTGTGTGGTGATGGAGCTGAGTTCGATGGCCTCTGGCCACTTCGAGTGTAGGTCGTGCACGACCATCAGGTAGCGGGCATGTGCCGGGGCCCCATGAAGCTCTCCGCATAGGTCAACCTGAATGTGCTCCCACGGCGCGGACGGCCACGGGGTCGGGGTGAGGGGTGCTGTAGCCGGCTGGCCCGTTTTCCCACTCAGCAGGCAGCAGGTACAGTTGCGCACCAGCTCCTCTACGTCGCCGTCAATGTGAGGCCACCACACTGTGTCTCTGCAGCGTTGTTTCAACTTAACCACCCCCAGGTGGCCGTCGTGCGCCATGTGCAATACCCTGGCCCTCAGCGCCTCTGGTATAATAGCGCGGTGACCGCGGGCGAGGCACACCTCCCCCCAGCAGGAGAGCTCGTCGCGGACTCGGCGGTAGGGGAGCAGTCTGTCCTCCACCGTGGCTGGCCAGCCGTCCTGGATATAGGCACGGAGATTTGTAAATGTCTCATCTTCAGCCGCAGCCTGCTGCAGCTCAGCCAGCGTGACTACTGCGCTGAGCGGTCCATGCAGCATGTGGACCCAGTCCACGTCGTCCTCCTGTTCAGGACTCGCCTCACCCGCCTCTTTTGTCGTAGAGACGGCTCTTGAAAGAAGGTCAGCTACCGTGTTAGAGCGCCCCGGCATAAACTCGAGTCCGAAGTTGTACTGATTCAGCCTATCAGCCCACCTCAGTAGCCTCATAGGCTTGTGCCCCGCCCCTCCGGTCGCCAGCAGCGCTGTCAGAGACTGATGATCTGTGCGAATGGTGAACGCCCTGCCATACAGGTAGACATGCCAGCGTTCGCAGGCCCACAGACAGGCGAGGGCCTCCCTTTCCCCCACAGAGTATTTCTGCTCGGCTGGTGTGAGGGCCCGAGAGGCAAAAGCCACTGGACGCTCTACCCCTCCACAAACCTGGGATAGCACGGCGCCGAGCGCCACCCCAGAGGCGTCACAGGTGACCAAGGTGGGCGCGGTCAGGCTGAAATGCGCCAGTGTTGGCGGGGACGTGAGCTGCCGTTTGATGACGCGCACAGCCTCCCGGCAGGCCGGGGTCCAGTCCCATACCGCATCCTTGCGTAACAGCTGGCGCAGAGGGGCCGTCGAGTCAGAATAGTGTGGCATGAACCGGAGGTAGTAGGCAGCCATGCCCAGAAAAGAAGACAGCTTGGACGGCGACTGCGGGTCCGGCAGGGACAGGATTGCTTCGGTGTGGGACATGATCGGGGTGATACCCTCCCTGGAGAGCCTGAACCCCAGGAACTCGACCTCAGTAGCTCCAAATGTACACTTCTCCGCGTTGAGTGTGACCCCGTTTTGCTTGAAGCGCTGGAAGACCTGCTCCAGGCGAGCGTCGTGGAGTGCAGCGGTGGGCGCATGCACCACCACATCATCCAAGTAGATGCTGACCCCCTGGATGCCAGCCAAAATGAGCGACATTATTTTCTGAAAACAGCTTGGGGCTGATGACAGGCCAAAAGCCATGCGCTTGTACCTGAAAACCCCCACATGTGTGACAAACGCTGTGAGGTCCATACTGCCCGGTGCCAGGGGAACCTGCAGGTAGCCGTGACGTAAATCCATTTTACTGAAAATCGTGGAGCCATGGAAATGGCTAGTCAGCTCCTCCGCTGTGGGGAGGGGATACTTGTCAGGGATGATGGCTTTGTTTACGTCTGTCAGATCGACGCATAGACGCAGTCCGCGCCCCCCCCGTTTCTTGGCTATCATCAGGTTGGACACCCAGGGAGAGGCGTTGATCGGTTCTATGACGTCCTCCTTCACCAGATGACGAATCTCCTCCTCCACCGTATCACGGAGGGCCAAGGGAATGCGCCGCAGCGGCTGAATGACGGGTCGGACAGACGTGTCCACCGAGGGCTGGTGCACAAATCCAGTCATACAGCCCAGGCCTTCGAACAGTGTCGGGTGATGGTCAGGCCAGGACGCGGTGACCTGCAGGACGCGTAGACCCCCAGCGTCGGTCAATGTGAAGTCCAGAGCATGAAACAGGTCTAGCCCCATGATGTTAGCCCCTCTCCGTGTGATGTAGAACTCGGTGTCAGGGATGTGTCTCTTTTTGTACTCCACAGGTAGGCAGGCTACCCCTAAAGTGGTGATCGGGGCGTGGCCATACCCCGACAGGGCGTTTGCTGCTGTAGTCAACGGCACGTGACTGAAGAGCCGGTCATAAGTGGACTTATTCAGGAGCGACACTTTAGCCCCTGTGTCCACGAGGAGTGGTATGGAGGCCCCACCCACACGACATGTGCAATGACTGAATGAGGCCTGTGGGCTTTGTACTGTATTGATGGGAACAGCCCCAGACTGTGCGTGATCAGGAGGAGAGCGACACCAGCGCGCAAAATGGTTAACCCTGTTGCAGTTACGGCAGCGCTTGCCTAGAGCAGGGCAGGACAGGTCCCTGGTTGCATGCTTAGGGGAGCCACAGTTACCACAACGCCTTTGTCCATTCTCCCTCTCCCTCGGCGCCCTGTCTGCCACTCTCTGCACATCGAAGTTGTCACCGTCTGCGCCAGCTGCCTCCTGGGCCACGTTCTGAACTCCGGGTGGAGGTGACGTCACAGGCTCATGCACCGCGCGGGAAAACTTGCGCGCCTCAGAGATAGCTGTCTCCAACTGTTTTCCAATCACTACTGCATCAGCTAGTGTCATGGCGTCCGGCTCTAATAACAGTCTCTCCCTCAGTTGAGCACACAATGTTCTTTCAATCAGCTGGTCGACTATGAGTCCATCCTCCAAGTTCCTAAAATCACAATGCTTGGCTAGCTCCCGCAGGGCAGACACATATTGCGAAACAGTCTCACCAGACCTCTGTGCTCTCTGGCGGAACTCAAACCGGTACATCCGACGGCTTCTTCCCGAGCTAAAATGCGACTTCAGAGCCTCGGTAGCAGTAGAGTACTGATCGTCGGCTAATGTAAGCGTAGCATAAATCCGTTGCCCCTCCTGTCCGAGGCAGTGTCGCAGAAGTGCGCACTTCCTAGCTTCTTCCAGATCCTCCAGTCCCAACGCCAATAAATAGTCCTCCAATGACGTTAGCCATCTAACCCATGGAACCGCTGGGTCACCGGGAACAGGTAGAAACGGTGGTGGCGGTGGTAAAACGAAATCAGCCATCCTCGTTCGCCAATTATTATGTTGAGACAATGAACACACGACCGTGTGGTTTCATTACTTTATTCGACTGACTCTTAGGTTACAAACACAGCCCTACCTCAAGCGCTAACCACGCCCGTCTATTAAAGGCACAGTAGCCTACAATGTAACTGCTAGTATGTCACAACCTATACGTAGCATAACAGGACATAACACACCCCAGTCATCACACACATAATAAACCTCTCCATAAAACAGGGACACGTCCCCAAGGACTTCAAAATTGCGAGAGTGACCCCCTACTTTTCGAACAGGTCGAAAAGTACCTGGCGGAAAAAAATCTAATCTACGAATTCCAATCTGGCTTCAGAACATCCCACTCCACTGACACATGCCTTCTCTATTTGAACGACCACATCAAACAAGAGGTGGACGCGGGCAAATACTGCGGCATGGTCATGCTGGACCTACAAAAGGCCTTCGACACTGTCAATCACTCCATTCTGATTGACAAGCTAAAAGCAATTGGTTTTGAACTTTTGATAGTTTATCAGTGAGCTGGATGCAATCCTACCTGGAGGGGAGAGAACAGATGGTGGAGGTAAACGGTACTCTATCCCCCCCCCTCACAGTGAGCTGTGGTGTTCCACAAGGAAGCATACTAGGACCGCTACTGTTCCTAATTTATGCAAATGACATGTCGTCAGCTTGTGACTGCAACTTGTTCCTGTTTGCGGACGACTCAGCCCTGCTGGTCTCTGACAAGAACAAGTTGCAGGTTGAAAAAACCCTCAGCTCGGAACTAGGCAAAATCTGCATATGGCTCGCTGATAACAAACTATCATTACACATGGGCAAAACAGAGTCCATTCTCTTCGGTTCAAATAACAAACTCAGCAAGACCGACGGCTTCTCAGTTACAGTGGGTGACAATATTGTCACAAGGAAAGATGAAATTACCTACCTGGGTTCCATCCTAGAGGCAAATCTTTCCTGTGACAAAATGGCATCCAATGTAATAAAAAAAAAGTCAACCAACGAACTAGATTCTTGTACCGGATCTCCTCTCTGGTAAACAAGAACACCCTGAAGACTCTGGCAGGAGCACTCATTCAAGGGTACTACGACTATGCTTGCACCTCATGGTACCAAAGCACCTCAAAGGCGCTAAAAACAAGATTACAAACATCACAAAACAAACTGGTCAGACTACTACTTGACCTTACCCCTAGAACCCACCTCACCCCTGTCCACTTTGACAACCTAGGATGGCTTTGAGTAGACGACAGAGTACAGCAACTTGCAATGGGCCTGGTCTACAAGATACACTATACGACTAAGGTACCCATGTACATGTCAAAATACTTCCCAAAGGTCAGTGAATACCACGACCACAACACCAGAGGAAGCTCAACAAATCATGTTAAACCCAGATTCGGCTCAAACAAGGGACTAAACACGTTTCGCAATTATGCCACATCAATGTGGAACGCCCTACCCAAAGCTGTAAAGGAATGTGAATCCCTACCCACATTCAAAACCGCTCTTAAAGAGCACCTACAGGAGGCTGCAATTCTAAACTGGCCACCGTAAATGTCCAAACCCCTCACCCCTTCCTAATAGACAGTCTCCTCCCCACCGTATGTATATTTCTCTCCCACCCACCCACCCCCTCCTAATGTACAGTCCCCTCCCCATCATATGTATATACTCTGTCAGGATCTATGGGTAACTGTCATGGTTTTTGCCTTATTTCACCTTTCTGTGAGGGACAGCTGTCTATTTTTGCTTTATTTCACCTCTCTGTGAGGGATAGCTGTCAATCCCTGTTTCCTGTGGTTAATTGCCTCATGGGTCGGCAGGTGTGTGGGCTTGATTGCACCTGATGCAGTCCAGCTGTCCCTATGGCCATGTGGAGTCTATTTAAGTTTGGAGATCGCAGTGTCAACTGCTTTTTCATTTCCTAGTGTTGGTTGTCCTTTTGGTCACGCTCATTATATTGAAGTGTAGTCTGATCTCTGATTCAGAATTGAGCTTTATGGTAGTCATTCTTATTTTAGGCTACTCACGTGATTCTACACATACACTCCCTTAGTGGAGGTTTATTGTTTTACTTTTTCAAATATAAACTCCTTTATTAGGAGGTATCCTTGTGGCTTATTTACTTTTATACTATACCTCATTATTGAGAGTAGTCCTGTTTTTTGGGACTTGATTTATTTTCTTAATTACTCACTTTGAGATTTTCACCTGTAAAGGTTGTTTTCTGTTGTTTAATTTTCCCCTCTCCTAAAATATCTGCGTAAGCAGTCTAGTGGTTGTCCGTGTCACGGATAACTTTAAGAGTCCCTGTTATCTGCTCATGACCCACACACACACACACACAGCCCTCACAGGTAACAGTACTGTATATTTGAATACCGTTTATGTCACAAATGTATCAGTACTAAATACCTGTATGTCCCTATGCCATAAATGTCATGTATGTTGTGTATGTCATAAATGTCAATATGAATTGAAAATGGGGGACCCTGATGTAAACAAGACAAACGTCTTTCTCTGGTCTGCATCCCCTTAACAATTGTGTGTATTGAGCCGTACTGTATTGTACCCATTCTGCAATCTGTTAAATAAAGTTTTCATTCAGTCATTCATTCCCTTCCTGATGACTTGTTGTACAAAGTGTCAGCTAAATGACTAAATGTAAATGTAAATGTGCATAAACAACATTTTATCATCTTTAAATTGATCCTGTCAAGCCCATTTATATGCTGATGACATGGTTATCTATTGTATGGCGGATTCTGTGCAGTTAGCTATTGAAAACTTGCAGCTCTCTTTTATTGCTTTGCAATATGCCCTACATCAACTTAACCTGTTCCACCCGTGGAATATTTTCTGAAAATCCACCTAAAATATATACCTAGGTAAATGGAATATTCTTGGTATCTAGGGACATCTATGGACCTCAGGGAATGGATTCACAGTGTCAGAAATATTGTGTCTATTACTAGGCTTGCTTAAATTGTGATGAAACAAAGGAGAATATGAATTATGATTTTTCTTTGCATCTTTGACAGTGAATAACACCATGTTAATAATGACCAAACATTAAAAACTGCCACTGATCTCGTTCAATACCTTCTTGAGATCATGTGTACAAAAAATCTAAGGAAATTAATAAAGGGAAGATGATTAAACAGAAGGTTCTGTAGATACAGTACTGAATTCTCCCATCCGGACCATGCAATTTGAAATATTATTATAGAATATAGAATAGGAGGCTTATAAATTACCTTATTATAGCCAATTCGCACATTTATATATATATATATATATATATATATATATATATATATATATATATATATATATATATATATATATATATATATATAAACTAAAAGGAGAATACCTTCAAGGGAAAGAAGGGGCCGCACACTCCACAGGACTGGTTTTTGCTTTTTTATTGTTGCACAACGCGTTTCGCTATCGCTTCCTCAGGTGCTATATATACATATATTATCTTTCAAATGCCCGAGTTCCATTTGGATTTAGTATCACCAGGCGTGCATAAGAACAGATAATGAAATCTACTGTAATCTACTGTACTTTCTTATTTTCCCCACAGTGCAACCGTTTTGAAACTAATTTCAGATCTAATTGTTCCTACATGTTGACAATAGGAAGAGAAACTTGAAAGCCTTTCAATATTTGTCAAAAACTTTACCTTTTGTGTTATATTATCCAGAATAATAAGTGTTATTAAAGAACCTTGAACCCCATAGATCCCTTCAGGAAGTGTAGTTTGGAAAAATTCCAACGCTGATCGACAGCTAGCGATGTCTCTTACAAAATGGCAGCAAAAAGACTACAATTCCCATGGTTCAAAATTTCCAAAATGGTCGCCCTCTCGGAATAGACTTGACCAAATCGAAAAGTTAAATCTATCTAATGACACTTTTAACCTATTGCTAAACTAACATATTGATGATAATATACATTCTACATGCTGTTGTGACATGTTCATGATGTTATTACTTGAAATACGTTTGAAATAAAAATCGCAACTTTTATACAACAGTCTAAAAAGTATTGATTTATGACCAGATGTCATTTCGGGACCGGTACCGGTCCCATCGGGTGGAAGAGCTTGTTCTCAATTCTAATAAAACAAAATTCATGATATTTTCCAGGGCAAAACATTTTTATTACAATAGTTTACAGATATCATCACTAAATGGTACACAAATGAGCAGAGTCACTGAATATAAATATCTGGGCCTGCATAGACGAAAAATGTACCTTTAAATGTCATACTGAGAAACTTGCGTCTAAGCTGCCCCATTTTGTAATACACGTTAGAAGTCGCGGACTGGGACCATAATTCCTTGTGAATAACAAGTTAACTCATTTGTTCCTGCCTGCTTGCCTGAACTTATATGCGCAAATAGAAACATGTATACCAACCTGGCCTGCTTCGGAGTTCAGTGGCCTGACTGCGGGCACAAACAAACAAATTTAAAAATAAAAAAAAACCATTTGCCAGTCTGCCAGGGCAGCCAGGCCATGCAAGTCTGCCAGGCCATCGGGAAAACTCCCGCTGCTCCCGATGGTCAGTCCGCTAGTGCACGTTAGTATTGTCTAGGTCAGAAGTGATGCCACCCTTTGTATGTTTTGGGCATATGTTTGGGTAGTTATAGTGTAAGTAGTCAGGATTAGGTTTTTATTTGACTTTTGTGTTATTGTAAAGTTAGAAAAAGTCTATTCCCTACTGAGTTAGTTTTGTTTAGTTTGACTAAACCAGTGAACTGTGGTGTTCCACAAGGAAGCATACTAATTTATGCAAATGACATGTCATCAGCTTGTGACTGCAACTTGTTCCTGTTCGCAGACGACTCAGCCCTGCTGGTCTCTGACAAGAACAAGTTACAGGTTGAACAAACCCTCAGCTCAGAACTCAGCAGAATCTGCACCTGGCTCGCTGATAACAAACTATCATTACACCTGGGTAAAACAGAGGCAAATCTTTCCTGTGACAAGATGGCATCCAATGTAATCAAAAAAGTAAATGTCTGAACCCCCCTTCCACCCCCTCCTACATTACATTTACATTTAGTCATTTAGCTGACGCTTTTATCCAAAGCGACTTACAAGTTCTGTACGACAAGTCATCCTGAAGGGCACAACTCTATCAGCTGAGTAACAATCAGGGATGCAGTGATGGGTGGACGGGGTACCACGGCGTCCTAGTAGTTCGCTGAGCAGAAGTACGCGCAATCGCGCACGGATGTGCACGCTCACACACACAAAAATGCATTCACAATTGTCACTGGACTCGTCGCGCTGTGTGCCAAGTACCCGGCGGCCGGCACTTATCTATCACCTAGACTTTGCATAATAATAGGATACCGATAGCATAACAAAGAACGAGAAGAGCCAAACCAAAATACAAGCCTGTACCAATTGGTGGGGGTTTGCTTGAGCTGTGGAACCTCTCACTATGTGACAATGGTCCCGACTGGAAGGATCAAGGATAAGGCATTAAGTTGTGCTTCAGAAGGAAACTGTCCTTCTGTAAACTAAGTTACATTGTTAATTTAGTTTGTATTTACTTTTCTAGTTTAAGTTCATTCAATTAAAGAAATTGTAACTACAATTACATTTAAAACATTGTTTGTTTTTCAACCATATCTGTTGACAATATAATTTCTTTATATATTGAAGGCTACATCCTGCTACCTTTTTCAGCTTCTCTATTCCAAGGCAATATTTACAAAAACTAAACTAAAACTAGTAATTTCCTATACAAACATGTTTCCTACTATTTATTCTGATAGTTTGTTGTCGGCGAGCCATATGCAGATTTTGCCTAGTTCTGAGCTGAGGGCTTTTTCAACCTGTAACTTGTTCTTGTCAGAGACCAGCAGGGCTGAGTCGTCCGCAAACAGGAACAAGTTGCAGTCACAAGCTGACGACATGTCATTTGCATAAATTAGGAATAGTAGCGGTCCTAGTATGCTTCCTTGTGGAACACCACAGTTCACTGTGAGGGGGGGGGGGATAGGGTACAGTTTACCTCCACCATCTGTTCTCTCCCCTCCAGGTAGGATTGTATCCAGCTCACTGATAGACTATCAAAACCAATTGCTTTTAGCTTGTCAATCAGAATGGTGTGATTGACAGTGTCGAAGGCCTTTAGTAGGTCCAGCATGACCAAGCTGGACCATGCTGGACCTCGTTTATGCTAGTTACCCCTTCCCCTTGACTTACTGGGGTTGTAACACAGACTAAAGAGAATGTTAAAATGATTGTTGATCCATGAAAGACCGTAGCAGTATGTAACTGAAACATACACTACATGCTGACAAAACTGAACCATTACTTCAGTCATACAACGGGGCCATCTTGTGGCCTAATTATGTAACTGCGTAGTTCAATTATGGGAGAATAATTTAGGGCAATATTGCACCATATCCACCGGCATTACACCCGAACAATGTGGTGGCCGAATTACTCTGTTGTGTATTACAAGTCTTATCTCTATTACTTATCTCTAGTACAGAATAATGGTGTCTAAGGCGTTTTAAGCTGCCTACACGTGATCTGAAACCTGTCTGCTCTGCACAAGGCAGGTCATCACACGTTTGGGTTTCGAATAGACGCGGACCGCGTACGACAGCCCACGGGACGGCGACGGCAGCACACACAAACATATGATAGCTAACGCCGCATAGGCGGCGGGTATATAAGGCCAGGGGAGGCAATGCCGACCCAGTCTGCGCATTATTATAGGCAGCCTAGGCTACGATATTGTGTGTGAGTGTGTGGGCTGCTGCAGCCTGGTGGTGACAATACGCAAGGGTCGGCCAACCAAGGTGTCAATGGCAGTAGGTGTGGTGGCCGTTAACATTCCAGACTGCCGGCAGTAACCAATCACGCCGCATCATCAAACTAACCGATGCCAGTCTGGTCTTCAAAACCCTCCATGGTCTATCCCCACCCCCACTTTCCGATTTTTCACCTCCAGGTTCGCGTGTAGTCTTTTACCAACAAACTTGCAGTTCCGCGTTCGGGTTCAGAACTGTTGTACCGGGTGGCGTGTAGCCTTTTTACAACGCATCCGTGTTTCCGGGTTCCCGTTTTGCGCTCTGATTGGCCGCTGACCTACGCTAGTACGCCCCCCTCGCTATGAGCGTAGAGGACGGACGCTGAAATCGAACAGCTGTTGGTCATAGTACTACTGGCTATATGGCGCTGGCTAACGTTAGCATTATGTCTACTGTCGTGAACCATTTTAGATCGGGCATGTAGAGGAGTTTGGGCTACTATTGTGCTATCAACATGCCGCGACGTGTAGCTTGTTAGCCGGCATGAATGCCCGATTTAAAATGGTTCTCTCCTCTTTGTATACCTTTGTCCTCACAAGTATTCTGCCAGGGAACTTATGGACACGACAATAGTAGTAGTTATAAGGTGTTTGAGCTTGTAACGTTAGTTAGCTCATAGCTATCGAGAAACTGGCTACCACGATAGCGTGACGTCGCGGCATGTTGATAGCACAATAGTAGCCCACTCGGTGCATCACCTGGCTACCACGATAGCTATGAGCTAACTAACGTTACAATGATCAAACACCTTATAACTACTACTATTGTCGTGTCCATAAGTTCCCTGGCAGAATACTTGTGAGGACAAAAGTATACAAAGAGGAGAGAACCATTTTAAATCGGGCATTCATGCCGGCTAACAAGCTACACGTCGCGGCATGTTGATAGCACAATAGTAGCCCACTCGGTGCATCACAGTCACTGACTGGCTACTATTGTGCTATCAACATGCCGCGACGTGTAGCTTGCATGATGCGTGTGCAGTGCTTTGCCCCACAGGTCTGAGAAGAGGACCTGCACATGATTTTACTCGTTCCCCAAACTCCTCTACATGCCCCGATCTAAAATGGTTCACGACAGTAGACATAATGCTAACGTTAGCCAGCGCCATATAGCCAGTAGTACTATGACCAACAGCTGTTCGATTTCAGCGTCCGTCCTCTACGCTCATAGCAAGGGGGGCGTACTAGCGTAGGTCAGCGGCCAATCAGAGCGCAAAACGGGAACCCGGAAACGCGGATGCGTTGTAAAAAGGCTACACGCTACCGGGTGACTTGGCTGTTCCATTACGAATCCAACCAAAGCGGAAAAGATAGCTTGCCGCATGCGAGGCGTGCGCCCGCTTGCGGCCAGTGTGCACAGCTCCGCCCGTTAACATGGGAGCGGAAGTGAGGCGGCAGTGGCCCGTCCGTCCATCCGTGTTGAATCGCGTCTGGTGTGCCGCCAATCAGCCCTCTCCGTGAGAGCTGCCAAGACCTGGAACTCCATTCCAAGTTACATGCCGCCTGGGCATAACACGGATCACCTGAGGCCGAGGGCATGATGAGACTGAGTCAGGGTTAATCAAACCGTGGAAACTTTTTAGAGCTACTATGTACATTGTTTTCAAAGCATGATGAGATCCAAATGACGGAAAACGTTTCCTTCATTGCCGTCGGCACCGCAACTTGTGAACAGCCTTTCCCAATGAGGCGCATCCCAAACTGGCTAAAAGAACAACAATATGCGCCAGGAGAGACGGTCAACTCTGAGTCCACTTCACATAGAAAGTGATCTCACAGACCAACTTAAAGCAGAAAAGATCATTGATGCGCGAAACGTCGCATTTTTTTTTGTTGCATTAAGGTAAGACAATGGTTAATCATATTGGATGCCTTCATTTGAACAATTAATTTGCACTATATGAAATTAGTGGGGCTCGCTGTAGTAGCCTAGTAGACGTGGGTGTGTGTATTGTATGAAATCAGAACCTGGACAGCACCGTTTGCGTGCAAGCAAAAAAGAAAAAGGGAAAATTTTGCACGCTCCGCGCGGGGTCCCATCCCATCTATAGCCTACCCTAATGTCCAGCTCACCCGCCGCTACTACGAGACATCGAGACAAAGACATCCACCATGAGACATCCACTCACAGAGACATCCACTACGAGACATCCACCACGAGACATCCACCACGAGACATCACTATGAGACATCACTACGAGACATCCACCACGAGACATCGAGACAGAGACATCCACCACGAGACATCACTACGAGACATCACTATGAGACATCGACTCACAGAGACATCCACCATGAGACATCCACTCACAGAGACATCCACCACGAGACATCCACCATGAGACATCCACCACGAGACATCCACCACGAGACATCACTATGAGACATCACTATGAGACATCACTATGAGACATCCACCACGAGACATCCACCACGAGACATCACCACGAGACATCCACCACGAGACATCACTACGAGACATCCACCACCGAGACATCACTATGAGACATCACCACGAGACATCCACCACGAGACATCACTACGAGACATCCACCACGAGACATCACTATGAGACATCACTACGAGACATCCACCACGAGACATCACTATGAGACATTACTACGAGACATCCACTCACAGAGACATCCACCACGAGACATCACTATGAGACATCCAACACGAGACATCACTATGAGACATCCACTCACAGAGACATCCACCACGAGACATCACTATGAGACATCACTACGAGACATCCACTCACAGAGACATCCACCACGAGACATCCACCACGAGACATCCACCACGAGACATCACCATGAGACATCCACTACGAGACATCACTACGAGACATCCACCACGAGACATCACTACGAGACATCCACCACGAGACATCCACCACGAGACATCACTACGAGACATCCACTCACAGAGACATCCACCACGAGACATCCACCACCGAGACATCCACTCACAGAGAGACAGGGAGACGGGGACAGGGGTTAGAGAGTTCCTGTGTTTGTAGTGGGCGGACATAGGAGCACTAGATACATGTAATAAGCATATGCGTGGGGCGACAGTGGCTCGGGATGTAGAGCAGTCGTCTGGCAACCCGGAGGTTCCCGGTTCGATTCCCGCTCCTCCCGGGCAGCATGTCGATGTGTCCTTGAGCAAGACACTAAACCCCTAATTGCTCCAGATGAGCAGGTTGGCACCTTGCATGGTTGCCTCCGCCGTCGGTGTGTGAATGTGTGAGTGAATGTGTAAAATGTGAGTAACAAATTGTAAAGCGCTTTGGATAAAAGCGCTATATAAAAAAGCAGCCATTTACCATACATATGAATATAATAGAAGTACTTAGCCCAGCAATGAAGTAGAGCAGGCATGGTTTAGACGTTGTAGGTCGGACAGAAGACGGTATGAAGCTGGTCCATGACCTCAGTGGTGCTCATAACCAATGTGGGGTAGAACAGTCACTGCAGTCTGTATAATGACATACTAACACTCCAGTCAATGACTCTGCAGTGGGCAGAGATAGGAGCAATAGATACATGAAGTAAGCATATATATAGGCATACATAGTAGCAATAGAATCAAAGTATAAGAAAATGATGTTATGTATTAGTTATTAGTAAATAGAACTAAGAACTACTACAAGCGCTAGTATACAGGATGAGATACAAGACCATGGCTCAGGGCCATTTGCCCCGGGGCTAAAGGTTGAGGTAGAGCAGGTATGGTTTGACGTTGTAGGTTGGACAGAAGACGGTATGAAGCTGATCCATGGGGCCAGTGGTGCTCATGTCCAGTATGAGGTAGAACGGTCACTGGAATCTCTATATCAATATATCCACTCAGAGAGACAGGGACAGGGGTTAGAAAATCTCAAATAACAGACATCCTAACTGAATTAGACAGATTAAATCAAGGGTCTATCCCCGACCAGGTGAGATCAGGGTAGGTTGAAGGAGAGAGAGAAAAGCTGGGCCTTTAGCGAGGACTTAAAAGCTTCGACAGAGCAGACGCCACTGACGACGGCGGGTAATTTATTCCACAGGTGTGGCCGGCGGATTTCTTTTTTACCCTAGGAATCGATAGGAGCCCCGCATTTTGTGAGCGCAGAGCACGAGCGGGCGAGTATCGAGAGATGAGATCGGATAGATAGAGCGGTGCGAGCCCATTTCAAATGTTGTAAGTGAGGAGTAGCACTTTAAAGTCAGATCGGGCCTGAATGGAAAGCCAGTGTAGGGAGGACAACATTGGTGTGATGTGATAAAACATTTTTGTTTTAGTTAGTATCCATCCGTGCAGCCACATTTCGCACAAGTTGAAGATTTTTGACGCCTGAAATAGGTAGGCCTGAAAAAAAGCGCATTACAGGAATCTAGACGTGATAAGACAAATGCATGAATTAGGGTTTCAGTGTCGGCCAGAGTTAAAATAGAGCGAATTCTTGCAATATTATGGAGACATTTTTAATATGTGCATTAACCCTTTCACTGCCACACGACAGGTTAGCCCTTTACTATCACACAACCGACGGCGATGCTCCATCATTAGCATCATTAGCTCCGCTTCCTTCTGTATTGTCACAGTGAAAGGGTTAACCGGCTGTCGTGTGGCAGTGAAAGGGTTAAAGGCCAAGAGCACCACGCCAATAGACTGTGAAGTGTTGGAGATGTTAAGTAGGGCAGGGCCTAAAGTATGAGGTTTTGGCAAGTGATAGTGCCTTTTTGTATTTATGTAAACTGTCATTCCAGGCAAGGCGGAACACTTTGAGTTCTTTCTTCTCCTTCTTTTCAAACATTTGAGGAGGATTCAAAACAAAGAAACAAAGGTGCACTACCTCAGCAGTGAAATTCAAAATGAAATCATAGCACTGATTGGAGACTAAATAAGTGATGAGATAGTCAAACAGGTGAAACCAGCTCAAACTTTTCCATCATTTACATTTACATTTACATTTAGTCATTTAGCTGACGCTTTTATCCAAAGCGACTTACAAGTTCTGTGCGACAAGACAGCAAGAAGGGTATAACTATATCAGCTGAGTAACAATGTTCATCAAAGTGTTGCGTGTTACAGTGTAGGTTAGTTTATTAGGACAAGTGCATGACAGTAAGGTTAGTCGGGGTTACATTTTTTTTTTTTTTTTTTTTTATCATTTCAGATAATGGTTGAAGAAGTGAGTCTTTAGTCGACGGCGAAAGATTGGACGGGATTCGGCTGTCCTAACTGGGATGGGTAGTTCATTCCACCATTGTGGGGCAAGGACTGAGAATAGGCGGCTTCTTTTTGATGACCCTCCGGGAGCTCGGATAGGAGTAGATCTGAGGCGGCCAGAAGATGCAGAGCGTAGGGGTCTTGAGGGTGTGTAGTTAGAGACCATTGACCGGAGGTAGGCGGGAGCGGTTCCCTTTGCCGCACGGTATGCTAGGTCGAGGGCCTTGAAGCGGATACGTGCAGCAATGGGGAGCCAGTGCAGGTCCCTAAGAAGTGGGGTGACATGGGCCGACTTCGGTAGGTTTGAGATCAGGCGGGCCGCTGCGTTTTGAATGAGTTGAAGAGGCTTGGTGGCAGTGGCCGGGAGGCCAGCTAGCAGTGCGTTGCAGTAGTCGAGGCGGGAGATGACTGTTGATTGGACGAGGAGTTGGGTGGCTTCTTTTGTCAGGAAGGGGCGTATCCTTCTGACGTTGCTCAGGAGGAATCTGCAGGTTCTGGTTGTCGCTGCGATGTGAGCAGAGAAGTTCAACTGGTCGTCGAGGACAACACCAAGGTTCTTGGCGGTCGGCGACGCGGTCACAGCTGCATTCTCGACTGTGATGGAGAGGTCGGTCAGGGGGGAGGATTTGGCCGGCAGGTGGAGCAATTCTGTTTTGCTTAGGTTCAGTTTGAGGTGGTTGGTCGTCATCCAGGCGGAGATGTCGGACAGACAGGCCGAGATCCGCTCAGAGACGTGGATATCTGAGGGAGGGAAGGAGAGGAAGAGTTGAGTATCATCGGCATAACAATGATATGAGAAGCCATGAGACGTGATAATGTTACCCAGTGATTTAGTGTAGAGGGAGAAGAGAAGGGGTCCTAGGACCGAGCCCTGGGGGACACCCGTCCGGAGGGGGCGGGTGGCCGACAGAGTCCCTCTCCATGACACTTGGTAGGAGCGGTCATTGAGGTATGATGTCAGCCATGTCAGCGCAGATCCAGCCACTCCCATTCCTGCGAGGGCCGCGAGGAGGATCTGATGGTTGACTGTGTCGAAGGCTGCAGATAGATCTAGGAGAATCAGGACAGAGGAGAGGCCTTTCGCTTTTGCTAAGTGAAGTGCCTCTGTGACCGCAATGAGGGCCGTTTCTGTGGAGTGGCCAGTCCGGAAGCCAGACTGATTGGGGTCTAGGAGGTCATTCTGTAAGAGATAAGCAGTAAGTTGGTTGGATACAGCACGTTCAAGTGTTTTAGAAAGGAAGGAGAGAAGAGAGACAGGACGATAGTTGGCTATGACGGTGGGGTTCAGGGTTGGTTTTTTTATGAGGGGCGTGACTCTGGCTTGTTTTAGGGAGGTGGGGACCACCCCCGAGTTGAGTGAGGAGTTGATGGTTGCAGTTAGGAATGGGAGGATGTCCGGTGCTATGGTCTGGAGGAGTGGGGAGGGTAGCTGGTCCAGCTGGCATGTAGTCGGGCGGTTCGACGTTACCAGTGTCAGGGTCTCGGCTTCTGTAATGGGAGAGAAAGATGACAGAGTGAAGGATGAGGTTCTCGATTCAGCGTTTGGAATGGGTGGGGGTTGGGAGAAGGAGCTGCGGATGTTCTCCACTTTTTCCTCAAAGAAGATCGCAAAGTCTTCGGCAGAAAAAGATGAGGGAGGAGGAGGTGGGGGGGGAGTGAGGAGGGAGGACATGGTAGCATGCAGTTTGCGAAGATTCTTGGCAGAGGCCTCGATCCTATGGTGAAAGAAAGAAGCTTTGGCATTAGTAATGGTTTTGGAGAATGTTAACAAGAGGTTGTGATTAGGGATGTCCGATATTATCGGCCGACCGATATTATCGGCCGATATCGGCAGTAAAATGTGATATCGGAAAATATCGGTATCGGTAAAAAAAAAAAAAAATTTTTTTTTTTTTTTTACATTTATTTAACCTTTTTTTAACCAGGCAAGCAAGTAAGAACCAATTCTTATTTTATTTATTGTCAAAAGTATGCATGTTGGTTTAATTCAACAACAAGAGATATGTAATGTTAATTTTTACTTTTTTAATTATCATATTTTGCACAGATAATGCTTACATTTAGAAAGCCTTTTGAATGCATCCAGTGAAATTATTAATTACCTGAAATTATTCATTTTTTTTGGGGGAAACCCTGCATATATCGGTATCGGTTGATATCGGTATCGGTATCGGTATCGAAATTAAGAGTTGGACAATATCGGAATATCGGTATCGGTAAAAAAGCCAATATCGAGCATCCCTAGTTGTGATATGTGTCGATGTCAGCAGTGAGGCGTGACTTTCTATACTTCCTCTCAGCCGCTCTCAGGACCTCTTTGTTCTCTCACTGCATCCGTCAGCCATGGACTGGGTGGGGAACGGCGGGCAGGTTTCTCAACGAGGGGACAGAGCTTGTCGAAGGAGGTTGCAAGGGCTGAGAGGAGGGTGGAGGTTGCCATCTCTGTGGGGAGAGCAGAGAAGGTGTCACTCAAAGGTAGAGCGGATATTATGTCAGAGGAGAGGGTGGAGGGGGATAGGGAGGGCAGGTTGCGTCTGAGTGAGACGGTTTGAGTTGGGGTGAAGACTTTTCGGTTAAGCATGAGAGTTAGTGAGAAGGATATGAAGGAATGGTCAGATACATGTAGGGGAGTTACTGTGGTGTTAATGATGCTGGAGTTACGGGAAAATATGAGATCCAAGGAGTTGCCTGCTTTGTGGGTGGGAGGCATGGCAGTGGGAGTCAGGTCAAATTGTTGTAGGAGGGAGACCACTGGGACCGACTGAGATGAGTCAGGCAGGTTAAAGTCGCCCAATAGAAGGAGCGGGGTACCATCTTCCGGTAAGGAGCTTAGAAGCATGTCCAGCTCATCTGTGAAGTGATCGAGGGGACCTGGAGGGCGATAGAGTGTAACAATGGTGAGAGTGAAAGGATTAGAGACAGATACTGCATGATATTCGAGGGAGGAGAGTGACAGTTCTGGGAGTTGCGTTAGGTTTGTAGCCCATCACAATGGTCACAATGGTCTGTACTCCAGTCCGGACATTAGCCACACAGAACAACTGTCTATTGTCTTTCTTGAGAGTAGTGAACTGCGAGTCATCAGTTGGTGCAGCCATCTCTGAACATTTCATAGGATTTGTTTAAGACATGCCGCCTTATAATTTATATATTAATAGTATGTATAGGGTGTTCTTGTTTTTATTTAAAAGTTGCACATTTGTAATAGCAGCGCCACTGGTCGTAGGGGAGGGGCTGAGTACTTCTCAGGTGTCGGAGACAGATGCTCAGACATAACAGCTACCAAATCGAGTCCGAGACAATGGACCCATTAGGCTACTTTGTTGGCGGTGTGAAAATATGCAGAGAAAGTTTAATATCTTTGGAAACGTTTGTGTTCAATTGTATCTCTCCGTCAAAATTGAAAGTGTATATCTCTGTAGCATAAAGACAGTGCGCATCAGGCATATAATAAAGACTTTGCTCAGCTTTGGTCTGCATCCCCTTAACAATTGTGTGTATTGAGCCGTACTGTATTGTACCCACTCTGCAATCTGTTAAATAAAGTTTTCAATCAATCAATCAATCAATTTGCGTAATTCACTCACAGCTCGGGCTGTCGTTGTGGTAGAGACAGGGCCTCCGCTAGGGTGCGCGAGCAGTGCGGTCGCACAGGGCCTCGCAAGAAGGGGGGCCTCGCGAGAAGAAAAAATAAATAAAAAAATGTATTGTTTTTTTTTATAAAAATAAAAATAAATAGAATGTTAACACTTTAATCACCATGGGTTAAATTCATAATTTACCATCCCTCGCCAGCTCTATTTGTCTATGGAGAAGTTCCCTTTCTTTGCAGGGCTATAACTTTTTTAATTCTATTGCTAAATTGCCATTATTATGGCCCATTCAATGTCCTATATGTATTGTTCAGGGTGTAGCAACATTAAACTTTTTCATTCACATATTCATACTAAAATATGGTCTAAAGTATAAGTATGTTTTTATCGTTTTCTGCAGCTTTGTTCATAACGTGATTTATAGCCCTAAATGCATTATATTGATGATCAAATACAGTTTGGTAGGAATCTGTGCGAGATAAAAAAAATTCAACTGGACGTGGTTCTAGAAGTTTCTACGCATCATCTGATGATGACCGGATGGGCGGGGGATCGTTTATAATTCCGTGGGCAGCGTTAGATGATTCATCCAGAGTGGGTCATATGTTCATCAGATCAGTTAGTATAGAAGACGTTAGAAAATAACGTTGAAACTCACCGTGGCTTCCTCGCGCCGCTGGCAGATGAGCGTGGAACAGAATTTTTTCTATTATGGGATGGAGAAATGCCCGATCCATTTCCAGGTTGTATAATAGTATATACGTCCAAATCATGTTTTTTCGAGTTATTTGCACCGATCGATGTTCACTGTGTCAATACGGAGTCTCTCTAACGATAGCGAGTGCCCGGACCACATATGGATGAGCACTACCGGTTCAAAGGTTAATTTCCGGTTGGCGATCTGCCGATTGGCCACCAGATGGGGCTCTTGAACCGCTAGAGAGTTGAGTGGAGATCAGCAGTGTGTCTCAGGGCTCCGGAAAGGAAATATGATTTCGATGACAGATTTTTGAAATATTGACATCAAAGACTAGTTACGGCGTCTTCGGCAGAATGAGCATGGCTAGGAATGACGTGTAAACTCGTCCACGGCGATCATAGTGTTAACGATCACTTTCCATCACAGACCTAAAATCTAGTTTTGCTTACATGCTTATATATTTCACATTAGACACGTTTGTAGAATAGTGTTCCGGGCTCTGCGGCTCTGCAGATATACTATTGGTTTCATTCAATGACCCGTTTACTTTTGTGCAAAGCATCGTGGGAGGACTAACACTAGGGGGAGCTGGTTGGCGTCGGTCTGGTAGTCGGTAGAGAGATGTGAAGAAGCCCAGTATTATCCACAAGGGGAGGGGGTACATGTTAAACCATGTTAACAGCTTGTCAGTTTAGATTATACCACTTTATTGTTAAACCATGTCAACACAATGATCACTTGCATTTACCACAATGGTGATTCAATGAAAAAGAAGAAAAACCAAAATTACACAATTTTTCCGCACTTTGAGCTGCACAACACACACAGTAACAGAACAAGTCCACTTTGAGCTACACAACACACAGTAACAGAACAAGTCCACCCACACATTTCAAAAGCAACTGTATACAACTCTCTAAATCACAAAAAGCAAAACAGTTTATACTAGAGAAAAGATTACATTTCTGTCTGCGACTCAAATCTAGCTGGAAAAGTAGTAACAATATATACTATAACACTTTATAACACAAGATTCCCTTTTCTTTTTTATTATAATTTTTTTACAAGAGCAAGAAATAGTACCTTCTTTTCTTGGGATTTACCAGATGAAAATATTTAACAACATCCTTCAAAACGGACGCAGGACACTACAGCTTCTCTTAGATGACCTTATGTAACTTCAGATCCACTTAATTGCAGTTGTCGTCGTAACAGACATTACAACTCTACGGTCTCCCCCCAGTATGAGTCTTCATGTGTATCTTTAAGTTTGACGATGTAATAAACCCTTTCGCACAAACACTGCAGCTGTATGGTTTCTCGCCCGTATGAGTCTTTATGTGTTTCTGAAAGTTTGAGGAATCAATGAATCCTTTCCCACAAAAACTGCAGCTGTATGGTCTCTCTCCAGTGTGAGTCCTCATGTGTTTCTGTAGGTTTGAGGCTTGAATAAATCCTTTCCCACAAACACTGCAGCTGTATGGTCTCTCTCCAGTATGTGTTTTCATGTGCATCTGTACACCATCTTGTCGACTAAACTCTTTCCCACAAACACTGCAGCTGTATGGTCTCTCTCCAGTGTGAGTCTTAATGTGCATCTGTAAGTCTGAG
The DNA here is from genome assembly GCF_963971535.1 of Notolepis coatsorum. Lineage (NCBI taxonomy): Eukaryota > Metazoa > Chordata > Actinopteri > Aulopiformes > Paralepididae > Notolepis > Notolepis coatsorum. The sequence continues at coordinate 19,898,263 of NC_140179.1, read as the reverse complement.
AATCGAATAAAGCCTTTCTCACAAAGAGTGCAGCTGTACGGTCTCTCTCCAGTGTGAGTCGTCATGTGTTTCTGTAAGATCGAGGCTTGAATAAACCCTTTCCCACAAACACTGCAACTGTATGGTCTCTCTCCAGTATGCGTCCTCATGTGACATTTTACATTATAGAGGCGTCTAAACCCTTCGCCACAAACACTGCAGCTGTATGGTTTCTCTCCCGTGTGAGTCCTCATGTGTTCCCGTACATAATCACGTCGACTAAACCCTTTCCCACAAACACTGCAGCTGTATGGTTTCTCTCCCGTATGAATTGCCTTATGTCGATACATATGTTTAACTTGATTGAATCCTTTACCGCAGACATTGCAAACATGCGGTCTGTCTCCTGTGTGAGTGTTCGTGTGGGGTGTCAGGGTAGCTGATAATCCACAGCCCTCTCCATCAGCTTCTGTCTCCATCTGCCCAGTGGACGTGCTGGGGAGAGCCTCTCTGTTCTCTACAGTCTGGTAAAGATGTGGGAACTGACTCTGGTGTTGCTCATGGCTTCTCACACAGGCTACAGCAAAGAAGTCTTTGGTATCAGTGTCCTCCAACCATTGAAGCTCCTCTCTCTCCTGACTGGTCCAGTCTTCCTCCTGTTCCTCTTTAATCAGTGGGGGCTCTGGGTCCTGCTGGCTCAGACTGGGGCTCCCCTCCTGCTGGCTCAGACTGGGGCTCCTCTCCTGCTGGCTCAGACTGGGGCTCCTCTCCTGCTGGCTCAGACTGGGGCTCCCCTCCTGCTGGCTCAGATTGGGGCTCCTCTCCTGCTGCTCAGGGGAAATCTCCTCCTCTTTACAGACGGAGAGCTGTGGGGGGTCTGGAGGGAGGAACAGAGAGCAGATAGTCAGAATCCTCTCCACACTACAGTAGGTAGCGAGGTCTGGCTGAACTCATCATTCTGCTATAGAGGCAGAGTTCATTTTGTCAGCTATTTTAATTTTAGTTTTAGTCTTAAGGCGCTCCCATAGTCCAGCAGACTGTACACAGAGCAGACTCCGCGGAGGTCCGCGCGGACTCTTGAGCTTTGATCTCAGCGGACAGCAGACCCACAGGTGGGAAGCTCCTATTTTCTGACGCGCGGACATCCGCGCCGCTGACTTGGTGTCACACAAAACGCTGCTCAGCGTTTTGCTTGACATCGAACTGCATTTAATGTGACGCCGATCTGCATTTTACTCTGAACACTCGCTCTGTGCCAAGAGAGATGTTTGAATGGCTTTTCTAAATGAAGTGTGTAAAACTGCCCGTTTTATTATCGAAATATTGGAAACGGAGATAACATACTCTTTATTTTGACATCGGATGACGACGACATGACAGAAGTTGAACAGCGTGGGGACAATTGTGTAAACTGCAGCGTGACATGTAGGAAATTGGTCCGCGGAGGTCCGCTCGACTATGAAGGCTCAAAGAGTCCGCGCGGACCTCCGCGGGGTCTGCTCTGTGTACAGTCTGCTCGACTATGGGAGCACCTTTAGTCATGTGTCAAATGCTCCTTTTTCGTTTATTTAGTCACCTTCATTTATTTTTCATTTAGTCAGTTTTAGTCAACTACAGGTCTGAGCATTTTAGTCGTTTAGTCTCGATTTAGTCCAAATTTCTTATTTATTTTTTAAATAAAAGTTTTACATTACAAAAACCTTTGTAAAACACACATTTTCCGTGGGATCTTTATCAACTTTGGACCTGTATGATTATAAGACTTACAGCTAGTGATGCACCGATGTGAAAAGTGTGGCCGATACCGATAACCGATATTAATATTAGGGATGCACGATATTGATTTTTTGACACCGATATCTTTATGCTCCTCAAGCCGATAACCGATATTTATTGTATTATAAATTTTTTTTAAATGTATATATATATATAATTTTTTTAATCAATTTTTTTTTTTTTTTTTTGTATTTATAAGCTCCGACGTCATCGGTACTGCTATCGGTACTCGAGAAATTATGGAGTTATTTTTTTGAGGAATTTAAACGTCGCAAACTAATCTTGTTGGCCGTTTTCTATCTCTCCTCCCTGGGTCTCTCTCTGCCTACGCGAGCCAGCCGGCTGTGCTCTTACACACACTCACTCACTCACACACACACAGCTCTGCTCTCGACAGCACCCGTGTGTGTGTGTGTGTGTGTGTGTGTGTATGTGTGTGTGTGTGTGAGTGTGTGTAAGAGCACGGCTCGCGCAGGCAGAGAGAGACCCAGGGAGGAGAGATAGAAAACGGCCAACAAGATTAGTTTGCGACGTTTAAATTCCTCAAAAAAAGTCTGGGTCTATTTTTACTAAAGTCGATGCTGACAATGCTCGTTGCCACAAGTGCAACAAGACATTTGCCAGTAATGTATAAGCGCTGGTACTTGTCAGTGTGGCTGGCGGGGAGCAGCTAACGTTATAGCTCCGAGTAGAATAATGGCCGACAATCCGGAGGTAAATAAACGAACGAGAGCTTCTGATTGGTGGTAAGAAGAAGAGGTGGGTGCAAGCGGAGGGACGTAATTGGCAGATCGACTGTCTGTCTCCGAATGTAACGTGACTACGTCACAGCCAAGAAGGGGAGCGCTGGATTTGTGAAAAACTCCCTGTTCCTAAACCACACGCTATCAGTTTTACCACAGTACTGGCAAAACGGGAGGAGGCTATAATAAAAACAAGCGCCCTTCATCCAAATCCACCCACACCGGATTTCTTTTAACCAAAAAATGTATTCTGTTATCGGAGCTATCAATAACGTTATCGAGTTTATCGGGATGACGTCATAATTGCTGATATCGGCCCGATAATTATCGTGCATCCCTAATTAATATTGCTGTTCTGGCCAATACCGATATTTACCGATGTCGATATCTCTGTATAGAAAACAATTTTTTAAAATAATCAAATAATTATTTTCCAAAGCGCATTTCTTTTAACTTTTGTAACTTATTTTCAGAAATTATTTAAGGCCAAAACATGTAAAAAAAAAATATAACAAAAAATTTAAAATGTATTATTATTATTTTTTTCCATATCGGCCCCATCTTGATATCGGACCGATACCGTTGTGTAAAAAAAACTGCCATATCGGACGTAGAGCTGCCGCGGTATTGATGTTTTCCTTACCGCACAAATTTGCAAAATATTTCCTACCGCCGCGGTTATTACCGCACGCACACAAAAAAAAAAAAAAAAAGTTTGAATGCATTTATTTTTTTTAGTAGTAGTCTACTCTTTATAGCATATAGTTCAAGTTCAAGTTCAAGTTCTTTAATAGTTGTCATACAGAAGTACAGAATACTTTCATACAAAATGCTTCTTACTGTTACGCTCCAGAGACTGTGCTAGACAAGATAGTATCAAATAACATAATAACATAATATAATATAGCATGAATTTAGAAGAAGAAAATGAGGTCACAGTTGTTCGGTATAGACATATGTACAATGTTCTGAGTTACCATATAATATACAATACACAATACTATGCAGTGTACTAATGTACAGTACTATCTAGTGCAAAGCAGAAATGGGATGAGGTACAATTTTAGGTACAATTTACAGTAAGGTGTACGAGTTGTAGTGCAATCCTTCATCCATAAATATAAAGTGTGGGGAGTGGGTGCTACAGTGTGTTTGTTTAAAGTGGGTGTGTGCTATAAAGTGTGTGTAGTGGGTGCTACAGTGTGTTTGTTTAAAGTGAGTGTGTGCGTGTGGATGTGTGTGCTATGTGTGTTTGGTGGTTGTTGTTGTGTAGTGTTCATTCATTGTTCGTTTAGCAGCCTGATGGCCTGGGGATAGAAGCTACTTCTGAGTCTTTCTGTGCTCGCCTTGAGACTCCTGTATCGCTTGCCTGACGGCAGCAGTTCAAAGAGGCAGTTGTTCGGGTGGCTCGAGTCCTTAATAATTCTCTTAGCCTTCCCCTTGCAACGCTTGTAGTAAATGTTCTGGAGGGTGGGGAGCCCCCCTCCAATTGTGCGTTCGGCTGAACGTGTCACTCTTTGTAGTCTGCTTTGGTCTTTTGCAGTGCTATTCCCAAACCAGGAGGTGATGTTGCCGGTCAAGATGCTCTCTATTGTACATGAGTAGAAGTTCTTAAGGATCTTCTGGCTGACTTGGAACTTCCTTAGGCGCCTGAGGAAGTAGAGGCGTTGTCGTGCCTTCTTCACCACACTGTTAATGTGTATGGTCCATTTCAAGTCCTCGGATATGTGGGCTCCGAGGTACTTGAAGCTGTTGACTCTCTCAACCGGTGCCCCGTCGATGCTGAGGGGGCTGTAGTCCTTGACCCCCGACCTCCTGAAGTCCACAATCATCTCCTTTGTTTTGCTGACGTTCAGGGAGAGGCTGTTTTCCTGGCACCATCCCGCCAGGACCTTGACCTCTTCCAGGTAGGCCCTCTCGTCGTTGGCAGAGATCAGGCCCACCACCACTGTGTCGTCAGCAAATTTGACGATTGTATTGCTACTCCGCTGAGCCACACAGTCGTGTGTGTACAGGGAGTAGAGGAGGGGACTCAGAACACAGCCCTGGGGGGCCCCTATGTTGAGGGTGATGGATGAGGAGGTGCAGTTGCCTGCTCTCACCACCTGGGGTCTGCCAGTCAGGAAGTCCAAGACCCACTGGCAGAGGTCATAGCCCAAGCCCAGGTCCCTGAGCTTGGCTATGAGTATGGAGGGGACTATGGTATTGAATGCCGAGCTGTAGTCGATGAATAGCATTCTCACATAGTTCCCCTGCCTCTTGTCCAGGTGTGATGCTGCTGTGTGCAGCACATGGGATATGGCGTCCTCCGTGGACCTGTTGGGGCGGTATGCAAATTGCAGGGGGTCCATGTTGATGGGGAGGGAGGAGCAGATGTAGCCCTTTACTAGCTTCTCAAAGCACTTCATGGCTATGGAGGTGAGAGCTACAGGGCGGTAGTCGTTGAGGCAAGCAGGCTTGGATTTTTTGGGTACAGGGATAATAGTGGACTTCTTCAGGCAGGTGGGGATGACAGCCTGTTCTAAGGACAGGTTAAATATGTCAGTGAATACTGGGGCCAGTTGGTCGGCACAGACTTTTAGGACGCGGCCGGGGATGCCGTCCGGACCTGCTGCCTTCCTGATATTCACACGCCTGCCTCTAGTCTAAATGTCTATCTTTAGAGGATGACTTTGCAGCATGAATATTGTTTGGGATTCGGCAAGCACGCATTAGTTATTGAAAGTGAAACACGGATTTGAAGTTTCCCCTCTGGTCGTGCGCCGTTCACTCTGTGTCGCGGGCAGGGGTGGTTACCCCCCCGACCCTTTCTTATTATTATTACTATAAAGTTACTACTTTATAATAAAGGCATTCGTTTTGTGGCATTAACGTTATATAGTTATACGTTCAATAACATCAGTGTATTTACCGGACCATAGCAAGGCAAGCAATACTCTAACCCTAACTAACCATACTGTCATGCACTTGTCCTAATAAACTAACCTACACTGCAGTGCATGTGAGCGGATCGGAGCGTGAGCGGCGCGGGGCGCGGAGCGGCCGGTTTTGACGTGAGCGAGGAGTGGGTTTTAAAATGAGTCGGCGCGACGTCCGGAGCGAGAGTTCTCCTCCGCTCCAATCCACTCCAGGCCGCTCACAGTGGTTTAACACTGTTGATGTAATATATACATGCAGTACAATGTCAAAGCAACAGATGGCGATGTACAAACATGAAGGCCATTTTCAACCAATGAGAAGGGTTCAGGCTTCGTCACTGTAGAGACGCCCACCATAGATATCTATGACGCCCACACTCACTCTCCTGTTAGAAAAGGTATCGACGCCATTGTTGTTGACGTTAGCTTACATGCTAACGTTAATGGCAGCGACCATAGCATTGTGGCTCGGCTAGCCTATCATCGCTTAATAGAACTAGTGAATGGATAAACAACGTTATTTAACATTGCAGAATGGCTACAATTACAATGCGGCTCAATACAAACAATTGTTAAGGGGCCCAGGGGGTGTAGACTGTTGTAGTTTGAGCTCATTTACACCATGCTCCAAAAAAGAAAAAGAAAAACTGCCGAGCGATCTGGCGCGGGGAGCGGGGAGCGCTCGATTCAAGGTGAGTGGGGAGCGAGCGGAGAGCGACTTGGGGGCGGGGTCAACATGAGCGATTAGCGGAGCGGACCAAGCTTTAAAGAGCGAAGAGCGGATTTCTCGGCCGCGCCGATCCGCTCACGTGGTCTGCTACACTGTAGCACTCAACACTTTGATGAACATTGTTACTCAGCTGATAGAGTTGTGCCCTTCCTGATGGCTTGTCGTACAGAACTTGTAAGTCACTTTGGATAAAAGCGTCAGCTAAATGACTAAATGTAAATGTAAATACTCAATTCATATCTCAGTTCCTTTCTTTGCTCAGAGCGTGCTGAGTTGTCCCATTCTGCGGTCTGTTAATAAAGTTTTCAATCAGACAAGTGTATAGAACGAAGGGATTTTATTATAACATTAGTTGCAGACAGTAAAATCATTATGTCTCGTTTAGTACTCCTGAGGAGCGATGGTAGTCCACTCCGGCGGGGAGCTAAAGCTAACGTTATTAGCCGTATTGTGATGAGCTCTGATCAATGGCTGACATTCAGGACGTAAAAAACTGCAGGACGCTCCAACGTGTGACGCGTCTCTCTTCTGACCAATTAGTGGTCTGCAATGTTTCACGTGACTTTTCTGGTACCCAATAGGGTCGCTTGGAACCTCGATAGAGGAGTAGGGTATATCTGCAGAGCCGCAAGCCCAACGAGAGGAGGGTACTTTATTATTATTATTATAAAAAACAGCGGTGATGCGGTATTCAGCCTACTCTGCGGTGGCCGTGATGTAACAGCGATACCGCGGTAATGCGGTAATCGCGGCAGCTCTAATCGGCCGATATTATATCGGCGGCCGATATATCGTGCATCACTACTTACAGCTATAGAATGGTTATGTTTTCCAGCTCCTACCTCTCAGCTGGAACCCAAAAACAGGCATCTGGCAACAAGTCAACACAAAAGTAAGGAGCAAATATTTTATTTCAGTGTTCAAACCTCTGTTTCTCTATTACATTAGCACTCAAAGTGATTTTTATTTATTGTGTAAGAAACTTCAGAATGTTACCTTTCAAAAGAGACCAGACCCACACATGTGCTATAAGTATAAAGTATAATAAATAGCTAATTACTTTGGGTATGCAATCGACAGGCGTTTTATGCTAAAAAAAAATTGCAGGACTGTTAAAGGATAACTCCACTATTTTGGGAAATTAGCTTATTTAACATCTTCCCTGGAGTTAGACAAGAAGATGCATACCTTTTTTGTCTCTGTGCGTGCATTTTAGCTTTGGGAATAGATGCTCCGTTAGCATAGCTTAGCTTCATCACTGGAAGTGGGGGAGGACAGTAGCCTTACAGTGCCTTACAGTGTATTGCAAGGTCTGACATTGACCAAACTTGATATGCATGACCTTGGTGGGCTCTAGGTCAACTCCTGAAAAGGGGGTCAATGTCAGACTTTGCAATCAAAAGTTAGGGTCTAATAACCCTTGCCATAATTTCAGTGCGCCCCTAACTTTTGATTGCAAGGTCTGACATTGACCCCCTTTTCAGGAGTTGACCTAGAGCCCACCAAGGTCATGCATATCAAGTTTGGTCAATGTCAGACCTTGCAATACACTGTAAGGCACTGTAAGGCTACTGTCCTGCCTCACTTCCAGTGATGAAGCTAAGCTATGCTAACGGAGCATCTATTCCCAAAGCTAAAATGCACGCACAGAGACAAAAAAGGTATGCATCTTCTTGTCTAACTCCAGGGATGTCAAATCAAATGTGGCAGGGGCTCAAAACGATGACAGACTACAAAGGCGCCTCCCTCAAACTGAACAGTGACATCTCCTTAGCAAATGACCTCAATACCTTCTATGCGAGGTTTGATGCTGGTAATAACAACACCAGCTCACAAGCCTCGGCAATGGGGGGGGGGGGGGTCGGCTGCTGATGGAGGCGCAGTGTTCAGGGTAACAGAGCATGAGGTGAGGCGGACCTTTAAAAAAGTGAATATCAGGAAGGCAGCAGGTCCAGACGGCATCCCCGGCCGCGTCCTAAAAGTCTGTGCCGACCAACTGGCCCCAGTATTCACTGACATATTTAACCTGTCCTTAGAACAGGCTGTCATCCCCACCTGCCTGAAGAAGTCCACTATTATCCCTGTACCCAAAAAATCCAAGCCTGCTTGCCTCAACGACTACCGCCCTGTAGCTCTCACCTCCATAGCCATGAAGTGCTTCGAGAAGCTAGTAAAGGGCTACATCTGCTCCTCCCTCCCCATCAACATGGACCCCCTGCAATTTGCATACCGCCCCAACAGGTCCACGGAGGACGCCATATCCCATGTGCTGCACACAGCAGCATCACACCTGGACAAGAGGCAGGGGAACTATGTGAGAATGCTATTCATCGACTACAGCTCGGCATTCAATACCATAGTCCCCTCCATACTCATAGCCAAGCTCAGGGACCTGGGCTTGGGCTATGACCTCTGCCAGTGGGTCTTGGACTTCCTGACTGGCAGACCCCAGGTGGTGAGAGCAGGCAACTGCACCTCCTCATCCATCACCCTCAACATAGGGGCCCCCCAGGGCTGTGTTCTGAGTCCCCTCCTCTACTCCCTGTACACACACGACTGTGTGGCTCAGCGGAGTAGCAATACAATCGTCAAATTTGCTGATGACACAGTGGTGGTGGGCCTGATCTCTGCCAACGACGAGAGGGCCTACCTGGAAGAGGTCAAGGTCCTGGCGGGATGGTGCCAGGAAAACAGCCTCTCCCTGAACGTCAGCAAAACAAAGGAGATGATTGTGGACTTCAGGAGGTCGGGGGTCAAGGACTACAGCCCCCTCAGCATCGACGGGGCACCGGTTGAGAGAGTCAACAGCTTTAAGTACCTCGGAGCCTACATATCCGAGGACTTGACATGGACCACACACATTAACAGTTTTGTGAAGAAGGCACGACAACGCCTCTACTTCCTCAGGCGCCTAAGGAAGTTCCAAGTCAGCCAGAAGATCCTTAAGAACTTCTACTCATGTACAATAGAGAGCATCTTGACCGGCAACATCACCTCCTGGTTTGGGAATAGCACTGCACAAGACCAAAGCAGACTACAAAGAGTGACACGTTCAGCCGAACGCACAATTGGAGGGGGGCTCCCCACCCTCCAGAACATTTACTACAAGCGTTGCAAGGGCAAGGCTAAGAGAATCATTAAAGACTCCAGTCACCCGAACAACTGCCTCTTTGAACTGCTGCCGTCAGGCAAGCGATACAGGAGTCTCAAGGCGAGCACAGAAAGACTCAGAAGAAGCTTCTATCCCCAGGCCATCAGGCTGCTAAACGAACAATGAATGAACACTACACAACAACAACCACCAAACGCACATAGCACACACATCCACACGCACACACTCACTTTAAACAAACACACTGTAGCACCCACTCCACACACTTATAGCACACACCCACTTTAAACAAACACACTGTAGCACCCACTCCCCACACTTTATATTTATGGATGAAGGATTGCACTACAACTCGTACACCTTACTGTAAATTGTACCTAAAATTGTACCTCATCCCATTTCTGCTTTGCACTAGATAGTACTGTACATTAGTACACTGCATAGTATTGTGTATTGTATATTATATGGTAACTCAGAACATTGTACATATGTCTATACCGAACACTGTGACCTCATTTTCTTCTTCTAAATTCATGCTATATTATGTTATTATGTTATTTGATACTATCTTGTCTAGCACAGTCTCTGGAGCGTAACAGTAAGAAGCATTTTGTATGAAAGTATTCTGTACTTCTGTATGACAACTATTAAAGAACTTGAACTTGAACTTGAGGGAAGATGTTAAATAAGCTAATTTCCCAAAATAGTGGAGTTATCCTTTAAGGAGCCGTGTTGACAATATAGGGATGGCCTGTATATTGAACTGGCCCTGAAGCTAAGCTGAGGTTTGCCACTTTTTATGTGGATGTCAGTCTTTATGGTCACTCAGTGTAATCAAATATTGTGTCTGTTACTAGGCTTGAGTCAATTGTAATGAACCAAAGGAGAATATAATTTTTTCGACAGTGAATAACACCATGCTAAAAACTGCCACTGATCTCGTTCAGTACCTTCTTGAGATCACGTGTACAAAAAATCTAAGGAAATTAATAAAGGGAAGATGATTAAACAGAAGGTTTTGTAGATACAGTACTGAATTCTCCCATCCGGACCAATGAAATTTGAAATATTATTATAGAATATAGAATAGCAGGCTTATAAATTACCTTATTATAGCCAATTCGCACATTTATGGATTGTGCCAAATCTTATATTTCAAATGGCGGAGTCCAATTTGTCAGACAGTCTAGACAGATGTCGTTTGCGGACCGCCGATGGACCGCACGGGTGGAAGAGGTTAAGTTGCAGGCAAGAAAGACAAGTCTGTCCACTGTCTCTGGTTTTAAAGCTGCCCTGTTGCAGGTCACAATACAATTAATAATAAAAATTAAATTAAAATTATTGATAATTTTTTATTATCAATCGTTATCGATTATTAAAATATATCGCGATAATTACCGTTATCGTTTTATCACCCAGCCCTACTTTCACTACCACACTACAGAAGGTTAACCTTTCACTACCACACTACAGAAGGTTAACCTTTCACTACCACACTACAGAAGGTTAACCTTTCACTACCACACTACAGAAGGTTAACCCTTTCACTACCACACTACAGAAGGTTAACCTTTCACTACCACACTACAGAAGGTTAACCTTTCACTACCACACTACAGAAGGTTAACCCTTTCACTACCACACTACAGAAGGTTAACCTTTCACTACCACACTACAGAAAGTTAACCTTTCACTACCACACTACAGAAGGTTAACCCTTTCACTACCACACTACAGAAGGTTAACCTTTCACTACCACACTACAGAAGGTTAAACTTTCACTACCACACTACAGAAGGTTAACCTTTCACTACCGCACTAGATAAGGTTAACATTTCACTACCACTACGCAGGGAACAAACTTAACTTTTTGACTTACCAGCCATTTGGCTGGTAGATTTAAAAAACTACCAGCCAGGCAGATTTTTTACCAGCCAAAAATTATAAATAGCTTTTTAGTATATCGCCATGTGTTATTATTACTATAATACTCTCATATGCTATTTTCAATTAATATCATAAACAACATAAGGAATATTAGCATAATTTTGAGTGGACTGAAGGAATGAGTCAGCGTTAATAGTTTTAAATGCAAATAATTTATTGAAACAGAAGTATGGTCGGTTGGGACACACACACACAATGGGGGACCCTGATGTAAACAAGACGAAAGTCTTTCTCTGGTCTGCATCCCCTTAACAATTGTGTGTATTGAGCCGTACTGTACCCATTCTGCAATCTGTTAAATAAAGTTTTCATTAATTCACACTGTTTCAACTCACCACCCCCGCATCATATTGTAGTCTAGTCTGTCTTCAAACTTCCACTCCTCTCAAAACTTTTTTATATTTGAATATCAACATTATCTGTCCATCCTCAGTAATCCTCAGTTTACTATAATATACTCCTGACTGACTTCGTCGTCTTTCCAAACGCACGCACACACACACACCCTTTCCCCAGTCCACACTGTCTGCTGTTCTCTATGGCTCTGCCTCTGATCAGGATTAGCTTGTTAGCTTACGCTAATGTAACGTTCATTTCGGGCGATGTGGGCATAAAGGAATGGCGACGATGCAAAGCGTGTTAGATGCATTTGACCCGTTGTGAGAAAAAAAAACACCACAGACTTATTTCGGATCGCAAAATAGCCGCACTGTTGTGTATCGCTGCTCCTCTGCTTGACCGACCTGCGCCGCAGACAATAGCACGGACTGGGCGGATATGACTCGTCGAGTTGCCACAGAGTTTTTTCAAAATAAGAGTATCATATGAACCGAACGTTGCTAGCTGACGGAGCCATCGATATTATGACTGGAGCTGCGCTTGGGGCGGAAATGAGACCCGCACAGGATTTTTTCAAAATATGAACTACATGATATGAACTACACGCCAGGTGGCGGGCAGACCTCTCATTGTTAGTCGCCAACCCTTGAATCTGCGCGCCATTGGCGGGTGGCGGGTACTTATTTTGTTCCCTGCACTACAGGTTAACCCTTTCACTACCACACTACAGGTTAACCTTTCACTACCACACTACAGAAGGTTAACCCTTTCACTACCACACTACAGAAGGTTAACCTTTCACTACCACACTACAGAAGGTTAACCTTTCACTACCACTACAGAAGGTTAACCCTTCACTAACACACTACAGGTTAACCTTTCACTACCATACTACAGAAGGTTAACCTTTCACTACCACACTACAGAAGGTTAACCTTTCACTACCACACTACAGAATGTTAACCTTTCACTACCACACTACAGAAGGTTAACCTTTCACTACCACACTACAGAAGGTTAAAGGTGACATGCATTATAAATGTCATTTTTCAGTCTCTAGCATTGTATTATAGTAATAGGAGTTAGTATCAATGTGTTTTAGTGTCTAAATACCATATTGGCGGATTGCTCTGATTCAGCTCAGATCATTTCCTGCTCCAGTAAATTAGGCCATCCTGATTTGAAGGCCTGAATGACGTTACTCAGGCTCTGGGTAGCAGACAGTGATGTGATTGGCTCTGTGGTTGTAGCTAATGCCCGCCCACAATTTACCTAGACTGACTGTACACAGCGAGTGGAAACCACTTCCTCATACTCTGCATGCACTCTGGAGGGAGAGAGAGAGAGAGAGAGATAGAGAGCACTTGGGGGGGGGGGGGGGGGCCTGCCGCGCGGCACACACCCGCAAACGGGAGATTGAAAGAAAGAAAAAAAGGAAGAAAGAGGGAGGAAGGGAGGCCCCCCCCCCCCACAAGCTGCCTCGCGGCACACCCGAGAGGGAGAGAAAGGAAGAGAGAGGGAGGGAGGGAGAGAGGGGGCCTTGTCAATAACGGCCTCTCTCTCTACCAGTCGCAGACTGTGTGGACTGACTGTCACTCAAAGTGCTTATGGGCAGGGCCATAACAGCCTGAAATCTTGAAGCTGAAAAATTATGGTTTTGAGTACTTGATTAGAAATATAGGCGGTCAGGTCGCGTAACTGAGATTGCGTTCGTCACCAAACCCCGGAGCGGCTGGATTCGCCTGTTCGAATCCAGCTCACAGCTCCGGGGTTGTCACCAGCTTGGCTGGCCTTTCACACTAATACAATTGGCAGTATTAGAGGGTGGGAGAAGCTGGCGGGGTGGGTCCGGGTCGTTGTAAACAGCGACTCCTACAGTTTGGTCGGGGCGCCTGCTAAGCGCGGATAGGACCTGAGTGGGATAGTGTGATCCTTCCACACGCTACGCCCCTGATGTAAACAAGACGAAAGTCTTTCTCTGGTCTGCATCCCCTTAACAATTGTATGTACTGAGCTGTACTGTACTGTACCCATTCTGCAATCTGTTAATAAACTTTTCAATCAATCAATCAATCAATCTCAGTGAGAATCCGCGCTGCCAGGTGAAAAGAAGCGGTTGATTGGCTGGACGTGTGTCGGAGGAAGCACGTGGTAGCCTCCACTCTCCCAGACCGACTGTGGGGGGTAAGTGCGCAGCGACCAGGAAGGGGATTGGGAATTGGCATAACGACTAACATTGGGATGGGAGAAAATCGGAGGAAAATGGAGGGGGAAAAAGATCAAAAAAAAAATATATATATATATATATAAAACAATGCATTTTTTGGAAAAAAACCTTACAGATGTCTTCAATAGACTAACAGGAATTGTGTAAAGTTGCCCAAATAGTGCTAGGAATAGCAACGCATGTCCCCTTTAACCTTTCACTACCACACTACAGACGGTTAACCTTTCACTACCACACTACATAAGGTTAACCTTTCACTACCACACTATAGACCAGGGGTCAGCAACCTTTACTATCAAAAGAACCATTTCCCCCCCTCCCACAAAATAAAATTCATCTGGAGCCGCAAAACCAATTTACCCTTCAAATGAAGATAACACAGTGTATAACGTTTTATATATAGTTATCCCCAAGCATACCCCACATTTAGCATAAAACGCCTGACGATTGCATACCCAAAGTAATTTGCGATTTATTATACTTTTTTTTTATCCACTTTTTCTCCTTCTGTTTTTCTGTGTTTTTCTCCCATCCCAATTTAATCGGCATGCCAATTCCCCCCTCCCCTTCCTGGGCGCGTGTATCCTTTCCGCAACGGAATTCGGTTTCCGGGTTCCTCTGATTGGCCGCGACCCCCACGTGACCCGCCCCCCTATCCACCGCTCTGCCGCTGCCGCGCGCGGCAGAGCGAGCGGCCGCGGACTCGCTTGCTTCCTCAATTTATACGCATGGAAGTATTGACTGAATGAATGAATGAATGAAAACTTTATTTAACAGATTGCAGAATGGGTACAATACAGTACGGCTCAATACACACAATTGTTAAGGGGATGCAGACCTGAGAAAGACGTTTGTCTTGTTTACATCAGGCTCCCCCATTTTCAATTCATATAGAACGACTACGCTGTAACAAATCATTAAAAAATATATACCGTTAACTGGAATATGTTGTGCCTTTACACATATGTTGGATTATGTAATTGGTTTGTCATGACAAACAAATAAAAAAATCGCGATTTACCCGCTGGCTACAACTAGAGCTGCCGCGATAACCGCATTACCGCGGTATCGCTGTTGCATCACGCTCACCGCAGAGTTAGGCTGTATACCGCGTCACCGCTGTTTTTTATCATAATAATAAAGTTGGCTTGCGGCTTGCGGCTCTGCAGATATACCCTACTCGGTTCCAAGCGACCCTATTGGGTAGAAGTGGTACCAGAAAAGTCATGTGAAACATTGCAGACCACTGACTGGTCAGAAGAGAGACGCGTCACACTTTGTAGCCTCAGTCTGAACAAAAACAGAACGCCGGCGCCGCCATCTTTACTGCCTCGCTAAGGATGCATTTCGTCAGCCGATATACACGAGAGGTAACGTTAAACCCGGGTTTGCTTGGTAGAATACACAATGAGAGGTAACGTTAGCTTTGGCAGAATAGACGCAACGAGAGTCTGGTTAATGTTGTTATTGATTGATTGATTGATTGATTGAAACTGTGTTAAACTCTGGCTTGCTGCAAGCCCTCGGACATCTATGCCCACGGAGCTTTCAGTGTACACAAGCGAGCGGCCCCGCCTGCATTCCCACACGGAGACAAACGGAGTAGTACCTGGCTGCAGTGGAAAAGGAACGAAGTACCAGGTGCCTAAAGCGGGTCGAGTCGAGTAGGTACTATGCAGTGGAAAAGCGCCATTAGACTAGAGGCAGGCTATAAGAGTAGACTACTAAAAAAAAAAAAAATGCATTCAAACTTTTTTTTTTTTTTGTGCGCACTGTGCGGTAATTACCGCGGCGGTAGGAAATATTTCGCAAATTCGTGCGGTAAGGAAAATATCAATACCGCGGCAGCTCTAGCTACAACAACACTCAGGTAGGTGGGGTGGGGACTGGTGGTTACGGTAACATCAGTTTAACAAGCTAATAAATAATCACCCATTTTGTCTCTGCAGTTTAGATGAGAAGAAAGGGCTGCCGGTGGGGGACACATACACGATTTATTTTTGGCTAAATCATCTACCCGCCAGTTGGCTGGTAAGCCAAAAAGTTAGTTTTCTATAGAAGGTTAACCTTTCACTACCACACTATAGACGGTTAACCTTTCACTACCACACTGTACAGTTAACATTTCACTACCACACTACAGAAGGTTAACCATTCACTATCACATTACAGAAGGTTAATGCTTTAACTACCACACGACAGAAGTTTAACCTTTCACTACCATATTACAGAAGGTTAACCTTTTACTATCACATTACAGAAGGTTAATGCTTTAACTACCACACGACAGAAGTTTAACCTTTCACTACCATATTACAGAAGAAGGTTAACCTTTCACTACCACACTACAGAAGTTTAACCTTTCACTACCACACTACAGAAGGTTAACCTTTTACTACCACACTACAGAAGGTTAACCTTTCACTACCACACTACAGAAGGTTAACCTTTCACTACCACACTACAGAAGGTTAACCTTTCACTACCACACTACAGAACTTTAACCTTTCACTACCATATTACAGAAGGTTAACCTTTTACTACCACACTACAGACGGTTAACCTTTCACTACCACACTATAGACGGTTAACCTTTCACTACCACACTGTACAGTTAACATTTCACTACCACACTACAGAAGGTTAACCTTTCACTATCACATTACAGAAGGTTAATGCTTTCACTACCACACAGGGTTCGAAATTAACGGGGGCTCGGGGCAAAATGCCCTTGAAAATTGACAAAATGCCCCCGAATATCAGTTAAGGGGGGCAGAAAATGCCCCCGACAGTTTACTAATTATATATATAATTATATATATGATCTACAGTGCGAGCATTTCCCTTGTATTTGGCCCTAATAATATGTGTGTGTGCGCCACCCGGAAAAATCATTTACTCGAGACGAGTGACGATTACAAAACAGCTCCGCTGTTATAATAGTCCCACATTACACAAGGCGCATAAACGTCCAATCACAGTAGCGCCCGAAAACAAAGTCACGGTACCGGCTTAGGCAAGTTATACATTCAGAATCAGACAACGCAAAAAAATCAGCCAGCCATGAAGCCCATTCATTTTTATTTTGAGCAAAAGAGAGACGAGGAGAAAGAGAGGAATCCGGCTGACATGGCTTTTGAAGTGATATTCGCACGTGTTTTTGCGGGTCCAGTCCCCACGGTATGTTGACAGAATTCGCAAAACACCTTATCGA
This sequence comes from Notolepis coatsorum, assembly GCF_963971535.1. Lineage (NCBI taxonomy): Eukaryota > Metazoa > Chordata > Actinopteri > Aulopiformes > Paralepididae > Notolepis > Notolepis coatsorum. The sequence goes on along the minus strand of NC_140179.1, from coordinate 19,881,278 downwards.
CTGAAGCATAAAAGTCATTAGGATACTGCTCTGCTCTGAATTTAGGGCTTAGTGGGGAATTTCTTCCGACGTTAACGTTAACGACGCACCGAAGCAGCTAGACCATTTCTCCGTGTTGTGTGTAACACGCAGCGGTCCCCGCCTCCTCCCTCCTTGCAACAAACGTTCCACCCAAAAACGGAATTTTCAATGTTCTGTCATCTAATAATATATTCCATTACCTTTCCTATCTGTATCAAAGTCAAAATGTTGGTATCATAACAACACTACAACATACAAAAGCAGCTTGACAACCGATATCCTTTGCGTTTGATTGATTGAAAACTTTATTAACAGATTGCAGAATGGGTACAATACAGTACAGCTCAATACACACAAGTTAAGGGGATGCAGACCAGAGAAAGACTTTCGTCTTGTTTACATCAGGGTCCCCCATTTTCAATTCATAGTGTGCACACGCACAGTATAATAATGCATGAGATAAATAGTTAATAAACTCTGTGTTACTTGAACAATTTTCACTGTGCTCCTAAATTTCTTTGTGTGCTCCTAAATTTTTATTTAGATTTTATTTATTAACATTTTATTTAGGAGCACATGTGCTCCTTGGGAAAAAGGTTAGCGTAGAGCCCTATATATGGAGACATTAACATTACATTATCAAACATAGGGACGAAGACTGTAAAAAAAAGTGTCAACAATGTTTTATAATCCTTATGTTAATTTTCATCATAAAAATTCAGTGCCCCCGAAATACAAAAAAAAGCCCCCGAAAATCAATTAAGGGGGGCAAAAAAAGCCCTTGAAAAAAAATGTTAATTTCTAACCCTGCTACCACACTACATAAGGTTAACCTTTCACTACCACACTACAGAAGTTTAACCTTTCACTACCATATTACAGAAGGTTAACCTTTTACTACCACACTACAGACGGTTAACCCTTTCACTACCACACTGCAGAAGGTTAACCTTTCACTACCACACTACAGACTGTTAACCCTTTCACTACCACACTACAGACGGTTAACCTTTCACTACACTACAATAACCTTTCACTACAGAAGGAAACCTTTCACTACAAGTCAAGTCAAGAGTCACTTTATTGTCCCATCAGCTGGGAAATTTGTCTTGGGCTTACACCCACTACAGCCACAGACACATACATACAGAAACATGACACAACACAACTGACTCCAAACAGAGGAGATACACAATATAAAAGATACAGTAAAGTACCTGCACAGCAGGATGTCTGGCAACACCACATTAGAATAGTATACCAAAATATACTAGTATAATATAATATAATAGTATACCCAAAAAAAACAAATATCGGTTATCGAATATCGATAATATAACCAAATATCAGTTATTCGATAGTTGCCCTTTATCTGGCACTATTTAAAAGTTTAACTGAGATCGGAATAAAGTAGGGATGCCCCGATCACGTTTTTTGCCACCGATACCGATCACCGATCGTCGTGAGCCATATCGGCCGATACCGATCCGATACCGATAGTTTTTGATTAAAAAGAAATTAAAAATTATTTTATATAAAAAGTTTTTTTTTTTTTTTTTTTTTTATAAAATATATATATTATATAATTAGACTTGTACTTGTATTATCTGCGAGACATCGCCACCACGCAACAAGTCAAAATGCTCGCTATCTGCAAACAGCTCCACTGTCTGTGTGTATTCTAGTAGCCTCCAGCTCAAAAGGATTCTCCGGCGCTGCAGCGGGACCCTATTGGTAACGTTATGCTTTGGTCATTTCACATTCAGCAAGCCCTCAGCTCGAATACGCATTAAATCAATGTTATAAGACATTGATATCAAGAGCTATCTGTAGCTACTGCTAGCCGGCTAGATGACGTTAAGACAGAACTTTAGTTCAATGGGACATTTCGTTTTGAACAGTAAACTAACGTCAGCTAACGCAAGCTAACGCAAGCTACCGGAGGTATGAACATGGACTACTAGATTTTCTGGATCATTTGTTGATATCAGGAGCTATCGGTAGCTAGCCGGCTAAATACCGTTAGACAATGCCTACTAAACGTGAATAGTTGACTGGGTAATTTTGTTTAAACAGTAACGATAGCTAGGTAGCTAATGTTAGCGCAGGTCGAATGCACTACAGACTCGAGCAGAGGAGCCGCACCTCTTTGTTTACAAACAGTTTCCGCGATCGGCGAATATGACTCATTATCGGAATTCCCCGATCGCATATTTATACTGATTATCGGCCGATAACGATCGGTGGCCGATCGATCGGGGCATCCCTAGAATAAAGGAGTTTTTAAACCTAGTATTTAGTCTGAGCATGGGACTCTAAACCTCCTCCCAGAGGGCAGTAGCTCGTACTCGGCATGTAAAACATGGGAGGGGTCCGAGACTATTCTATTGGCTTGCCTTAAGACAATAGACTGCAGGGATGGGTGACCTTTCACCCCTATGATCGTCCATGCAGTCTGCATCAGACGGACCAGTTTGGACTTTAATTGTACAGACAGGTTACCAAACCAAGCTGTAATACCGTAATACCATAATACCGTACGAACACATATTCCGTCGCCTGGAGGCCGGGCGGGATACAAATCCGTGGCAAACCATGCTGCAAGGTGGGGGCCGGCGCAAATGCCCTAGCGTCTTCCAAGAGCGAAGCCCGCTGTTGGGTCACAGACCAGGGGTCTGTGGTGTCAGGCACAAACTCCCCAGAAACACGCAGCGGAACCTTGGCCATAGACCAGCTCCTCCTTGGGGGCGGTCCTGAGACCCAACATGACCCACGGGAGCCTGTCGACTAGAGTTGGTCCGATACCGATACCAGCCTAAAATGCTGGTATCGGTATCGGCGACTACACGTAAATTCTATGCTCCGATACCATATGCCGTAATTTATCAACAACACGTGCGGTATCCTCCTGCTGAGAGTGAGCATTATAAAACAAACGTGTTTTTAATCGACCGTGAATTAAAGTGTCAATGCTGTTTGTCATTTTAACAGCAGATACTTTCTTAAATGCCATCGTCCCGACAGAGCGGTGTTGACGGGGAGCTCTGATGTATTCGCTTGCTGGTGTTATTAGCATTAGCTGAAGAGCTACCTGAAAAGCTAGTTTTAGCTTAACGTTACCTTGGCTAAAGTTGGAGCTATTCATAATCCAGCAATAATGGCTGCAGACCTGCAAGCAAAGTGCAGCAAGTTGGCAAAGGAGTATTCCAAGGTAAATAACTTTTTCACCACTAACGTTACATTGTTTGTCTTTCCATCTAGCTCGTGTTAACTGGCTTAACCTAAGTGCCGTCACCTCTCGCACACATGCACGCAATTAATGACATAATGCGGACAGCCATACCGGTGACAATGTTTAGCTTTTAGTGCCAAATGATAAGAGTCTGAGGCGGAGTCTCAAAAGAGAATGTTGAATATTTATTTTGCATCGAAAATCACAACATACACATTACTACTAGCCAGAGCCTCTGCTACTAGCTAACGGAACCGGAGCAGACTGGGTAGCAAGTGCAACAACGTATAATGTCCGTGCGGTACCAATGTCCCAACAACCTTTCCGTGGGTGAACTCATTGAGCATAGTTGTCAATTAATGATACTAATACTAATCTATACAATCACCTGTTGTTGAATAAATACCATTACTTTCTAGTTATTACTAAAAAAAACTGTATAAAACAGTATCTGTAAAAAAATATATATATATATATAATTTATATAATATAATATAAATTTTTTTTTTTTTTAAATGTATGCATTGGTATCGGATCAGTATCTGTATTGGCCGATCGGATCGGGGAGGAAAAAATGGTAACGGAACATCTCTACTGTCGACCCAAATACCATCGCTAAGGGTAGCTCGGAGAGCTGCCTTCGTGGACCGGTGAAACTGCTCACGCAAACCAGTGTGAGTCTCATCTCAGACCAAAGCTCTGAGGTGAACTGAGGTCCCCGACTCCCCGGTCTGACGAAAGGTCGCGGCCGTCCCGGGGAAACGTCACACAGGAGTTAGCCCCGTTAAATGCAACATCCGGTGGACTCAGCCCCCCTTCCCTCACTATTGGATGCCTCTGAGCGTTCCCAGGGATAGCTTAGTTAGCGTTAACAGCTAACATTAGTTAAGGTTTTAGCGCTATGTGGGCATTCCAGAATGGCGAGGATGAAAAGCATGTTATACAATTGGACCCGTTGCTCGTGGAGTTTACATTACACATAGAAACAGCACGACTCGCGAGAGAAGTTGTCACACAGCTGTCAAACACAGGGCTGAAGACTCGAGCTAGATGTCATAGCTTCTAGAATTGAAGGTCCGCTCTGCTCTGTGTCTATTATGAAATGACAATTGCGAGCAAATGCAAGTGAAATTGTCGCACTGTAGAGCCCTGTAAAATGTATATTTTGATGCTGTTGAAACATAATACAATTATTCTGTTACAGCTGCTGATGAGAGAAACTGATAAATACACCACCTAGAGAGAGAGAGAGGAGAGGAGAGTGAGAGAGCGAGAGAGAGAGAGACTCCCTCACTGTCGGAGAAAGACTGTAGGCGCCGACGGTATACGTTTTGAATCATGAACTTTGGAAAATGCCTGTCAGAAATGTCAACTGGAATGCACTACGCTTGGGCGGTATAATTTTTTACATACCGTCATACCTTTCTGACATCACAGAAATGACGGTATAAATTATGATTTTTTTTATAAAAAGATTCAAATAAAAATTCTGGGAATAAATACTTGATATCGTAATCATAACCATAGTTGCAAGACGTTATAATGAAAAGGTCTCGTTATCTTGCATTGTTTCTACATAAGCACACGTTAATTTACATCCACAACATAACTGTGGTATCTTAAGATACAAGACGCTTATATTGAAACACTTTGACATTAGGGCCGTTCTTTCAACCTAAACGTGCTCTTTCTTCAACGGTTCAAACCTAAACGTGCACATGCAGACCTAGACTCGCGGGCACGCCGTCGATACAATCTAACCGTTTGATACGGCACGGCGCACTTCTCATTACGTCACCGCACAATCCTCTGTGAACCCGGAAATACTAGGGGTGGGAATCACCAGAGGCCTCACGATACGATACTATCAGGGGAGGAAACTAACTTTTTGGCTTACCAGCCAACTGGCGAGTATCTGATTTTTTTTTACCAGCCAAACAGATTTTTTACCAGACAAAAAAAATCGCTAATTGTGATAATTACTTCTTTGTATGTCAAGCCGCGTCAATGTTGTGTATGCATCTGGGTAGGCACACTGTGCCTTTAAGACAGCACGGTGGTCTTACGACAGTGCTGTGAAGTACCGTCAAGTGTTGTGGTAACGTCAGTTGGGTTGGTCTGCTGTTGTGCACAGTGCACTGGTTGAGCTAGCCCCTTTCGTGACTGCGATGTGCAAGCCAGGGGCTTTTGAGCATGAAATAAAATGTCTAACCTTACGTCTTAGTCCGGTGCTTTTTTGGAAACATTATAGTCATAACAGATACACCTAGCTGGCTGCTTTGAGCACACGGGGCTAACGTTAGCTAGCAAGCAGCTATAGCTAAAACGCTAACTAGAAGCTAACCACTGTATACAGTTCCAGTAGACTAACATTACACCTCTGTGATTTAAATGTGTCCTTAGTAACTTATACTCGAGGGTTGTACTAGGGTTGGATGCAGTTCCCCGTTGGTCAGTCTGTCTGTTTTCCATCTTCTGCTGTGTTTAACGTTATCTGTTTGCAAGTGCTCCTGATGGCTAGCCTAGTACCGCGGGACTTTTATTATTATATGTCCGCGGGTTGGCCAGTACTGCGCAAACGTTTATTAAACATTATATGTCCGCGGGTCTTGTGCAGTGCTCTCGTGGCACTGTCAACTAAAGCGAACACTCAGAAGACGCGCACCGTTTGCCAGTGCAGTGATTGCAGAATGTTTTATTTTTTTGTATACTCGCTAGCAGGGGAGGAAACTAACTTTTTGGCTTACCAGCCAACTGGCGGGTATCTGATTTTTTTTACCAGCCAAATGTAAAAAATACTAGCATTTGGCCAGTAAAGTGGCCTAATTTCCTCCCCTGGATACTATCACGATACTTGAGTCACGATACGATAGTATTGCGATACTAAATATATTGCGATATGCTGAGTATTGCAATATTAATATTGCGATATATTGCGATTCATTACCTTTTTTCAACTGCAAAGTAAAACTTTGTCAACATGTTTTATCTAATAAAGTCTGTTCAGTCTGTTCATCTCACTTCAATCATTTTTATTGCAGAACATGGTCAAGCAGACAGATGTAAACACTGTAATCTCTGTTGCATGTACCTGACAAACTGAACTGTTTGTACAGTCATATTCCAACATAACTGAATGCACATGTGTGCGGACTACTGTACTATTACAGGTATTGAAATGAACAATGCAACTTCCTTATTAAAAAAAAAAGAAATACAAAAAATTAAAAATCTTTTTTTAAATGTTTTAATAAATAATTAAATACCGATACTTGGCGTCCCTGTATCGATACAGTATCGGCACGCAAAGTATTTTCCCCCACCACTAGGAAATACTGTCATCTAAAATGGCTGCACGTAAACTCGAATTCCTTAGCGACCTGTGTTACCAACGTAAACAAACAAACTACACAGCGCGCACATACGAGACACACGGATATGAAACGAAATACGGAACAAATAACGTATAACGGAGGCTGAAATAAGACCAACGTGACTCACAAACTCACGACAGTACACATAAACGCACAAAATGTTATCTGCATTGATTAACTGATCATCAAAACCCAGCTGAAGCCGTTAAACCCCTGTACCGAATCACCGAAGCCAATACGCACACACAATCAGTCGAACTGGAACGGTTTACGGTCAAGCACAGCATACGGTCAAGCCCAGCATATTTCTGAAAGCTGAGGAGACGAGCGTAGTGTTTTTTATGCGAAAAAATGCAAGCCCCCAGCATTTTTAGAGACTAAAGTACAGAAAAAGGGTACTGTTGGGTACCGGTATCGAAAATTATTTAGGAGCACATATGACAGTTTGATGACCTAAACTAACGTTGGCTGCTAATGTCAACCAAGCCGGTCCCAAACATGTCACCCCACTTCTTAGGGACCTGCACTGGCTCCCCATTGCTGCACGAATCCGCTTCAAGGCCCTCGATCTGGCATACCGTGCGGTCAATGGTCTCTAACTACACACCCTCAAGACCCCGCTCTGCATCTTCTGGCCGTCTCAGACCTACTCCTATCCGAGCTCCGGGAGGGTCATCAAGGAGAAGCCTCCTATTCTCGGTCCTTGCCCCACAATGAACTACAGTACCCACCAGTTAGGACAGCCGAAACCCGTCCAATCTTTCGCCGTCGACTAAAGACGCGAACCATTATCTGATTTTTTTTTAATAAAAATATAACCCTAACTAACCTTACTGTCATGCACTTGTCCTAATATACTAACCTACACTGTAGCACTTAACGCTTTGATGAACATTGTTACATCAGCTGATAGAGTTGTGCCCTTCCTGATGACTTGTCGTACAGAACTTATAAGTCGCTTTGGATAAAAGCGTCAGCTAAATTACTAAATGTAATGTAAAAAATGTAATGTAAATGTATTGTAAATGAGGGCTATTTTATTTGTATTGATTTATTGTACTGTAAATGAGAGTACTGTAGATGAGAATTATTTTATTGCACTGCACTATTGCATTATTTTACTGTCTATTCAATTTTACTCTTTTATTACTGTCTATTTTTAAATTGCCATAGAATCATACTCATCATATTATTTTCACAGCTGGTATTGTTCAAAATAGCCAAATAATGTGAGTGATACTAAACCAATATTGTGCATGCACCCTCAGGATGAATAAAGTATTTCTATTCTATTCATGATTCAGGTGACAATAACCTCCTGACCTAGACAATGGGCGTAATTAATTACTGAAAGTTAATTGGAACATGGTCACTTTAAACATTACACCTGACCATATGATCTATTTATTATCTATTGATTATATTATACATTTACACAGTTATTCTACCTAATTTGAGCATTTCATTTTGTTTTTTTGCATTTTGTACATTTTAGTTTTGTACATTGTTTCAAGTTTCAAGTTTATTTATTACCGGTAGTTATAGAAATACAGAATACTTTTGCATGAAATGCTTCTTTCTGTTTTGCTCCTGAGTGTGCTAGATAAAATAACAAGATAGTGTAAAATAGAAAGTCAAGTACGTAAACAAGTGTAACCAAAACAAAAATTTTCAATATACATACATACATATATACAGTATATGTACAGTATATTGTATGTATATGTACAGTATATTGTATATTTTGTATAGTGTTTTGGTCTTTATTCTTTAACTTTTTTTCTGTATGAAGCACACTCTCAGGAGGCTCATACAGAACCAATAATTTCACTATAATGTACATGTACCTTATGTGACAAATAAAACAAAACTTAAATTTGAATATTTGTAGTGACATTAATTAAATCAATGAACATTTGTCACCAACATCAATCTGAATCCCTACCCACCTTCAAAACCGCTCTCAAAGAGCACCTACGGGAGGCTACAATTCGAAACTGGCCCCATGTAAATGTCCGAACCCACCCCCTCCTAATGTACAGTTCCCTCCCCCTCGTATTATTATGTATATATTTTCTGTTAGGATCTCTGTTTAACAGTACTGTATATTTGCATATCTTGTATGTCACAAATGTAACAGTACTGTATACCTGTAATGTCATAAATGTCATGATATATATCTGTATATATGATTGATTCTCCTAGATCTATCTGCAGCCTTCGACACAGTCAACCACCAGATCCTCCTCGCGGCCCTCGCAGGAATGGGAGTGGCTGGCTCTGCGCTGACATGGTTGTCATCATACCTCAATGACCGCTCCTACCAAGTGTCATGGAGAGGGACCCTGTCGGCCACCCGCCCCCTGCGGACGGGTGTCCCCCAGGGCTCGGTTTTAGGACCCCTTCTCTTCTCCCTCTACACTAAATCACTGGGTAACATTATCACGTCTCATGGCTTCTCCTACCACTGTTATGCCGACGATACTCAACTCTTCCTCTCCTTCCCTCCCTCAGATATCCACGTCTCTGAGCGGATCTCGGCCTGTCTGTCCGACATCTCCGCCTGGATGACGACCAACCACCTCAAACTGAACCTAAGCAAAACAGAATTGCTCCACCTGCCGGCCAAATCCTCCCCCCTGACCGACCTTTCCATCACAGTCGAGAATGCAGCTGTGACCGCGTCCCCGACCGCCAAGAACCTTGGTGTTGTCCTCGACGACCAGTTGAACTTCTCTGCTCACATCGCAGCGACAACCAGAACCTGCCGATTCCTCCTGAGCAACGTCAGAAGGATCCGCCCCTTCCTGACAAAAGAAGCCACCCAACTCCTCGTCCAATCAACAGTCATCTCCCGCCTCGACTACTGCAACGCACTGCTCGCTGGCCTCCCGGCCACTGCCACTAAGCCTCTTCAACTCATTCAGAACGCAGCGGCCCGCCTGATCTCAAACCTACCGAAGTCGGCCCATGTCACCCCACTTCTTAGGGACCTGCACTGGCTCCCCATTGCTGCACGAATCCGCTTCAAGGCCCTCGACCTAGCATACCGTGCGGCAAAGGGAACTGCTCCCGCCTACCTCCGGTCAATGGTCTCTAACTACACACCCTCAAGACCCCTACGCTCTGCATCTTCTGGCCGCCTCAGACCTACTCCTATCCAAGCTCCGGGAGGGTCATCAAAGAGAAGTCGCCTATTCTCAGTCCTTGCCCCACAATGGTGGAATGAACTACCCACCCCAGTTAGGACAGCCGAAACACGTCCAATCTTTCGCCGTCGACTAAAGACGCACTTCTTCAACCATTATCTGAATTAAAAAAAAAAAAAAAAAAAAAAAAAAAAAAAAAAAAACCTAACCCTAACTAACCATACTGTCATGCACTTGTCCTAATAAACTAACCTACACTGTAGCACTCAACACTTGGATGAACATTGTTACTCAGCTGATAGAGTTGTGCCCTTCCTGATGGCTTGTCGTACAGAACTTGTAAGTCGCTTTGGATAAAAGCGTCAGCTAAATGACTAAATGTAAATGTAAATGTAAATGTATATCTGTATGTCGTGTATGTCATATATGTTATTATTATTAATTGAACATGGGGGACCCTGATGTAAACAAGACGAAAGTCTTTCTCTGGTCTGCATCCCCTTAACAATTGTGTGTATTGAGTTGTACTGATGTATTGTACCCATTCTGCAATCTGATAATAAAATGTTCAATCAATGGATACGTGTTGCCAGCTTAGCTTGAGAAGTCTCTCATAACTCCATACACTACACTTTTATTCCTGCAGCTGCAGGAACCCAGAGTGAAAGTAAGCTACAGCTCTTCAGCTCCGGTCTCAGATGAAAAGGACAAACATTACCAAAATGAAAGAAATTTAATTGTATCATTGTAAGTAGCAATTGTTATTATTGTCTGTAATTTAACCTTTTCTCTGGTTGCATGTTATGTATGTAACCCTACCTGTTGATTCGTGGGGTGGGTTTGGGGGTGGGTTTGGGGGTGGGATGGGTGGGGTAGATTATACAAAAAAAAGGGAAAAAAGGGTGAATGAATAATTCTGACTTTGTAATTGTACAAACTTGCTTCACCAATAAAAACTTTTGCTTTAAAAAAAAGAAATATTCCTGCAAGTTTGAAGCCCCCTTTTCACAGCATACTGTTCGTAACGGACTTAGGTGTGAGTGAGTGAACATTTTATTAACAGATTGCAGAATTGGTACAGTACAGTTCGGCTCAATACACACAATTGTTAAGGGGATGCAGACCAGAGAAAGACTTTTGTCTTGTTTACATCAGGGTCCCCCCGTGTGAATGGACTTCCATTATGAATTGAAAATGGGGGACCCTGATGTAAACAAGACGAAAGTCTTTCTCTGGTCTGCATCCCCTTAACAATTGTGTGTATTGAGCCGAACTGTATTGTACCCATTCTGCAATCTGTTAAATAAAGTTTTCATTCAATCAATCAATCAATGAACGCGCCCTGAAAAGTAAAACATGTCCCGAACTGTCCCTTTAATTAACAGAGCTGTATGCTGCCTAACCCATACAGGGTGCGAAATTAACGGGGGCTCGGGGCAAAATGCCCATGAAAATGGACAAAATGCCCCCGAAAATCATTTAAGGGGGGCACAAAATGCCCCCGACAGTTTACTGGTGCGGGAGCTTGGTGCTGGATTAGCGAGAGTCGTGCAGCTGCAGAGCCGCAGAGCTCACAGTTGTGCCCGCACAGTGCAGTACTCCAATTTAGCCATTGGCAATTCAGCCATTGGGTGGGTGGCGCTGCGGAGCGGTCCCCAGACCGGACCTGATAGCGCCGCTGGCTCTGCGGCTCTGCAGTTGCATACTATTGGGATGAGTTTATCGCTTCAGGGATGTACACTGCGATGAGATGATTAGCCTACAACCAGGGCATAATGTTGCAGTTGTAATTTCATTAGACAGACCAGCGCGGACCTTTAATAACATGCAATTTAATTGACACGAGCAATGGGCTAACGTTAGCTGCTATCCACGGTATACATTAGGACTATGCTAAGCTAACCCTGGACACCGGTCAAAGCGGACTCCACAACACTAGTTCCATTCGTGAGGAAAGGGGGTGGGTTATATTGACAACGCTTGACAACAGAAGTTTAAACATAACTTCATATTTATTGGTTATTCGTTTCTGTATATCATCCACTTTCCATCTCCGTGTGTTAAACTCTTCTTGTTTACATTAGAGTGTGACGTCATCACCTACGGCAGCTTAGACGATCAAAACGCGAACCTAGAACAAAACCCGAGGGGGGGGGGGCTGGCTCTCTCGTTCGTTCTCGCCCCCTCGCTCTCTCTCTACATTCAATGATTTAAAGTAGCCAAACGTTACAGACAGTATAAATACTAACTGGATAGTTGATGATATAAACATTTAATTTCATTATCTGAAATATAACGGAATTCGTTAGCTCATAAAAATGTGATTATAACAGACTGCTGTTAATGTCGGGCCGACTGCCCACAGACACCTATTTGATTTCAAGTCAGAAGCAGCACGGAGTCTCGAGGGACTTATTTTATTTGGAATATATTAATGACTGTATATACGCAAAAGTAGCCTAGTTTTAAGTTAAAATATTATAAATCTACATGCCTTGAGGATGTCATTCTTTATATAGCCTGCCTATCAATTGTTTTTAAGCTCAATAAACTGACATAAAGCAGATTCCCCAGGTCCTCAAATAATTTTTTTTTAAAGCGGAGTACGATGGAGTCGTGGGGATTAGACTGGGTAGGGGTTGAGGAGGATGCTACCGGTCAACATATCATTTATTGCAAAGCTTGTCGTGAGACTCCGGCTGCAAACACGGCTAGTGTTCGAGGAGCTTGTGTGGATCTTTTTGTCCACAGGACGAAGACTGTAAAAACATTTGGATGTAAGGATGTTTAATAACAATTTATCATAAAAATTCAGTGCCCCCGAAATAAATAAAAAAAGCACCCGAAAATCAATTAAGGGGGGGGCAAAAAAAGCCCTTGAATTTTCTAACCCTGAATAGATATTTATATATTATTATATTACATGGCCTAACCTGCTCCGTTACTTGACGGTTAAGAGTTATAATAAACTGTAAACTCTATTTAAAACATCACAGACCTGCTCTCTGTAAGGTGATCTATTTAAAACATCACAGACCTGCTCTCTGTAAGGTGATCTATTTAAAACATCACAGACCTGCTCTCTGTAAGGTGATCTATTTAAAACATCACAGACCTGCTCTCTGTAAGGTAATCTATTTAAAACATCACAGACCTGCTCTCTGTAAGGTGATCTATTTAAAACATCACAGACCTGCTCTCTGTAAGGTAATCTATTTAAAACATCACAGACCTGCTCTCTGTAAGGTGATCTATTTAAAACATCACAGACCTGCTCTCTGTAAGGTGATCTGTAAACCACAGACCTGCTCTCTGTAAGGTGATGTTTAAACCACAGACCTGCTTCCTCTCTGTAAGGTGATCTTTAAACCACAGACCTGCTCTCTGTAAGGTGTTTTAAACCACAGACCTGCTCTCTGTAAGGTGATGTTTTAAACCACAGACCTGCTCTCTGTAAGGTGATCTTTAAACCACAGACCTGCTCTCTGTAAGGTAATCTATTTAAAACATCACAGACCTGCTCTCTGTAAGGTGATATTTAAATTTTAAACCACAGACCTGCTCTCTGTAAGGTGATGTTTTAAACCACAGACCTGCTCTCTGTAAGGTGATGTTTTAAACCACAGACCTGCTCTCTGTAAGGTGATGTTTTAAACCACAGACCTGCTCTCTGTAAGGTGATGTTTTAAACCACAGACCTGCTCTCTGTAAGGTGATGTTTTAAACCACAGACCTGCTCTCTGTAAGGTGATCTATTTAAAACATCACAGACCTGCTCTCTGTAAGGTTATTATTTAAAACATCACAGACCTGCTCTCTGTAAGGTGATCTATTTAAAACACCACAGACCTGATCTCTGTAAGGTGATGTTTAAACCACAGACCTGATCTCGGTAAGGTGATGTTTAAACCACAGACCTGCTCTCTGTAAGGTGATGTTTAAACCACAGACCTGATCTCTGTAAGGTGATGTTTAAACCACATGCGTGCTCTCTGTAAGGTGATGTTTAAACCACAGACCTGCTCTCTGTAAGGTGATGTTTTAAACCACAGACCTGCTCTCTGTAAGGTGATGTTTTAAACCACAGACCTGCTCTCTGTAAGGTGATGTTTTAAACCACATACCTGCTCTCTGTAAGGTGATGTTTTAAACCACAGACCTGCTCTCTGTAAGGTGATGTTTTAAACCACAGACCTGCTCTCTGTAAGGTGATGTTTTAAACCACAGACCTGCTCTCTGTAAGGTGATGTTTGGTTTCAGCAGGAGGTCCAGTATTCTGCTCTGACGCTCGATCTCAGACTGGGACTGGGACTCTCTCTCCTCGTAATAAGTTATCACGTTCTCCACGATCCCCAGGATGTCCTGGACGGCTGCGGTCAGCCGCTCCGCGACCAGCGCCTTCATTTGATGCATTTTGAACATTAATTTGTAAAAGAAATGATAAATGAAAGGCCTAGTTGTTGTTAAAACATGGAGCTTCTTCCAGCAGCGAGCTGGCTGGCTAACAACAGAGCTAGCTACCGGAAGTAGTTCAACGTACGGTGTTTGGACGTAGCTACAAAACGACGCTCTGCCACCCGCTTGTCAAGTTGTGTATTACACAACTAGAACATGTAGTGTGGGCGTTTGATTGATTGATTGATTGATTGATTGATTGATTGATTGATTGATTGATTGATTGATTGATTGATTGAAAACTTTATTAACAGATTGCAGAATGGGTACAGTACAGTACAGCTCACTGTACATTGGAGGTGGTTGGGTGGGGGGGGGGGTTGGGTAGGAGGGGTGGGTGGGGGACACTGTACAAGCAAAACTGTACATTGGAATATTGATAAAACCATACTTGGTAATTTACTGTACATTGGAGGGGGTTGGGTTAGGACATTTACAGGGGCCATTTTCGAATTGCAGTCTCCCGTAGGTGTTCTTTGAGAGTGGTTTTGAAAGTGGGTAGTGATTCACATTCCTTTACAGCTTTGGGTTGGGCATTCCACATTGATGTGGCATAATTACTAAACGTGTTTAGTCCCTTGTTTGAGCCGAATCTGGGTTTAACATGATTTGTGGAGCTCCCTCTGGTGTTGTGATCATGGTATTCACTGACCTTTGGGAAGTATTTTTACATGTACATGGGTACCTTGGTCGTGTAGTATATCTTGTAGACCAGGCCCATTGCAAGTTGCTGTACTCTGTCGTCTACTCTAAGCCATCCTAGGTTGTCAAAGTGGGCAGGGGTGAGGTGGGTTCTAGGAGTAAGGTCAAGCAGTAGTCTGACCAGTTTGTTTTGAGATGTTTGTAATTTTGTTTTTAGCGCCTTTGAGGTGCTTTGGTACCATGAGGTGCAAGCATAGTCGTAGTACCCTTGAATGAGTGCTCCTGCCAGAGTCTTCAGGGTATTCTTGTTTACCAGAGAGGAGATCCGGTACAAGAATCTAGTTCGTTGGTTGACTTTTTTTATTACATTAGATGCCATTTTGTCACAGAAAAGATTAGCCTCTAGGATGGAACCCAGGTAGGTAATTTCATCTTTCCTTGTGACAATATTGTCACCCACTGTAACTGAGAAGCCGTCGGTCTTGCTGAGTTTGTTATTTGTCACATGTATTACACACAGAATACCAGCTGCTAGCCTCACATAGACTCTTCAGATCCCCTAAGTGGAAACTGAAAAGATTCCAAAACTAATTTGTACCACATTCAATAAGCCTACTTCACAAGCAGGATAGCAATGTGGTCACAACCTACAGGACAGTGCAACATGAAAGGGATGTGCTACATGAAATAACCTTGGACTTATGGGACTGGGCACATCTGTGTCCTGTCTCTCTGTAGAACATAAAGACCTATAGGTTACATGTAAGTGTGTGTATGTGTGTGTTTGTGTGTGTGTGTGTGTGTGTGTGTGTGTGTGTGTGTGTGTGTGTGTGTGTGTGTGTGTGTGTGTGTGTGTGTGTGTGCGTGCGTGCGTGCGTGCGTGCGTGCGTGTGTGTGTGTGTGTGTGTGTTTGTGCATGTGTGATAGAGAGAGAGAGGGGGGGGGGGGGGTTGAAGAGAGTGAAGGCTATGGCTTGTGAGTGTGTACATGTCGAGGTGTGTGTGTGTGTGTGTGTGTGTGTGTGTGTGTGTGTGTGTGTGTGTGTGTGTGTGTGTGTGTGTGTGTGTGTGCGTGTGTGTGCGTGCGTGCGTGCGTGCGTGCGTGCGTGCGTGCGTGCGTGCGTGCGTGCGTGCATGCGTGCGTGCGTGTGTGTGTGTGTGTGTGTGTGTGTGTGTGTGTGTATGTGTGTGTAAGAGAGAGAAAGATGAGCGAGAGAGAGAGAGAGAGAGAGAGAGAGAGAGAGAGAGAGAGAGAGAGAGAGAGAGAGAGAGAGAGAGAGACAGAGAGACAGAGAGACAGAGAGTATGTAGTATGTATTAATAATCATCTTTATTTATATAGCACCTTTCATACATAAAATGCAGCTCAAAGTGCTTAACAGAGCAAAATTTGACAATAAAGCAAAAAGAATGTAAAGAAAAGAAAAGCAGGAGTTTAAAATCACAAAAACTATTTTAAATAGCAAAACATGATTAACATGACAATATGGATTTAAAAATCAGCTAAAAGCAAGAGTAACCTTTTTAGGTTACTTGTCAGATGACTGGCTTCTGGAAACATGCCCATGCTGTCAGTTGAGCTGAGTGTAGACCACAAGTACTTGCACCACCGGTCCTTCTCCAGCTGGTGGCGCCAGATAGGTAGAGTCCAACCATAGATGCACTTTCAGAAGAGGTTATAGGTAAATCCTCCATTATCAGCTCAGAAAATATATATTTTTTTATAAAATAATGTGAACTTTAGATTAATTAAAAACAAGTAATTTGGATGAAATCTATTTAGAAATAGTTTAGTCTTTATTCAGGACAGGAACGTCTGTATTCAAACTGATTGACAAGATGACAAATAAGAAGAATGTATGAAACATTTTAAATAAATAAAATCCGTTTTGGATACTGAACTGTAGATGAAAAACAGATCTGTTTTACTCCTGTGTTTACAAACAACGTCAACAACCCGGGTGTAAACAAACCGTTTACAGACAGAAAATACAATGAAATACAATGAAAAACTCATATTACAAATCCAAATCCGTTTTCTGGAATATCCATATTGTATCCAGATTGATTTTACAAAGTCAGCAGAAAACCACATGAAATGGGATTTTTGCAAATCGGATCCAAAGCACATTTGGATGCTGTTTAAAATGCTCCTCCAGATGTGTGTGAGACAGGTTTAAAATGCTCCTCCAGATGTGTCAGACAGGTTTAAAATGCTCCTCCAGATGTGTGTCAGACAGGTTTAAAATGCTCCTCCAGATGTGTCAGGCAGGTTTAAAATGCTCCTCCAGATGTGTCAGACAGGTTTAAAATGCTCCTCCAGATGTGTGTCAGACAGGTTTAAAATGCTCCTCCAGATGTGTGTCAGACAGGTTTAAAATGCTCCTCCAGATGTGTGTCAGACAGGTTTAAAATGCTCCTCCAGATGTGTGTGAGACAGGTTTAAAATGCTCCTCCAGATGTGTCTCAGAAAAGTCTCTCAGATCTCTACAGACAGGGCAGGGCAATAGTAGAAATGCATACATATAGGCAATACAATTAAGATAAGATAAGAATACACTTTTTTTTTACTTGGAACATCAGTGCTGCATCATTCTGCAATAACAGATTGTATATAATATATATACAATCATTCATTCATTCAGTTAGTAAAAAGGACTTCAGACAAATATGACAATACATAGAGACGTGCAACCATAATACAAGCTTCAAAAAGCTTCATATTGCACCCTGCCCTAATTAAATTACAACAGATTAGGACTTGGACAAGAAAGAAAGAGGTGACAGCCCACTGTCAAAGGAATCGACGGGTATTGCACTACCACCCCTGCAGGTTCTATACAACAAGAGGTGCAAATCCAGAGCCTGCAGAATAATGAAAGACCCTCACCACCCCAACAACAGCCTGTTCATGCTGCTGAGGTCAGGCAGACGCCTGCGAACACCAGCTACTAGGACAGAGAGACTTCGGCTCAGCTTCTTCCCCCAGGCCATCAGAGCCTTGAACACTGAACTCTCCACACACTGTACACGCTCACACACTAGCAGCCACTTTAACATGAGCAAGCACACACTCGTGCTGCACACGCTCACACTTATGGCCACTTTACGAAAGGAAAGGTCACTTTAAGAATAGTATAGTATAACTTGAGATTGTATAATATAGCATGTACATAAAGACCCAGTGCCTCTTCCGTAGCTAACAGTGTATTGCACTACCACAGGAACCCAGCATGCCCTACCATGCTCTGTAAATAACTCATGTACATATACCGATAATATGCCCTATTCTGTTTACTTGTTTTATTGCACAATGTCGTTCTATTGGATTCTATTATATATTATTACTATTGTATTTGGACATCGTTGCGGGCAAGACCACCCGCATTTCATTGTATACTTGTATGCCGTGACAAATAAAACTCTTGACTTGACTTGACTCTAGTGTTATTTAGGAGAGCAATGGATGTAGGAAGGAAGGATAGCTTGTAGCGCTTGCTCTTATATCTACTTGCTCTGAACCATCTCCCCGAGGGAAGAACTTCATATTCGGGATAAAGAATATAAAGAATATGAGAAGGGATAAAGAATATGAGAATTAGATCTGAATATAAAATATGAGACAAATAAACAGTGCAAACAATATACTGTAGTTAACCTTTTCCCCAATGAACCAAGTGCTTTGCATGGACAGTACACTGATAGTCACAAACTACATGATTTACAGGGACGCAGTACTGTCTCCTCCAGATGTATTCTAAACCCTTAAATGTTCTATATTGAGTAACAATTTGTATAAATATGTTTTTTTCCACCAAATTGTTTCAAAATAACCGGAGAGACGCGCCGTGGCTCCCTCATCCCTCTCAACACCAGCTCAAACTACTGTTGGGGGAGGGGCGGAGCACACCGCTGTGAAATCAATGTTTATTAATAGAACAACCGTGTGGCGCCTCAGGGACATGCACAGGACTTTAGAGGGGCAGGTGCTCAAAGGCTGAAAAGGGCACTATACCTGTGTGTGTTTTAACCGAGCGCGCATAGCGCACAAGCCCGATTTTTAAGGGCCCTTTTCGGGCGGGGGGGGGGGGGCCTTTTTATGCTTTTTGGGGGGTTTTGGTGATCAAATATTGAATATTGAACTATAATAATCAGTGCAGGAGCTCACTTATCCTTGAAAGACACTTTTATCACTGACTTAAAAGGCCCATACATCTCCATAAATGTTCAGGGGGGAGGAAATACGTGCTTACCCTACAGACCCCAAGAAGTGCTGTATATTCTGTATTGTTTAATATAAATGCATTTTTTATTCCAATCCCGATTTGTTTTTGCGATTCCCAAATCCCATCGGACTTGACTTCTTCGTGTCCCTCAATGAGTGTAATACCAGCATTCAACTGTATGCGCCACAGCGGTTTCTATCATCATCATCATCACCACCCACGCTATGCATAAAATATAGGTCCGCGAAGAGGCACGCTGAGGAGGCCGTGCAAACTGCAATGGAATATGGGGCATCTCTCTCTCTTTACCTAATATTTTGATTCTATCCTGACATTTTTCAGTTGGAAGGGCAGTCTATATGCGAAAAAAAACGTTTTTTTATTCTTTTTTTCAAAAAATTGCACTTTTTTGATGAGGCTCAAAAAGGCAGATGCTCAAGCACCCCTTGGGCTCTATGTATGCACGTGCCTGCGCGGAGGGATACATATAGTCTTCAAGACATATAGACACTACTCAGCTTTCCACGTATGCTGATGGGAAAGGTGTCAAGTTACCACACATTGGACCACGATAGGTTGGACCTATTTGTGACATCACACATGCAAGTCAGATTTCAGGGAAGTACAGAGACGCTCTCTCTCTCTCTCTCTCTCTCTCTCTCTCTCTCTCTCTCTCTCTCTCTCTCTCTCTCTCTCTCTCTCTCTCCAGGGGAAAGAATGTGAAAAAGGCGCTCTGGTGACATGTTCTGCACAAATAACAATCTGTATGGTCAAAGTCACAAATAACAATCTGTATGGTCAAAGTCACAAATAACAATCTGTATGGTCAAAGTCACAAATAACAATCTGTATGGTCAAAGTCACAAATAACAATCTGTATGGTCAAAGTCACAAATAACAATCTGTATGGTCAAAGTCACAAATAACAATCTGTATGGTCAAAGTCACAAATAACAATCTGTATGGTCAAAGTCACAAATACCAATCTGTATGGTCAAAGTCACAAATAACAATCTCTCTCTCTCACACACACACACACACACACACACACACACACACACACACACACACACACACACACACACACACACACACACACACACACAGTTCTTTCTCTCACACACACACACACACACTCACACACACACACACACACACACACACACACACACACACACACACACACACACACACACACACACACACGCACGCACACACACACACACACACACACACACACACACACACACACACACACACACACACGCACACACACACACACGTGCACACACTCACTTTAGTTAAACATTCACTTTAGACACTTTAAACACGTTTTAACACTACACCATATTTTATCTATTTATTACTAAATTACATTTTTGCATTTTGTACTTTAGTTTTGTACATTGTATATTTTGTATAGTGTTTGGTCTTTATTACTGTATGAAGCACAATCTCAGAAGGCTCATACAGAACCAAGCATTAATGCATTACAGTGAACCCTAACTCTAAAACACACACACACACACACATGCACACGCACACGGACACGCACACGCACACGCACACACACACACACACAAACCTGGGATCTGCCCAGTACGACCACAGTCTGACCCTGTTCCAAAATGTCATATGGAGTCATTTAGAAAACCATTCAGAGACAACTCTAGTTACAGCTCTCAAGACCTCACACAATAAGCGACGGCTGTAATGGATTGATTGAAAACTTGAAAACTTTATTAACAGATTGCAGAATGGGTACAGTACAGTACAGCTCAATACATACAATTGTTAAGGGGATGCAGACCAGAGAAAGACTTTCGTCTTGTTTACATCAGGGTCCCCCATTTTCAATTCATCGTAACATATATGACATACATGACATACAGATAGACAGAACTGCTACATCTATACATTTATGACATATCAGATTTGCAATTACAGTACTGTTTGTGATACAAAAAGAGTCCAGAAAAAAAAGTATATACATTTGACGTAGAAACTGTACATTGGATTGGGTAGGTGGGGGTGGGGGGGGACTGTACATTGGAGGTGGTTGGGTGGGTGGGGGGGGGGGGGGGTAGGAGTGGGGGGGGGGGGGGTTGGGTAGGAGTGGCGGGGGGGGGGGGGGGGGGGGGGTTGGGTAGGAGGGGTGGGTGGGCGACACTGTACAACTGTACAAACAAAACTGTACATTGGATTATTGACAAGACCATACTTGGTAATTTACTGTACATTGGAGGGGGTTGTGTTCGGACATTTACAGGGGCCAGTTTCGAGTTGCAGTCTCCCTTAGGTGTTTTTTGAGAGTGTTTTTGAAAGTGGGTAGTGATTCACATTCCTTTACAGCTTTGGGTAGGGCGTTCCACATTGATGTGGCATAATTGCAAAACGTGTTTAGTCCCTTGTTTGAGCCGAATCTGGGTTTAACATGATTTGTGGAGCTCCCTCTGGTGTTGTGATCGTGGTATTCACTGATCTTTGGGAAGTATTTTGACATGTACATGGGTACCTTGGTCGTGTAGTGTATCTTGTAGACCAGGCCCATTGCAAGTTGCTGTACTCTGTCGTCTACTCTAAGCCATCCTAGGTTGTCAAAGTGGGCAGGGGTGAGGTGGGTTCTAGGAGTAAGGTCAAGCAGTAGTCTGACCAGTTTGTTTTGAGATGTTTGTAATTTTGTTTTTAGCGCCTTTGAGGTGCTTTGGTACCATGAGGTGCAAGCATAGTCGTAGTACCCTTGAATGAGTGCTCCTGTTAGAGTCTTCAGGGTATTCTTGTTTACCAGTGAGGAGATCCGGTACAAGAATCGAGTTCGTTGGTTGACTTTTTTTATTACATTGGATGCCATTTTGTCACAGGAAAGATTTGCCTCTAGGATGGAACCCAGGTAGGTAATATCTTCTTTCCTTGTGACAATATTGGATTGTTTATGGATTATTCCTTCTATACTTTTCTGCTTTCCTTGTGACCTAAAGCTGCTTTTTTTACAAGCCATTATGCAGATGAACGTCCCCTTTGTTTTAAAGCGCTGGCCGGCCAGCTAGCCTCCTCAGTATTTCATCCAGCATCATCGTCTTGCAGCGCAGGGCCTTTTGGCATCATAGCCGGTAGCTTTAGAAACTCATTTCCCGACTTGGAAAGTAATGTTTTACTTAATGATGAGGAGAGCTGTTACATCTGTTTTTCTTTTGTTAATAATTTGTTTTTACTTCAATTGGAGTTACTTGTCTAGAAAATGACTCAAGTCAAAGTATGAGTGAAGTACTTACTATGTGCATTACTTTTGAATGAAAATCATAAAGATTGTATGCATGTTTCATTATTCTTAATGAATAATATAATCACCTGAGTCATCTTTTTTGGCCTAGTCTTTGTGCATATTTTGATGGGTACATATGAGTCCCAAGGCTTCCTGTAGAAACGAATATTAGAATAATTTCTACTTAATGACAGTAGCTAAAGTAAATGTAATGAGTTCCATCTCTAATTAGTCCAGGGTCAATCCACGACCCCCTTCTGTTTTCCCACAGTCAACCTTTAGGCCCGGAGCCCAGTCTTTGATAAACATGGTCTTAGGGTTAGGGTTATATAGATCTATTAATCCATACAGAAACATAAGTCAAAGCCCAGTGATAAACATGGTCTTAGGCAGCCAGATCTATTAATCCATACAGAAACATAACTCAAAGCTCAGTCAAGAAGATGATTTGAAGAAGATTGACTTTGTTGTCAACTTACCAGGGCCGTGCTCAGATATTTTGGGGCCTGAACAAAAAGAAAAGGGTGCTCACCCCCATCGACACTATTCCCACTATGATCATAACATCCATAACCACACACTATGTTCATAACATCCATAACCACACGCTATGTTCATAACATCCATAACCACACGCTATGATCATAACATCCATAACGATAGGTTATGAATATAACCGTAGTTCTATGAATACTAGTGACGCTCAGCGTCATCTGCACTAATCTCACTTCGTGCATATGCACTGAATAAAAACTCACAATGTACCTTTACATACCAACATTCGTCTGGCCACACCCCTATCCGCTACCTTCATAAGCAGGTGTGTGGCCCCACACTCGCCTCCTTCCCAATCTTTCACCACAAGGCAAGATCAAAGGCTGCAGTGGCGTCTAGACGCTGAGCGTCACTAGTATTCATAGAACTGTGATCGTTCTCATACTAGCTTCCGCTCAGCGTCATCTGCACAACGGGAGCTGAGCGGGAGCTTGAAGCTCGACAAATACCCCACTGAGGCCCCCCACAACCATCAGAACCGTGGAGGACCGAGCCCCCCGACCCTCCCTAATGGAGGGATACCCTCCCTATTGGAGGACGGGAGGGAGACGGATCCGACCGTGCGAAGAGGAACTCGAGCAACTCAACGCACAGGGTGAGCAGACCGTGGCTTGACCCCACGACTACGCACACGCACAACCCGCATGCCACCAGGGAACGAACGGAAGGAACAAACCTTGTTACCGCCCCCAAAATCACGGGGTCATGAGCAAACTCAACCCCATGGCAAGGCCGTAGCAGCGGAGCAGAAGGGACTGGATCCCCCCGGAAAAAGGGGGACCGGAGAGGTCAACGACGCCACATCATCAAGACCTCACCAGGCGGTCACTAGTGACACCGCCCCCCACATCGCCAGCGTATTCGGACAGGGCCCATCCAAGAGCGGGCCCTTCCCCCACTAGCACGCCGCCTGGCACACTGACCCTGGCATACTCAGGCAGTCAGCATGGCTGTAACTCGAAGCACTCAAGAGGCTACACTACAGCGGGAGCAGGCAGCGCACCGGGGAGACGACCACCAGAAGAGGTCGATCCCTCAATCCAGGCAGCAGGCCCTTGACCCGAGCCTGGAGCACTGCTGACGAGACAGACGCCAAAGGGGTCAACTGAAAACAGCACAATTTCCATTGTTGTGTGTGTGTGTGTGTGTGTGTGTGTGTGTGTGTGTGTGTGTGTGTGTGTGTGTGTGTGTGTGTGTGTGTGTGTGTGTGTGAGTTCCTCTTCGCACGGTCGGATCCGTCTCCCTCCCGTCCTCCAATAGGGAGGGTATCCCTCCATTAGGGAGGGTCGAGGGGCTCGGTCCTCCCCGGTTCTGATGGTTGTGGGGGGCCTCAGTGGGGTACATTTGTCGAGCATCAGCTCCCGCTCAGCTCCCGTTGTGCAGTAGACGCTGAGCGGAAGCTTATACGACATAGAACAGTAGGTTATGAATATAACCATGTTCTATGAGTATAGTGACGCTCAGCGTCTAGACGCCACTGCGGCCCTTGATCTTGCCTTGTGGTGAAAGATTGTGGCCACACCCCTGCTTATATAGGTAGCAGATGTGGGTGTGGCCAGACGGATGTTGGTATGTAAAGGTACATTTTGTGAGTTTTTATTCAGTGCACAACACTGGAGAGAGATATGTGCAGTAGACGCTGAGCGTCACTATACTCATAGAACACGGTTATATTCATAACCTACTGTTAACCTTTCACTACCACACTACAGAAGGTTAACCTTCTGTAGTGTGGTAGTGAAAGGGTTAAGAAAAGCCTCCTCGGCTGTTGAGCTTCCAGAAGCCTTCTTTCTCCCCGACATGAAAAATTTGTTTCCACTCTCAGGGATCAGACTGAGTTTACTGAGGAAAACCATGCTTTACTGAAGGATCACTGCAGATTCAAGTCAACCCGCCTCCCCTGATACAGGTGAACATACAGCTGTAGTCTAAAGTGACGTCAGACTACACCTCCCTGTAGTCTGCTCTCCCTCTGCTGCATTAAACATGACAGCAGGGATTGGTGTGTGTGTGTGTGTGTGTGTGTGTGTGTGTGTGTGTGTGTGTGTGTGTGTGTGTGTGTGTGTGTGTGTGTGTGTGTGTGTGTGTGTGTGTGTGTGTGTGTGTGTGTGTTTATTGTACACTGTATACACACTCTACATGCAACTTGCGTCAAATGGCAATTACATAATAACACAATTGTTTGTGTTAACTCTTGAAAATGAGGTGGTCCCGCTCTCTCTTTGTGTGTGTGTGGTGTGTGTGTGTGTGTGTGTGTGTGTGTGTGTGTGTGTGTGTGTGTGTGTGTGTGTGTGTGTGTGTGTGTGTGTGTGTGTGTGTGTGTGTGTGTGTGTGTGTGTGTGTGTGTGTGTGTGTGTGTGTGTGTACAGTACACATACATAATGCTTGTGGGTTGTGTGCACTGCAAGTTTATATATACACATGCAACTTAAGGTGCGTCAAATGGCAATTACAAAGTTGTTTGTTTTAACTCTAAATTGAGGTGCTGTGTGTGTGTGTGTGTGTGTGTGTGTGTGTGTGTGTGTGTGTGTGTGTGTGTGTGTGTGTGTGTGTGTGTGTGTGTGTGTGTGTGTGTGTGTGTGTGTGTGTGTGTGTATGTATTTGTGTGTATGTATGTGTGTGTGTGTGTGTGTGTGTGTGTGTGTGTGCATGTGTGTGTGTATGTATGTGTGTGTGTGTGTGTGTGTGTGTGTGTGTGTGTGTGTGTGTGTGTGTGTGTGTGTGTGTGTGTGTGTCTGTGTGTGTGTATTGTGGCAGATCTCACCCCCCTTCTCATGGATATGTGAAGGATGGAAGATAGTTTTGCCACGGAAAGAGTAGAGACAATAAGGTAGCTGATTAGTACTGATAGAACACACCTGCGCATCATTAGTCCACCCACATCGCACGTGCACACGCCCCAGACACACACACTACAAAGCCACTAGGTTAGTCAGGAGTAAGTTGAGTGCAGCTGAGGTTGGAGTTGTTGTTAGTGAGAGAGAGAGAGATTGTTGAATTCGGAGTTGTGAAGGTGAGAGGTAGTGAGAGGAGAGGTGAATCTTTCAAAATGTTCAGTTGCTAATGCATGTACTTATTTGTGTTTCATTACACGTATATGTACATGCTTATCAACTGTTTCGCCTGTTTTATAGCAACACTACTATCACCGACATCTAAGAAGGGAGATCCCCCCCTTGAACGGTTTCTCTCCTCCACATTGCCTGTGGTGCTTTTTTCCTAGTGAGTTTTTCCTTACCTTCGCGTGGGATATGTCTGGGAGTGTTGCATACATTTTATTTATTTATTTTACATTCTATTTTGGATTTCATGGTGTTTTTGTCTTTGTTCTTGATTTATTGTGATGTTTCTTCTTGACTTGTTTAAAGAAGACGTGTCCGGCTCATGGGGACATTAACGTGTGTTGTCGGGCCTTACAAATACATTTGATTTGATTTGATTTGATTTAAGAGAAATCTCTATTTCTCCTCTGTTATCGGTGTGTTTCAGACTCAAGGCAAAAACCCCCAACTCTGTTCTAATCTCTACGATGACAGATCGCCATTGTTCACACGGTATGTCTACGGTGGGAAAAGTCGGTGACATCTTGTACAGACGGACACTGTATCAAACCGCTCACCACGGTACTACCCAGACCTCACGTGCTGCAGTTTTCTCCTTTGTGAATCACAAGGTTATAGACACCCCATCAGCTCCCTGGTAAGATTACTTTTTGTATGTGATATGCAGATCGCTCTTGCACAGAGGTGGAGAGTAATTCAATACAATTACTAGTTACCTTTTAATGTATTTTCTCCTACTTTTTACTCTAGTGAAAGTAAAGGGAGTGTGATGAGGTTGAAACCGGGTAGTTAAGACTGATCAGCCACAGACTTATACCCCCCGACACTCCACTAACCACCTTGGCCAGTCCTTCATGCCGGTGGCCATCAGGCTCCACCACCGTGGGCCTGGATCGCTGCCAGCAGCTGGAGAACTAACGGCTACAGAACTCCAGAACTACTAGGAATGTCTGACCTCTAAGTGTGTCTGACTCTTAACCACCGGAACCTGCTCGGACTACAATGAGTGACGTATATCATACGTACAGACCCTCACCTGCACCTTGTATTACTGTTTCTTTTTCTTTTCTTTTTATATTCAGATTTAATTGTATTGCCTATATTTATGTCTTTCATCTATTACCCTGCCCATACCTCCCCTCCCCCCTCCCCCATGCTGCTATGACGCCCGGATTTCTCCCAGGGGATCAATAAAGGAATATTGTCATGCACCTCCAGTCCTCCAGGCTTCTGTCCACTGTATCGCTTTGTTTCCCCCTCCCCCTCTCTCTCTCCACCCCTCTCAATTAAATTCAATTAAATTCAAATGGGCTTTATTGACATGGGAAACATTGATATGTTTACATTGCCAAAACCAAACAAAACAATCAAACAGAGAAAACAAAAAAAATTACAGAAGGAATTTCTTGTGTGATTGACAGTCTTTATGGTGGTTGTATTCCGTTGGATGTCCTTTTCTTGTCACAGCAGCTCACAAATCTTGCTGCTGTGTTTGCACATTGTTGTATTTCTCGCAGTAGGTATGGGAGTTTTAAGTTGTTTTCCATGTTTTCAAAGTCTCTTTGGGTGTTTGCAATTTGTGGGAAGTATATGTCTCTGATGTCTTGGTATAGTGGGCAGGTTGAAGTATATGTCTCTGATGTCTTGGTATAGTGGGCAGGTTGAAGTATATGTCTCTGATGTCTTGGTATAGTGGGCAGGTTGAAGTATATGTCTCTGATGTCTTGGTATAGTGGGCAGGTTGTTAAGAAGTGGAGCTCGGTTTCCACCTCTTCTTATGCACAGTCTGTCTTCTCTTGGGAGCCAGGTCTGCCTATGGCGGCCTTTCTCGATGGCTAGGCTGTGCTTGCTGAGTCTGTACCTAGTCAAAGATCTTCTTAGTTTTGGGTCAGTCACAGTGCTCAGGTATTCTGCCACTGTGTACTCTCTGTTTAGAGCCAAATAGCATTTCAATTTGCTCTGGTTTTGGGTTGATTCTTTCCAATGTGTCAGATAGTTTTCTTTTTGTTTTCTTATCATTTGGTTGAGTCCAGTGTGGTTTCTGTCTGGTGGCTCTGCTTGTGTTTGTGAGCAGAGTCCCAGAACCATCTGGCTGAGTGGGCATCTCTCAATGGTCTCACTGTAGGTGAGGGCTATGTTGTGGAGTGTGTCTGGGTCACTTTCTTTTAGGTGATTATAGAATTTAAATGCTCTTTTTTGGATTTTGATAATTAGGGGGTATCTTCCTAGTTCTGCTCTGCATGCATTATTTGGTGTTTTCCGTTGGGTGCGGAGAATGGATTTGCAAAATTCTGCATGTAGAGTCTCAATTGGGTGTTTGTCCCATTTGGTGAAGTCTATCTCTCTCTCTTTACCCCTCTCTCTCTACCCCCCTCTCTCTCTCTACCCCTCTCTCTCTCTACCAGTCCTTATAGCCTCTCCTCCTCCTCCTGCCTGTCCCCTCTTGTTGGACCTGGATACTCCTTGATTTTGCGCCGTGAGTTTTTGTATATTTTATGTTCCCAGGCAATTGGACTTTTATTATTCCTGCGGTTTATTTTGTTACTTCGTTTATTTAGCTTTTGACAACGCTCTGCGTTGCTTTTTGTTTGGACATTATTCCTTTTTTTAAATTCCTTTTTGTATTTTGACCTGTTCACCCCTAGCCCTATTATTCACATGTTCCATTGACCTATGTAAAGTAAATATACCTGCTGTTGGGTTTTCTATATTTTCCTCTTCTCATCTTGTTTGTGTCTGCAGCGCTTGGGTTCTGGTATTAGAATATCCGTTACACATATCTTCTCTTATGTTGAGGGTTTGCGGTTCCAGGCTGGCAGCCAGTGGTTGTACAAGTACAACTCAATCTTTCGTCCACAGTAAACGACTCCACTTAAAAGGGATAGTTCAGATTTTTAGAACCATAGCGTATTTAATTACCATCATGGTGTTGATGGTAGAGTCCTTTCTCGGCACAATCCATCCAGTTACCAGACCAGACCAGTTACCAAACCAGTTACCAGACCAGTTACCAGACCAGTTACCAGACCAGACCAGTTACCAAACCAGTTACCAGACCAGTTACCAGACCAGTTACCAAACCAGTTACCAGACCAGTTACCAGACCAGTTACCAAACCAGTTACCAGACCAGTTACCAAACCAGTTACCAGACCAGTTACCAGACCAGTTACCAAACCAGTTACCAGACCAGTTACCAGACCAGTTACCAGACCAGTTACCAGACCAGACCAGTTACCAGACCAGTTACCAGACCAGTTACCAGACCAGACCAGTTACCAGACCAGTTACCAGACCAGACCAGTTACCAGACCAGTTACCAGACCAGACCAGTTACCACACCAGTTACCACACCAGACAACTACAACCCATTCCAACTATACTGTACCACCTTGTTTAGTTAACCTGCTGTCGTGTGGCAGTGAAAGGGTTAACCTTCTGTGTATTGGCGCAGTGAAAGGGTTAACCGTTTGGTAGTGCGGCAGTGAAAGGGTTAAAGCCACTCATTAGTGACCAAGTACTATTGATGGACTGTAGATTGTTGTTTCCAGCAGGGGGCGCTCAAGGGTCATTCAGGGGTGTAATTCACACTACACCAGCAGGGGGCTCTCAAGGGCCATTCAGGGGTGTAATTCACACTACACCTGCAGGGGGCGCTCAAGGGTCATTCAGGGGTGTAATTCACACTACACCTGCAGGGGGCGCTCAAGGGCCATTCAGGGGTGTAATTCACACTACACCAGCAGGGGGCGCTCAAGGGCCATTCAGGGGTGTAATTCACACTACACCAGCAGGGGGGCGCTCAAGGGCCATTCAGGGATGTAATTCACACTACACCAGCAGGGGACGCTCAAGGGCCATTCAGGGGTGTAATTCACACTACACATGCAGGGGGCGCTCAAGGGTCATTCAGGGGTGTAATTCACACTACACCAGCAGGGGGCACTCAAGGGCCATTCAGGGGTGTAATTCACACTACACCTGCAGGGGGCGCTCAAGGGTCATTCAGGGGTGTAATTCACACTACACCAGCAGGGGGCGCTCAAGGGCCATTCAGGGGTGTAATCCACACCAGTAGCCCACTGAACCGAAACAAACTACAGTATAGCCACAAACTATAAACTTACTATAAACTTATTTTATACTATCTTGTTATTATCTAGCACACTCTCAGGAGCAACACAGAAAAAAACATTTCATGCAAAGTATTCTGTATTCTGTATGACAACTAATAAAGAAACTTAACTACAGCCAGACAGTAGATTACAATTATATGATTTATGGGGGTGTTTTTGTCACTGGCAAAAACAATTGAACTCCATAGCCGATATGGATTGAAATCAATTCTGTGAGTTAATACACCGGAATTCAGCTTGATTTCTCTCTTTCAGAGCACTCTACGAGGACGCATGTCAGCCATGGAACCTCAGCCATTCTTGAGCTTGGAACTGGGACAATTTCACCTTCAATTGGGACAATACTACGCCCCCTTGACAGCTGGCATGGTAAAGACCCATCTCACTGTCACCTTAAGGAAAGAGAAACGGATAAATAACAAGGAACTGCCTTGTGAGAAAAGCCTGCGACCTCATGCAGACTCAGAGGATTATAGACATATCAGTGTGTGTGTGTGTGTGTGTGTGTGTGTGTGTGTGTGTGTGTGTGTGTGTGTGTGTGTGTGTGTGTGTGTGTGTGTGTGTGTGTGTGTGTGTGTGTGTGTGTGTGTGTGTGTGTGTGTGTGTGTGTGTGTGTGTGTGTGTGTGTGTGTGTGTGTGTGTGTGTGTGTGTGTGTGTGTGTGTGTGTGTGTGTGTTATGTAAGGGTCGACCCAGAATCCTGTAGTGTGTAGGAATGTAAATGTTATGACAGTGAAGGGGGCCGGTATCGACCCGACAGGCCTCTCTCTCTGGACAGGTGAGGTTCAGACCAACATGCTCTCGTTCAAAAACTTAAATAAAGTAATAATCGCCACTACAGGAAAAAAGGTACATACTGTACGTTATGTTATAGCCATAAGTAATATATTTACATTTCATATTGGCGAAGGTCCAAAACAAATAGTGCGGGAGTCGAATCAACAATGACTGTGGTCACGGTGATACAAACACAGCTCTCACCACTAGACTAAGACACCCACCCTGATACAAACACAGCTCTCACCACTAGACTAAGACACCCACCCTGTCTCTCTCAGTCCCCTGATGCCTCCTGCTCCGGACCCGCCTCCTCCCGAGATGGTGGACGGTCACCCCCAGTGGCAGGTCCGCCGGTTGATGGGCGTTCGACGTCGGGGTCGAGGTTTCCAGTACCTGGTGGACTGGGAGGGGTACGGCCCGGAAGAACGGAGCTGGGTCTCCCGCCAGCTCATCATGGATCTCGGCCTGATCACCGACTTCCATCGTGCCCATCCGGGCGAGCCGGGTCGGGCTGGTCGCCGGGTGGCTCCCGTGGAGGGGGGGGTACTGTGAGGTTTTGGTCCGCTCCCTGCCACACGCTCGGTTCCTTTAAGGTACTATGTGATTAATGTGTGCCGTGTTGATTGGTGCTTTCCCCGCTACACGCTTTTGAAGCAAGTATCAATCTCATCCCGCAGCTGTCACAGCTTGTAATCAGCGCCCCTGTAGGCTTTATATGCTCAGACCCCCTTACTATCGATGTTGGGTCGTTTTGAATTACACCTGCATATACCTGCCTTCCCCGTCGCTGTTGCTGTCTTTTGCTCTCCAGGATCTTTTGTGGAGAACTGCTGTGGAGAACCTGGTTCCCCGTTCGGAGCTACGCCTCGTAATCTGCCCGCTTCTCGCGTTGCGCTCTGGTGAGTTTTTGGAAACTATCTTTTGGATTATCAGTTTTTTGTGTGTTTGGTGAACACCGAAGAGATCCCGTTTTTGTTTGTACTGGACTCACCTAGTTTTTGTGTTAGATTAACACTGAAGATACCGTATTGTTTTTTCTCTGGACTCTGCTAACTTGTGTGTGGTACACCGAGGATCAAGTCACTTGGATTTATACTGGATCAGTCACCTCTCTGCCTCTGTGTGTGCGCTGGGCTAACTCTGATTTCTCTCTCTCTCCGTTTCCACCGGGAGTGAAAGCTGGGAGGATCTGCAGAGCCGCTTCAAACGTCACTAGCTAATTCCTCACCACTACCTACTGGGAGTATCTGCAGAGCCGCAACAATCTTCACATGCCAGATTCCCCGTTTGTTCGATTGCTCTACTTCATTCCATCTTGTGACTCTGTAAATAAATACGCCCTTGCTTTGGCTAACTCTGAACTTCCTCTCTGTGCCGTTGCGTTTGAGGTCGGTTACAAACCCTAACAACATTTGAATGTAATGTAATGTAATCTAAAATGTTATTCTCTGGGAGTTAATAAGTATGCCACTGTACTTGCTTCATGTGGCAAAATGTAATCTTGACTCTGTTCACGAAGGCTCTCAAAGATCTAGATTCAGTTTCATTCACATCTGTCCGCTCAACGAAGGTCACAAAGACGATCGGTCCTGGTCACTGACCTCGGATCAGCGCTCCTACTCTGAGAAGCATTATGAATTCAGGGCCCCAACGAGTGTTCCCTGCTCTCAGCATTTCGTTCCGGACACCTGATCTGTCGAGGGGGAGGGGGAAGGGGAGGGGCACGAGGGGGGGGCACGTCAGCTGGGCTCTGACCCCTAGTGGGAATCACCCGTGAATGACGCAACCAAACTGTGGTCTTACGAGAGAGAGATGTAAAGACACCCCCCCCCCCCAAAGTCAAGTCAAACGTTCCTTTATTAATAATCACCTTGGGGGGAAATTCAAGTGTCATCGCAGCATGGGGGGGGGGGGGGGGGGGTACAGGTAGGATAGGTAGTAATAATAATAGAACATAGAACAAAGTGCAAGTAATAATGATAATAGTGATAATGATAGTAGTAGTAGTGAACAGTAGCTAGTGGCAGGATGTGTAATCAGACATTAGTAATAGTCCATGGTCCAAACCGTAGTAACGCACTGCAGTGTGTCAGTGTTTGTTAGTCAGACAGTCCTAACAGTTCTCAGTGTTTGTTATTAAGAGTCAGACAGTCCTAACAGTTCTCAGTTCCTGACCACACAACCCAACAGTCCTGTGATATTATGTGACACGTTGTCATATAGTCGCCGTCGGTTGTGTGATAGTAAAGGGTTAACCTTCTGTCGTGTGGCAGTGAAAGGGTTAACCTTCTGTGAATCGTTGCAGTGAAAGGGTTAACTGACACCGGTCAGTGGGGCGATGACACGGGTAGCAGCATGGGGGAGGGGGGTACAGGTATGGGGGAGGGGGGAGGGGGTACAGGTATGGGGCAGGGTAATAGTAGCATGGGGGGGAGGGGAGGTACAGGTATGGACAGGGTAATAGTAGCATGGGGGGAGGGGAGGTACAGGTATGGACAGGGTAATAGTAGCATGGGGGGAGGGGAGGTACAGGTATGGGCAGTGTAACTGAGGGGTACAATTCCCTGACTGTATTGATAAGTATGGTATCATTAAACCACTACCGCTTTATGTACTTTAACTACTGGCCACACAGTACATGATATAGATATGATGAACACTTTCCCACCATGAAACCAAGTCCACACAAATGTATAAATCGAATATTTAATATATAGCAAAGGGTATATACAACGTTCACTTAATGACATTTATGATTTGAATGCACTTGTAAGGCAAATGAGTATTCGTAGGCAATCAACATTGAATGTCCAATCTCTGGTTACGCAGGAAGCAAGTATACAACCTGGTTCTTTAGGGAACTATAGCGATGGTACTCAATGATTATAGCTGGATATACTAAAGGGGGTCCCGCTGGTTGTAAGTCAGTAGGGGGGGGGGGGGGGGTTAGGAGAGCCGCTGGCGATATCCCATCTGGCCAACGATTTCTTGGGAGAATTCAGAGTGCTGAACACGGTGCCCACAGAACCTTGGTCCACAGATGAATACAGTTGGGCCCTCTTGTAGACGGTAGCTGCCGGTCCACAACGAAGAGACGTGAGGCGACCTCACTCGGGGTAGAACGCCGTCTCACCTAGACTCCTCTCGGGGGGTAGTTCCAACACTCACCAGTGTTGGCTGTTATCCATGGCATAATCAAAGCACCCAAAGCAAGTAGATAATCCAAGCCGTGTAGGGCTCGCCGTCGCCCGGGTAAGGTAATCCAATGTGCAGGTCCACTCGTCCTTGCCCAGAACTCCTCGGATGAAAGCACCACACGTGGTCTGCCCAGCCTGGTTAAGACTCTAGATAACGCGAGGAAACGATGGGGGTACTGCTCACTTTATAACTCTAACCGAAGGATGCACCATACATAATAGACTATTATTAACTTAATAGAAATACGTCCCACTCGACGGTATAGTGCCAAACTATGACAATTCAACTATTAATCCACACGATGTCTCAATGCCATTCTGAGGCCAAGTTGACCATACTGCACCACACGTGTATCGTGGGTGAGGCTTAACGTCTTGCCACTAGGTTGGAGGGTAAAGAACTAAGGGCTAAGGGAAGTTCTACTTTACTTGCGCCATATATATATGCGCTGTGAACAAATAGTACCATTCGTATTTCGGCAGACGTATTCCTACGCGGAACCGGGGCTAGTAACGACATGTTCGTCGGCACGATTGAACTTGAACCAAGGGGCTTGGCTGCTGGCGCCAGGTTCTTGTCCAATGAGAGAATGAAACTATTATGGGCTGTTAGTAGACTAAAGGGATATTCAGTGTATATGTACAAGGAATATACAAGGGATATCAAACGATATACAAATACTATTAAATATATATCCATAAATAAATATATATATTCGGTTTAATCTGATCCTTCACAACAGCCGCCCCCTAATTAGGCCCACCTAATTAGCTAAGCAGAGACAGATTAACCGCACTGTCTACCACTCAAGGTCCGCTGTAAGGGTCAGTCAACTCACAAAGTCATGGGGTCATGGTCGTCATCGATAGTGTCTGGGAGTCTGGGCAGTTCTATTAGCCTCGCCACGGGTCGTGTGTAAGTTCGCCCTTGGACGAGCACCTCAGCTGCTCGGACCTTGCCATCGGCACCGGTGATCACTTTGCTTACGCGGCCAGCCGGCCACATAGCTCTGGGTAGTGACTGGTCGATAATCATGACGACTGTTCCTTCTGTCAAATTGTCTCTCTCTTTTACCCACTTCTGGCGGGTCTGTAGAGACGGTAGGTAGTGGAGTAGAAAGCTGTTCCAAAACTTGTCAGCTAGTACTTGACTGTACCTCCACATTCTTCGGCCGTTCGCTTCTTCAGGCCTGTACATTGTCTGGGGTAGCGCGGGGTCCAGCCGCCCCATCAAGAGTGTGTTGGGGGTGACTGGGTCGACATCTGCTATATCACTGGAGACGTAGCCGAGGGGCTTGGAGTTCAATACTCCCTCGATCTCCGTGAGGACTGTCATTAGGACTTCTTCCGCTACAGTCTGGGCCCCAAGCACGGCGTACAGGGCTGTCTTTATAGAACGTACTTCTCGTTCCCAGGTTCCACCGAAGTGGGGTGCGTTCGGGGGATTAAACTGGAAGTCAATCTGGGATGGAGCGAGGTGGGTCTTAAGTTCTGGGCCCATAGCTTGGAAGCTCTCTCTCAGCTCTCTTTCTCCGCCTTTGAAGTTTGTCCCGTGATCAGACAACAATGTAGACGGTTTTCCTTTCCGTGATGTGAATCTTCGGAAGGCCATAAGGAATGAGTCTGTGCTCATGGTTGGAAGGAGTTCGATATGTATCGCTCTGGTGGTCATGCATTTGAATACAATACCCCACCGCTTCTCGGTTCCTCTTCCTTTCTTTATATACAACGGGCCAAAACAGTCCATGCCTGTGGAGTGAAAGGGCTTGTCGCCGAGTCGGAGGCGACAGGGGGGTAGGTCAGCCATCCGGGGTATGCTGGGCTGCGCGCGCCACTTTCGGCAGTCTAGACAGGTTCGCTGGAAGCGTCGCACCGCTTCTCTTCCTTGAAGTATCCAATAGCGACGTCTGATCTCCGCGAAGACTCTCTCGGCCCTTGCGTGGTGCACATCCTCGTCGTATTTCTTTATGATCAGCTCTGTGACCTTGTGTCGGCTGTTCAAGACTATCGGGTACTTAACGTCATCCGGTAGGTCGGGGGCTCTCCGCAGACGACCACCCACTCTGATGAGATTATGGGCGTCGCTCTCGGGTGCCAGGTGGAGCAATCTGCTGTCTGATGGGACGGGCTTTCCTCCCTGTAGACAGTCTAGCTCGTCAGGGAACGAGTCTCTCTGGGCTCGTTGTAGTAGAAGAAGTTCTGCTTCTTCGTAGTCAGCTGCTGAAATGTCGGCAGTGGGCTGAATCTCTGGGTGGTGCCGCAGAAATGTCTTTAGTTGCGCACTCTGTAGGGTGAGGCAATCATCTATGTTGGGGTCTGTGGAGGCGACTGTGCTCAGTCCACAGAACATAGGTTTCTTGTTCTCAGCCTCCTCTTTACTCGCTTCCCGTGGGGTGGGCGTAGGCCACTCTTCTTCCGGGAGCTTGAGGAACTCTGGTCCGTCACTGTAGATGTTGCGACGGGTGAGGTCATCTAGGGACATTCCCCGGGTGATGACGTCAGCTGGGTTGTGTTTGGTGTCCACATACCGCCAGCTCGCTGCTTCTGTTAACTCTTGAATCTCTGTGACTCTGACTCCCACGAAGACCTTGTATCTGCATGAATCAGACTTGATCCATGTGAGTACTGTCGTGGAATCTGACCACAAGATTGTTCTGTGCACCGGAATGGTGAGTTCACGTTGGATTAACGTGGCTAGATGCGCTCCTGCTAGGGCTGCGCAGAGCTCTAGACGCGGGATAGATTGTTGCTTTTGTGGGGCTATTCTTGAGCGAGCCAGGATGAAAGCGGTGTGTATCTCTCCTCCCTTCTCTTGGGCACGCAAGTAGGCCACAGATCCATAGGCTACTTCGGAGGCGTCGCTGAAGACGTGTAGATCCATCTTGCATGTCTCTGGCCTCACTGTGGGTGGGAAGTAGCTGCGGCGTATATTGACGCCTGGGAGTGAGCAGAGTTCCGTCTCCCACTCTCTCCATGTGGAGGCAAGGTGTGCGGGTATTGGGTCGTCCCAGCCCTGGTCCTTGTCCCATAGTGCTCGTACAATCATCTTTGCCCTGGTGGTGTAAGGTAGAATACATCCCAACGGGTCATATTGTCTGGCGAGTGTTCTGTACACACTCCGTCTGGTGGTCGGTATCGCCGTCGACCTTCCCTGCTCCGTGGTCAGGGGTTTGTGTCTATAGTGGAGCGAGTCTGCTTTGAAGCGCCAGACTAGTCCTAGTGTCATTTCTTGGGCTTCTCCTGGGATGGTCGCCATCCAGGTCTCGCTGCTGGCAGCCTTGTCCACGGGGGAGAGGCTGCGCAATACGTGCGGGTCGCTGCTGGCCCACTGCCTGAGATCAAAGCCGCCTTTGATCAGGGAGGCGTGTAGCTTGAGTAGGAGAACCTCGGCTTCTTCTTGAGTCGAAACGCTTTGTAAACAGTTGTCCACGTAGAAACTGTTCTTCACACTGTGTCGGACCTCTTCATCTGCTGCTGGGTCCTCTGCGACGTGTTTCTGTAGTGCAAATGTAGCACAGCACGGGCTGCATGTGGTTCCGAAGGGGAGGACTTCCCATTGGTAGATGGCTGGGTGCTCATCTCCGGTCCTCTCTCTCCATAGGAACCGCAGTAGGGGCTTATCCTCCTCCACTAGTCTCACCTGCAGGAACATCCCTTTGATATCCCCGCTGATAGCCACCTTGTCCTGGCGGAAGCGTAGTAGCACGCCTAGTAGAGAGGGGCCGAGTGTGGGGCCGGGCAAGAGCTCTTTATTCAGATTTTGGGATCCGATCTGGTAGCTGCAGTTAAACACAATGCGATCCTTGCCGTTGTGGTGGACCTTGTGGTGCGGCACATACCATGATTCGGTCGTCTGATCGGCCTCTTTAATGTCAATCTTTGTCACGTGTCCCGCTGTGATTAGCTTCTCAATCTCAGCGCGGTACACACTCTCTTGAGCGGGGTCTTTGGCTAGGCGCCGCTCTGTGTTCAATAGATACCGCTCCGTAGCGTCTTTCTTTGCGTGAAAGGTGGGCATTCCCTCTCGCCTCAGGAGTGGAGTTGCGTATCTCATCACTCCGCCGACTGTGACTCTCTTTGTCCCTTGCTCGAGGAGGTTTATGGCGTAAATGTCTTCTTTAGAACGAATGTCTTTCTTTTCGTTCTTAAAGGGCATTGTCTCTAGTGTCCATAGCCTCTCGACATGCTGCAGGAGAGTGGTGTCTTCTTCTGTCACTCTGGAGTGGAGGCAGCTAGTGGCTGCTGTTCGGTTGAGAGATTTAGCGAGGGGGCCTTGTAGTGTCCATCCCAGGCGGGTCTCGACTGCTGCAGGACAGCCTCTGGGTCCTGTATGGACCCGGTCTATCGGGACTATGAGGTCTGCATGGTCGGAGCCTATCAGCAGGGTCGGGGTGGCGCCGTCTATGAGCGGGATAGGTAGTTGACGCAGGTGCACATATTTATCCATCAGTTTGGCGATGGGGTAGGTGTACTGTGATAGTCCTATTTCTTGGCTGGTGAAAGCATTTGTAATCCTATACCGTCGCTCTGGCTGCCCGCTTGCTGCGATAGTGAAGGAGACATTCTCGCCTTTTATCGTCTTTAAATCTCTTCTTATTGTCCGAATCGTCATTTGGTTCTCGCTCCCCCGCAGTCCCAGCTGGGCCGCAGCGGACGCGAGCAGAAGGGTCTTCTCTGACCCGTCATCAAGGACGGCGTAAGTGTCCATGACTTTATCTTGGTAGCTCAATGTTACACGGACTACCTTTAAGAGCACTTGGGCGCCGCTGCTGCTGGCGGGGTCAATGTACATGACACTTGCCTTGGTGCTGCTCGATGGTGCAGGTGCAGGCTTTCTTCTGTTACTGTCGTGTAGGACATCTAGGTGGGCTCCGTCACACCGACTGCACCTCTTCTTTAGGCGGCACTCGGCTGCCATGTGACTGCGCGCACATCGGTAACAGCGCCTGTTGGACTTTATCCATTGACTCACTTCTTCTGCATTCATCTTGGTGAACAGGTCACATTGTGACAGCCAGTGTTCCTTCTCGCAGTACGGGCACACCATCTTCCACTTCTCTTTCCTCGAGGGGGTACTGTGGTTCTTACTGCTCGGTACTGATTCTGATTGGTGCATGACAGTCACCGATCTTCTTCCATCGTTTATTCTCCTGGGTCCCTCTCTGGAGCTTGGTGTGCTCCGCACGAACGTATCCAGTCGTAAGCTGCTGACTTCTCTCGCCAGGAAGTCGGCTAGATCGAGGAGGGATGGTTCGGGACCGTTAGGATCACGGTGGTCTCTCTGCCGCCTGAAGCGCTCTTGTCTGGCGGGTGGCAGCTTCTCTAAAATCCTCTCGACGTTAGAGTTGGCGTATAGCTCGTGCATACCCTTTTCTCGTTGCGCTCCCAGCATCCCTACCAGGGACTGCACTTTTATAGACAGGTCGTCTAATGAGCGATTGTCTGTTGCTGGGGGTAGGCGGTCAATATGCCTTATCTCTTGGATTACGTAATCCCATATACGTCCATATCTCTGGTCCAGCGCTGCTAGAGCCGCGGTGTATGGGGTTGTAGAGGTGGCATAGGCTAGCGCTATATTGTGCGCTCGGGGTACTTTCAGGTGCTTCAGTAATATTGCATACTTGTGGCGTTCATCAGCGACATCCACCATCATTGTCTCTAAGCACATCCGGAGCTCCGTGTACTGTGCTCGATTCTCATAGGTGAAGTCTGGAAACGTCGGTGTACCAATGTATGACGCCGTGGATGGCTGATACATCGGCGAGCGTTGGGGGAGAGGCCTCCTAGGCGAGTCTCCTCTTGCGCCTCTCTGTGGGCTGGTACCGGCAGGGTACCATGGCCCGCTGGTCCAGGTGCTATTCCTCGGGGCTGGTCGTGCGTCATGCTCACCCGTGAATAGAGTCGGGGGTCTGTAGCGCAGCGCCGCGGGGGTATAGCCTGGGCTGTACTGGACCTCCTGGTCCGGTGGAGTACTGTGCGGTCGTCAGGCTTGGTTCTCCTCCTCTCCCTCTTCTTCTTCTATCAGGTCCTCTAGATCCTGTAGTCGTTTATTTAGCTTCTCCGCAGTGTATGCCGCTCCTTCCTTGTAGCTGGGTCTCGCTTGGACCGGTCGGGGAAGGGGGTCTGCGGGGGGTATAGGCTTGGTCTGTTGGTCAAGTTCAGGGTCGCTTGCTCGGTTAGGAGACGCTGCCCTTGACTGTTGTCTCGACGAGTTCCTTGAACCCCTGGCGGAGGGAGAGGGTGTTGCCTTGAGGATCAGCTGCTCCATTAGCTGCGCTTGTAACTTGTCGCGCTCGGCTTGTAGTCTGTCGCGCTCGCCCTGTAGTCTGTCGCGCTCGGTTTCGCGCTGGATGAGAGCGAGGTCGCGCTCTGTTTCTCTTTGGGCACCGGCAGCGGCACGCTGGGTGTCTGCTCGGTCTCTTGCCATATTCTCTTCCGTCTGAAGGCGTCTCATCTCCAGGCGTATGCGCTCTTCTTCGCTCCGTTGCTGTGTCTGGAGTCGATCGCGTTCACCCTGAAGTCGATCGCGTTCACCCTGGAGTCGATCGCGTTCGGTAGAGGCTGTCAGGCTGACGAGGAACGCCTGTGATAGCATCCTCTCCGCTTCGCTGGGGGAAGACGGTTGTAGAGGTGAGCCGCTCCTGGCTGTACTCGTTGGGGAGTCCTGGAGCTCTATCTCCTCGGCGCTCTCCTCATCTTGTTCCGTGCAGAGTTCTCTCTCTGTAGGGTTGTCTTCCTCCCGGGGCTGGTCGGGGACTACTTCTTCGGTATTGGCGGGGGGTAAAGGCATGTCAGCTCCCTCCTGGTCCCCACCGTGAGCTTGGTCAGTTACATTAGAACCCACTAGGGCCTCTGTGGTCGGGGTAACCTGGTCGTTAAGGTCAGACATAATTTTACTTTCTACTTTTACCGCGTTTACCGTTTGTAGAAGGCTAGGTAGTTGACTGACAGCGTAATCCTCTAAGTACGGAGGTGGCTGTCGTCTGCGCCGCGGGCGTTCTACGTTAGGAGGACCGTTTCGTGGAGTGTTCATCATAGGCCATTTCAATATTAATAACACTATATTAATATTACACTAGTTACCCTCCGGCTCGAAGGACCAATTGTAACTGAGGGGTACAATTCCCTGACTGTATTGATAAGTATGGTATCATTAAACCACTACCGCTTTATGTACTTTAACTACTGGCCACACAGTACATGATATAGATATGATGAACACTTTCCCACCATGAAACCAAGTCCACACAAATGTATAAATCGAATATTTAATATATAGCAAAGGGTATATACAACGTTCACTTAATGACATTTATGATTTGAATGCACTTGTAAGGCAAATGAGTATTCGTAGGCAATCAACATTGAATGTCCAATCTCTGGTTACGCAGGAAGCAAGTATACAACCTGGTTCTTTAGGGAACTATAGCGATGGTACTCAATGATTATAGCTGGATATACTAAAGGGGGTCCCGCTGGTTGTAAGTCAGTAGGGGGGGGGGGGTTAGGAGAGCCGCTGGCGATATCCCATCTGGCCAACGATTTCTTGGGAGAATTCAGAGTGCTGAACACGGTGCCCACAGAACCTTGGTCCACAGATGAATACAGTTGGGCCCTCTTGTAGACGGTAGCTGCCGGTCCACAACGAAGAGACGTGAGGCGACCTCACTCGGGGTAGAGCGCCGTCTCACCTAGACTCCTCTCGGGGGGTAGTTCCAACACTCACCAGTGTTGGCTGTTATCCATGGCATAATCAAAGCACCCAAAGCAAGTAGATAATCCAAGCCGTGTAGGGCTCGCCGTCGCCCGGGTAAGGTAATCCAATGTGCAGGTCCACTCGTCCTTGCCCAGAACTCCTCGGATGAAAGCACCACACGTGGTCTGCCCAGCCTGGTTAAGACTCTAGATAACGCGAGGAAACGATGGGGGTACTGCTCACTTTATAACTCTAACCGAACGATGCACCATACATAATAGACTATTATTAACTTAATAGAAATACGTCCCACTCGACGGTATAGTGCCAAACTATGACAATTCAACTATTAATCCACACGATGTCTCAATGCCATTCTGAGGCCAAGTTGACCATACTGCACCACACGTGT
Source organism: Notolepis coatsorum (assembly GCF_963971535.1). NCBI lineage: Eukaryota > Metazoa > Chordata > Actinopteri > Aulopiformes > Paralepididae > Notolepis > Notolepis coatsorum. The sequence continues at coordinate 19,839,082 of NC_140179.1, read as the reverse complement.
ATCGTGGGTGAGGCTTAACGTCTTGCCACTAGGTTGGAGGGTAAAGAACTAAGGGCTAAGGGAAGTTCTACTTTACTTGCGCCATATATATATGCGCTGTGAACAAATAGTACCATTCGTATTTCGGCAGACGTATTCCTACGCGGAACCGGGGCTAGTAACGACATGTTCGTCGGCACGATTGAACTTGAACCAAGGGGCTTGGCTGCTGGCGCCAGGTTCTTGTCCAATGAGAGAATGAAACTATTATGGGCTGTTAGTAGACTAAAGGGATATTCAGTGTATATGTACAAGGAATATACAAGGGATATCAAACGATATACAAATACTATTAAATATATATCCATAAATAAATATATATATTCGGTTTAATCTGATCCTTCACAACAGGCAGGGTAATAGTAGCATGGAGGGAGGGAGGTACATGTATGGGGGTAGGGGGGAGGGGAGGTACAGGTATGAGCAGGGTAATAGCAGCATGGGGGGAGGGGAGGTACAGGCATGGGCAGGGTAATAGCAGGAGGGGGGAGGGGAGGTACAGGTATGGGCAGGGTAATAGCAGCAGGGGGAGGGGGGAGGGGAGGTACAGGTATGGGCAGGGTAATAGCAGCAGGGGGGGTACAGGTATGGGCAGGGTAATAGCAGCAGGGGGAGGGGGGAGGGGAGGTACAGGTATGGGCAGGGTAATAGCAGCAGGGGGGTACAGGTATGGGCAGGGTAATAGCAGCAGGGGGGAGGGGAGGTACAGGTATGGGCAGGGTAATAGTAGCATGGGGGGAGGGGAGGTACAGGTATGGGCAGCGTAATAGCAGCATGGGGGAGGGGAGGTACAGGTATGGGCAGGGTAATAGCAGCAGGGGGGAGGGGAGGTACAGGTATGGGCAGGGTAATAGCAGCATGGGGGAGGGGGGAGGGGAGGTACAGGTATTTGTAGGGTAATAGTAGCATGGAGGAGGGGAGGTACAGGTATGGGCAGGGTAAAGCTGAGCTGACTACACTGTGATCTAGCTGAGTAAAGTAAGTCAGTACCCAATCCATTGTATATTATTTTTGGTGGTTGTTTGTTCTCTCTGAATCAATCAGCTCAGTTCACCCCATAGGGATTGACTTGAGCAGCCTGTGCTAATTAGTCCAATCAGTCAGAGACCAGCCCCCTACAGGTGTGGGACAATATTCATTAGGGATTTAAGTGTAGTTTATCCAAGCGCCAGCAAAGCGCCGGCGACCGACTAAGCCAGACAAAGACTTGGAGTTTTCCTGCTGGAGTTCTCCGAGGAGACAACCGAGTGCAATTGAGTATCTACTGCCTCTTACTTGCCCTCCTCAAGCAGGCCACTCTTTTGTACCTGCATTTTCTGGTCTTGCCTTGTTAGCTTGTCAACTAGCTCGACCTACTGGTTTGAGCTCTTTAGCTAAACCTTCAATTGGCTTCATACACATAGCATTTAGCAGTTGATCCATAGCACTTCTTATTTTTATTTTTTCCTGGTCTACCACCGCCACCTGGTGTAAGCATGGCTCTGTGTTCTGTCTGTCCCTCTCTCCTAGAAAGGTTAACTCGGCTTAGAGAGTCGTGTCCTTGAACTTGAGTCAGGAAAACAGTCAGCTTTAGACGTCTCGGACACTTTAGGCTTTTCTAAGGAGCCTCTAGCGAGGTATTCTTGTCTGGAGAGTCCCAGACATAGTGCTCAGGACGTGGTCTTTGCACCCAATACGGAGTGGCAGTGTAACCGCTCGGTCTCGGCCTCAACAGCACTTGCTCCGCAACATGATCTTACACGTGTTGCGGGTTCCGGTCCCAGCACGCAGCGGCCTCCACTGAAACCCAGTCTTCCTGTCCTTGTGATTGGCGACTCCATCACCCGGCATATTAAGCTAGACAAGCCAGCCGAGATCAAATGTTTTGGGGGAGCCAGAGCTACCGACATTGAAGCCAACCTGAGATTTCTGGCGAATAGCATAGTCAAGGGAAAAGTTAACCCACATCTCACACCCACTGAAGATAAATTTGACCATATTGTTATACACGTCGGAAATAATGACTGTAGGATGAAAGTCTCTGAGGTCACAAAGATCAACATAGTTAGGCTTTCTGACCCCGCCAGAAAGATGAGTCGGCATTGAGTAATCTTCTCTGGCCCCCTGCCTGTAAACCGGCATGATGATGAGTTCATGAGTAGGACAGCTTCTCTACACCGATGGCTGGAAAAATACTGTAAAGAACAGCGCCTGTCCCGTCTCCCTGTCTCCCTATGACTTGCTGTCCTGGAGTGTTGACCGGAGTGTTGGACGTCCCGTGACGAAGGCCGGGAGGTTGCGACCCCCTCTGCGTGCCCCCCTGTCTCCGGAGGTCTCGTAGTGGTGACCGGAGTGCCGGATGTCCCGCGATGATGTCGGGGAGTTCGCGACCCTCTCTGCGCCCCCCCTATCTCCCTGTCTCCGGCTGTCCCTGAGCAACGACCGGAGTGTTAAATGTCCCTTGACTAAGACGGGGAGGACGTGACCCTCTTTGCGCCGCCCCTGTGCCTCAAATAGATTCGCTATCAACTCTATCTTTAATCTTTCAAAATGTTCAGTTGCTATCGCTATTAGCTCTATCTTTAATTTTTCAAAATGTACAGTTGCTATTGCATGCACTCATCTGTGTTCCACTACAAACATGAGTGCATGCTTACCAACTGTCCGTCTGCAACACTACTATCACCAACATCTAAGAAGGGAGATCCCCCCTTGAATGGCCCTTCTAAGGTTTCTCTCCTCCACACTGCCTGTGGAGCTTTTTTCCCTATTGTTAGGGTTTAGTGAGTTTTTCCTTACCTTCGCGTGGGGTATGTCTGGGAGTGCTTGCATTCTTTCATTCTTTCATTTGCATTCTTTCATTTATTTGCATTCATCTAAAAATGTTTGCACCTTATGGTGTTCTTGTTCTGTTCTTGACTTATTGTTATGTTTTCTTCTTGACTTGTTTAAAGAAGATCTGTACGGCCCATGGGGACATTAACGTGTGTTGTCGGGCCCTATAAATAAATTTGATTTGATTTGATTTGATTTGGCTTAGGGTTCGTGGATAACTGGTCCTCTTTCTGGGGGCGCCCTGGCTTCCTGAGAAAGGACGGCGTGCATCCTAACATGCTAGGCGCCTCTCTCTTATCTAGCAATATAGACAAGATTATAGCTTCGGGCTGACAGCCACCCCACAAGCATGCCAGGGTGCAGGCTCTTAGCGAGCCTGCTAGTCATGCTAAACCGATGGAGCCTGCCAATCCCTATACCTTTCCTAAGCATGCTGGGTCCCTCCTCCACCAGGCTCGCCAAATCAAATCAAATTTATTTGTAAGGCCCGACAACACACGTTAATGTCCCCATGGGCCGTACATGTCTTCTTTAAACAAGTCAAGAAGAAACATAACAATAAGTCAAGAACAGAACAAGAACACCATAAGGTCCAACAAATTTAAAATAAATGCAAATAAATGAAAGAATGCAAGCACTCCCAGACATACCCCACGCGAAGGTCAGGAAAAACTCACTAAAACCTAACAATAGGGGGAAAATGCTCCACAGGCAGTGTGGAGGAGAGAATGAATGAATGAATGAATGAAAACTTTATTTAACAGATTGCAGAATGGGTACAATACAGTACGGCTCAATACATACAATTGTTAAGGGGATGCAGACCTGAGAAAGACGTTTGTCTTGTTTCCATCAGGGTCCCCCATTTTCAATTCATATAGACATTATGACATACATGACATACAGATAGTCAGTACTGCTACATCTATACATTTATGACATACCAGATTTGCAAATACAGTACTGTTTGTGATACAGAAGGAGTCAAGAAAAGGGAGTATATACATTTGACGTAGAAACTGTACATTGGAGGAGGTTGGGTGGGGGGGGTTGGGTACATTGGGATATTGACAACCATACTGGGTAATTTACATTGGAGGTGGTTGGGGGGGGGGGGGGGGCCGGGGGGCACACTGTATAAACAAGTAACACTGTACATTGAGGGGGGGGGGGGAGGAGACACTGTACAAACAAACACAATTGTACATTGAACTATTGACAAAACCATACTAGGTAAATGACTGTACATTGGAGGGGGTTGGGTTAGGATATTTACAGGGGCCAGTGTTGAATTGCAGTCTCCCGTAGGTGTCCCTTGAGAGAGGTTTTGAAAGTGGGTAGTGATCCACATTCCTTTACAGCTTTGGGTAGGGCGTTCCACATTGATGTGGCATAATTGCGAAACGTGTTTAGTCCCTTATTTGAGCCGAATCTGGGTTTAACATGATTTGTGGAGCTCCCTCTGGTGTTGTGATCGTGGTATTCACTGACCTTTGGGAAGTATTTTGACATGTACATGGGTACCTTGGTCGTGTAGTGTATCTTGTAGACCAGGCCCATTGCAAGTTGTTGTACTCTGTCGTCTACTCTAAGCCATCCTAGGTTGTCAAAGTGGGCAGGGGTGAGGTGGGTTCTAGGAGTAAGGTCAAGCAGTAGTCTGACCAGTTTGTTTTGAGATGTTTGTAATTTTGTTTTTAGCGCCTTTGAGGTGCTTTGGTACCATGAGGTGCAAGCATAGTCGTAGTACCCCTGAATGAGTGCTCCTGCCAGAGTCTTCAGGGTGTTCTTGTTTACCAGAGAGGAGATCCGGTACAAGAATCGAGTTCGTTGGTTGACTTTTTTTATTACATTGGATGCCATTTTGTCACAGGAGAGATTAGCCTCTAGGATGGAACCCAGGTAGGTAATTTCATCTTTCCTTGTGACAATATTGTCACCCACTGTAACTGAGAAGCCGTCGGTCTTGCTGAGTTTGTTATTTGAACCGAAGAGAATGGACTCTGTTTTGCCCATGTGTAATGATAGTTTGTTATCAGCGAGCCATATGCAGATTCTGCCTAGTTCCGAGCTGAGGGTTTTTTCAACCTGTAACTTGTTCTTGTCAGAGACCAGCAGGGCTGAGTCGTCCGCAAACAGGAACAAGTTGCAGTCACAAGCTGACGACATGTCATTTGCATAAATTAGGAACAGTAGCGGTCCTAGTATGCTTCCTTGTGGAACACCACAGCTCACTGTGAGGGGGGGGGATAGGGTACCGTTTACCTCCACCATCTGTTCCCTCCCCTCAAGGTAGGATTGCATCCAGCTCACTGATAGACTATCAAAACCAATTGCTTTTAGCTTGTCAATCAGAATGGAGTGATTGACCGTGTCAAAGGCCTTTTGTAGGTCCAGCATGACCATGCCGCAGTATTTGCCTGCGTCCACCTCTTGTTTGATGTGGTCATTCAAATAGAGAAGGCATGTGTCAGTGGAGTGGGATGTTCTGAAGCCAGATTGGAATTCGTAGATTAGATTTTTTTCCGCTAGGTACTTTTCGACCTGTTCGTAGACTATTTTTTCCATGACTTTCGAGATGGAGGTGAGAATAGAAACAGGGCGGTAGTTGCCTGGGTCTAATTTGCTGCCCTTTTTGTGCAGAGGGGTCACCCTCGCAATTTTGAAGTCCTTGGGGACGTGTCCCTGTTTTATGGAGAGGTTTATTATGTGTGTGATGATTGGTGTGATGGCGGCTGCTGAGTCTCTGAGGAATTTGGAGGGGATGTTGTCATGGCCAGTGGCCTTGTTAGGTTGGAGGGCGCTCAGTTTATTGAGTACCTCATCTGTTGTTACCATTTCCAGCTTGAAGTCGTCCTTGCGGACCCCTAGGTTTTTGTAGTAAGCTACTATGTGTTCTACCCCATAAAGCCCTGAGTGGGAGGGTAGTTTGTTTACCAGTGTTGTGGCTATGTTTGTGAAGAAAATGTTTAAGTAATTGGCTACATCCAGCTTGTCTGTGATGAGCGTGCTGTCCGTTTTTATGTTTATGTTTGAGAATCTGGTTTTAAGTTTTTTACTGCATCCTAGTTGATTATTGAGTAATTTCCAAAGTTCACGTGGTTTGTTTTTGTTTTCCTCAGTTTTGTCATTGATGAAATTCTTTTTTGCAGTTTTGATCATGGAGTTTACGTCGTTTCTTAGTCTGTTTCTTTCTAGTTTGAGTTCAGTCACGTGGGCTTGGAGTTCACTGCTCGTGCTTTTAGTAAGCTTTGACTGACTTTTACGAAACTCAGAGCATTTTTTGTCTCTGGTTTTCATAGCGGCCAGTATTTCGGAGAATTTCTAAGAAACCTTAGAAGGGCCATTCAAGGGGGGATCTCCCTTCTTAGATGTGTGAGGTTTTGCCCGCTGCTCACTACCTTTTCTCTGTCTTCTTTAAGCCTACTGTTAGGAATTCCCTATTCTCTGTCTTCTTTAAGCCTACTGTTAGGAATTCCCTACTCACTCTCTCTAGCCCCCACCCTCTCGTTCCTTACCCTTAGTGGCCACACCTGTTTGATATTCTATTATCTCTCGCACCTGTGGTGGCAGGCTAATTAGTCCCCCTGTGGGCTTTAAATACCAGGGCGCTTCCCCTCGTTTTGGCGTGGGGTCGTGTTGTATACTTGCCGAGTCATATTCTCTAAACTGCTAGACTCTTTCGGGAGATCCCCTGGTCTACCAATGCTGTAAGATGGATCTCTCCAGCCTTGAGATGTTTGCTCCAGCCTTCATCTGCTGTCGCCGTAGCCTGTGGAGGAGTCATTGTACTGCGCTCTCTAATTCTCTACGGGAGGCATTCCAGTGTTCCACTCCAGACCAGCGCACTGACGCGCATCTTCCAGACCTTCGAGCTTGGCACGCTCCTCCGTACCAGCGCACTGACGCGCATCTTCCGGACCTTCGAGCTTGGCACGCTCCTCCGTACCAGCGCACAGACGCGCATCTTCCGGACCTTCGAGCTTGGCACGCTCCTCCGTACCAGCGCACGGACGCGCATCTTCCAGACCTTCGAGCTTGGCACGCTCCTCCGTACCAGCGCACAGACGCGCATCTTCCAGACCTTCGAGCTTGGCACGCTCTCCAGACCTCAGCGCGCCGACGCGCATCTTCCAGACCTTCCTGCTTGGCACACTCCTCCTCGCAGACGCACCCCGATGCGTCTCTCTGTTCCGACGCGCACACCAAGGTGTGGCGCGCCACTCAGTTCCTCGGCTCCGACAGCGGCTACCCGGTGGACGACGCCCTCGCCACCGCCACTGTTCAGACGCACCCCGATGCGTCTCTCTGTTCCGACGCGCACACCAAGGTGTGGCGCGCCACTCAGTTCCTCGCCTCCGACAGCGGCTACCCGGTGGACGACGCCCTCGCCACCGCCACTGTTCCGACGCGCACACCAAGGTGTGGCGCGCACTCTGTTCCTCGGCTCCGACAGCGGCTACCCGGTGGACGACATCCTCGTCACCGCCGCTGTTCCAGCACCCTGTTCCTCGGCTCCGACAGCGGCTACCCGGTGGACGACATCCTCGCCACCGCCACTGTTCCAGGACTCTGTCCCTCGGCTCGGACAGCCAGCCACCCGGTGGCGATGCCCTCGCCCCGTTGCTGTCCCTGTACCTTTACGCATACGCCAGGGGTGAGTTTTGATTGTGATGTCACTCACTCAGCGTAATGCCTCTTGCCCCCGTTCCCGCTGCTGTTCCTGTACCTTTACGCATACGCCTGGGTGAGTTTTGATTGTGATGTCACTCTCCCAGCGTATTGCCTCTGTTAGTTAGTTTGGACATTTCATCTCCCAGCGTATTGCCTCTGTTAGTTAGTTTGGACATTTCATCTCCCAGCGTAATGCCTCTGTTTTTGGTTCTCACTTAGAATAGTATTTTTGGACTTTACATCTCCCCCTGTGTGTTTGTCACACGAAGATATTATTACTTTGTTCACTTTGTTATTTGGACTGTTCTGCACCTGCTCTGTTTTTTCCCTTTTGTGCATTAACTCTCTCCTCTGTCCTGCAGAGCGGCCCAGATGTTTTCCCACCAGTCCCCAGTTCCTCCCTGTACCCCAGCCCGCCTCCGCGGGCCTCAGTCCCTAGTCCTCGATCCCTAGTTCTCCTAGTCCCTAGTCCTCTATCCCTAGTTCTCCTAGTCCCTAGTCCTCTATTCCTAGTTCTCCTAGTCCCTAGTCCTCTGTCCCTAGTTCTCCTAGTCCCTAGTCCTCTGTCCCTAGTTCTCCTAGTCCCTAGTCCTCCATCCCTAGTTCTCCTAGTCCCTAGTCCTCTGTCCCTAGTTCTCCTAGTCCCTAGTCCTCCATCCCTAGTTCTCCTAGTCCCTAGTCCTCTATCCCTAGTTCTCCTAGTCCCTAGTCCTCTATCCCTAGCTCTCCTAGTCCCTAGTCCTCTCTCCCTAGTTCTCCTTGTCCCTGGTTTACCTAGTCTCTGGTTCCTCTGTCCCAAGGCGTTCCCTTAACCTTCCCTTAGGCGTTCCCTTACTTTCCCATTGTGTTCCCTTTTCCTGCCCGCCTCTTAAAGGCACTTTACCTTCCCCTCTTGTGTTTCCAGTGTTTTGTGTTTTCTCCCTTAAAGGGACAGTGCCCTTTTTCCCTGTTCACAATAAATATCTGTTTCTTGGCAAACCACCATACCTGTCTTGTGTTGTGCGATTGGGGTCGGTTACAAACCATAACAGTACGACCCCACCACATCGACGACCCCAGCCAGCACAGACGGTGTATGTTGAGTTTGCCTTTTTTTTTCTTGTTCCCTCTTGCTTCCTTGTTAGCCCTGTTTAGCTCCCTTGTTAGCTTGTTAGCTCCCCTGTTTAGCTTGTTAGTCTCCCCGGTTAGCTCCCCTGTTTGCTTCCCGTTTAGCCCTGTTTGACCCCCCTGTAGCTAGCCATGCCCTGGCAGCTAACCCAGTCCCTCAGCAGAGCCCCTGTCTGCTAGCCTTGCCCCGGCTGCTAGCACAGCCTCTATGTTTATGCAGCCCTTGCTGCTGGCATGGGCCCTGTAGCTAGCCATGCCCTGGCAGCTAACCCTGTCCCTCAGCAGAGCCCCAGTCTGCTAGCTTGGCCCCGGCTGCTAGCACAGCCTCTATGTTTATGCAGCCCTTGCTGCTGGCATGGGCCCTGTAGCTAGCCAGGCCCAAGCAGCTAACCCGGTCCCTCTGCATGGCCTCCACTTTTTTGTGTAGTTTATCCCACTGCTAGGGCTGCCTTTCAGCTGGCAAGGTCAGTTTATCTCACACAGCTAGGACTGTCCTTCCAGCTAGCTTGTTCTCTCATGCTGGTCCAGCCCTGTCTGCCAGTCTAGCTCCGGCAGCTTGCGCAGCCTCTATGTTGATGTAGCAGTACAGCTAGCATAGGCCCTGTAGCTATCAGTGCCCTGGCAGCTAACCTTCCCTCTGCTAGCCCTTTCCCGGTGCTACCATGGCTACCCTGCTTGCCCCTCAGTTCTCTAGACCCAGTTCCTCTAGACCAGTTCTCTAGACCAGTTCTCTAGACCAGTTCCTCTAGACCAGTTCCCCCAGTTGCCCCTCTGCTACCCCTCGGCGACCCTGTTTCTTTTGCTAGCCCCACTCTTGTGGTGGCTTCCCCTACTGGCTTGGCCAGTGCCTTTGTTTTTGTCTTGTTTTGCCCCCTGCCACTCTGTCTGTATTTGTTTTGGGTCGCCGGGTGGCTCCCGTTGGAGGGGGGGATACTGTGAGGTTTTGCCCGCTGCTCACTACCTTTTCTCTGTCTTCTTTAAGCCTACTGTTAGGAATTCCCTATTCTCTGTCTTCTTTAAGCCTACTGTTAGGAATTCCCTACTCACTCTCTCTAGCCCCCACCCTCTCGTTCCTTACCCTTAGTGGCCACACCTGTTTGATATTCTATTATCTCTCGCACCTGTGGTGGCAGGCTAATTAGTCCCCCTGTGGGCTTTAAATACCAGGGCGCTTCCCCTCGTTTTGGCGTGGGGTCGTGTTGTATACTTGCCGAGTCATATTCTCTAAACTGCTAGACTCTTTCGGGAGATCCCCTGGTCTACCAATGCTGTAAGATGGATCTCTCCAGCCTTGAGATGTTTGCTCCAGCCTTCATCTGCTGTCGCCGTAGCCTGTGGAGGAGTCATTGTACTGCGCTCTCTAATTCTCTACGGGAGGCATTCCAGTGTTCCACTCCAGACCAGCGCACTGACGCGCATCTTCCAGACCTTCGAGCTTGGCACGCTCCTCCGTACCAGCGCACTGACGCGCATCTTCCGGACCTTCGAGCTTGGCACGCTCCTCCGTACCAGCGCACAGACGCGCATCTTCCGGACCTTCGAGCTTGGCACGCTCCTCCGTACCAGCGCACGGACGCGCATCTTCCAGACCTTCGAGCTTGGCACGCTCCTCCGTACCAGCGCACAGACGCGCATCTTCCAGACCTTCGAGCTTGGCACGCTCTCCAGACCTCAGCGCGCCGACGCGCATCTTCCAGACCTTCCTGCTTGGCACACTCCTCCTCGCAGACGCACCCCGATGCGTCTCTCTGTTCCGACGCGCACACCAAGGTGTGGCGCGCCACTCAGTTCCTCGGCTCCGACAGCGGCTACCCGGTGGACGACGCCCTCGCCACCGCCACTGTTCAGACGCACCCCGATGCGTCTCTCTGTTCCGACGCGCACACCAAGGTGTGGCGCGCCACTCAGTTCCTCGGCTCCGACAGCGGCTACCCGGTGGACGACGCCCTCGCCACCGCCACTGTTCCGACGCGCACACCAAGGTGTGGCGCGCACTCTGTTCCTCGGCTCCGACAGCGGCTACCCGGTGGACGACATCCTCGTCACCGCCGCTGTTCCAGCACCCTGTTCCTCGGCTCCGACAGCGGCTACCCGGTGGACGACATCCTCGCCACCGCCACTGTTCCAGGACTCTGTCCCTCGGCTCGGACAGCCAGCCACCCGGTGGCGATGCCCTCGCCCCGTTGCTGTCCCTGTACCTTTACGCATACGCCAGGGGTGAGTTTTGATTGTGATGTCACTCACTCAGCGTAATGCCTCTTGCCCCCGTTCCCGCTGCTGTTCCTGTACCTTTACGCATACGCCTGGGTGAGTTTTGATTGTGATGTCACTCTCCCAGCGTATTGCCTCTGTTAGTTAGTTTGGACATTTCATCTCCCAGCGTATTGCCTCTGTTAGTTAGTTTGGACATTTCATCTCCCAGCGTAATGCCTCTGTTTTTGGTTCTCACTTAGAATAGTATTTTTGGACTTTACATCTCCCCCTGTGTGTTTGTCACACGAAGATATTATTACTTTGTTCACTTTGTTATTTGGACTGTTCTGCACCTGCTCTGTTTTTTCCCTTTTGTGCATTAACTCTCTCCTCTGTCCTGCAGAGCGGCCCAGATGTTTTCCCACCAGTCCCCAGTTCCTCCCTGTACCCCAGCCCGCCTCCGCGGGCCTCAGTCCCTAGTCCTCGATCCCTAGTTCTCCTAGTCCCTAGTCCTCTATCCCTAGTTCTCCTAGTCCCTAGTCCTCTATTCCTAGTTCTCCTAGTCCCTAGTCCTCTGTCCCTAGTTCTCCTAGTCCCTAGTCCTCTGTCCCTAGTTCTCCTAGTCCCTAGTCCTCCATCCCTAGTTCTCCTAGTCCCTAGTCCTCTGTCCCTAGTTCTCCTAGTCCCTAGTCCTCCATCCCTAGTTCTCCTAGTCCCTAGTCCTCTATCCCTAGTTCTCCTAGTCCCTAGTCCTCTATCCCTAGCTCTCCTAGTCCCTAGTCCTCTCTCCCTAGTTCTCCTTGTCCCTGGTTTACCTAGTCTCTGGTTCCTCTGTCCCAAGGCGTTCCCTTAACCTTCCCTTAGGCGTTCCCTTACTTTCCCATTGTGTTCCCTTTTCCTGCCCGCCTCTTAAAGGCACTTTACCTTCCCCTCTTGTGTTTCCAGTGTTTTGTGTTTTCTCCCTTAAAGGGACAGTGCCCTTTTTCCCTGTTCACAATAAATATCTGTTTCTTGGCAAACCACCATACCTGTCTTGTGTTGTGCGATTGGGGTCGGTTACAAACCATAACAAGATGTCTAGTAGTGTTGCAGACTAACAGTTGGTAAGCATGCACTCAAGTGTGTAGTGAAACACAGATGAGTGCATGCAATAGCAACTGAACATTTTGAAAGATTAAAGATAGAGCTGATAGCAACTGAACATTTTGAAAGATTAAAGATAGAGCTGATAGCGAATCTATTTGAGGCACAGGGGCGGCGCAAAGAGGGTTGCGTCCTCCGCGCCTTAATCACGGGACATTCAACACTCCGGTCATTGCTCCGAGACAGCCGGAGACAGGGAGATAGGGGGCGGCGCAGAGAGGGTCGCAACCTCCCCGACATCATTGCGGGATGTCCAGCACTCCGGTCACCACTACGAGGCCACCGGAGACAGGGAGACAGGAGGGCACGCAGAGAGGGTCGCATCCTCCAGCCTTCATCACGGGACGTCCGACACTCCGGTCAGCACTCCAGGACAGCAACTCACAGGAAGACAGGGAGATGGGACAGGCGTTAGACAGCTCGCGTCATTGTAGTGGGCGGACATAGCAATAGATACAAGTGGTAAGCATATATGTGAATAGAGTAGATATATGAAGTAAGCATATTATGTGAATAGAATAGAAGTACTTAACCCAGCAATGAAACCACGTTGACAGGCCAGTTGACAAGACCACGGACAGACGACGGTAAGTAGCTGATCCATGGCCTCGGTGGTGCATGTAGAGCAGTCACTGCAATCTTGGCCAAGACCCCTTAGTCACCTAAGGAGACAGGAGACAGGCACTCAGAGAGATGGGGGAGGGAGGGGGGGAGGGGAGGGGGGGGGGAATGAGAGAGTTCCCATGTTTGTGGTGCTGCAAAAAAGCAGACATGGGGGAAAATAGACATCCTAACTAAACTAGACAGATTAATCTAAAGGTCAGTCCCCGACCAGGTGAGATCAGGGTAGGTTGAAGGAGAGAGGGAAGAGATGGGTCTTAAGCAGGGATTTAAAAGCTTCGACAGAGCAGGCGCCCCTGATGACGGCAGGTAATTTGTTCCACAGGTAGGGAGCACGGTAGGCTAAGGCTCTGTGGCCGGCGGATTTCTTTTTAACCCTAGGAATCGATAGAAGCCCCGCATTTTGTTAGCGCAGAGCACGAGCGGGCGAGTATCGGGAGATGAGATCGGATAGATAGAGCGGTGCAAGCCCATTAAAAACTTTGTAAGTGAGGAGTAGCATTTTTTTTTTTTTTTTTTTTTTTTGTGTCATAATGAACATCACATTGCATTAATCATACAGTATAATATACTTGATTCACATAGTCAATGACATTTGTTACTCAGGCTCTTCCATCTTATTCAATTTGTTTTCAAAGTATTCAGCATAATCAACATAAGCTGTATAATCCGAGTACGCCTCATAAACAACCCAGGGGGGGGGGGGATTAAAAAAAAATGTAAGGACATACAGTAGGATAAGAAACGAAAAAATAAATAGAAAAATAAATTTAGCAAAAGGAAAAAAAATTATTTAACAAAAAAAGAAAAAGAAAAGAGAGGGAGTCAGGAGGTTCAGACTCATGCTAGTGTATCTCCAGGTACAAGGTTACAAGTGACCATCTCTGCATAAACATCTTTTTTCAGTTGCAATTGTGCAGTCATTTCTTCCATTGTATACATCTGTCTCAGTCTCTTGGTCCATTGTTTGATTGTCGTGGTTGATTTTGTAACCATGCCATAGTTATCATTTTTCTTGCTATTAACAGTATCACTCTCAAGATGTATAACGTATCTCCATAGTATGTGCCTTTCGGTATACATCCCAAGATATAGTACGATGGATTCAGAGGTAAGTCAAGATCTAGAATGGTTTTAATCTCATTTTTGATATTCAACCAAAATGTCTGTACCCTTGGACAGTCCCAGAAAATATGTGTATGATCTCCGATCATTCCACATCCTCTCCAACATAGTGGTGAGGACCCACCAGCAAATCCGGAGAGAACTTGAGGAGTCCTAAAGTACCTGACCTTGACCTTCCAGTCAAACTCCTTCCACATTGGGCTATTTGTGATTTTATGATTGCTTGAATGGCTGTCCTCCCATTCTTCATTTTCTATGATCACATTAGCTTCCAACTCCCATTTTTCTTTAATATAGGTGGTGTCTCCTGGATCGTCTAGTTGTAACATGTTGTAAATATTGGATATCTGCTTTCTTTCCATCAAGTTTTTTTCTATTGTGTTAATAAAGTATCGCTCCACATTTCTTGGCGGTCTCTTAATTGCTTCCCACTCACTGTGAGTCATTACATAGTGTCTTATTTGAAAGTATCTAAACATGTCTTTCGAAGGTAGATCAAAACATTGCTGTAGCTGTGCAAATGATTTAAAACAGTCTCCTTCCATTAATTGATTGATAGTAACCAGGCCCAAATCCGCCCATTTTTTAAAACCCCCATCCTCCATAGCTGGTCGGAATTCTGTATTGTCTGCTATTGGCATGGCCCTAGATATTGATTGTGGACCTCCCCCCTTTTTCCTTACACTTTCCCACACCTTTAATGTATTTGTAATCCATTTGTTACCAATCTTAATTTTTTTCCAGTATGCTTTCCCCAGGAATATTATGGATCTGAGAGGAGTCTTTGGAATTGAGTTTTGCTCAATCTGTACCCATCCGGAGTCTAGGTCCTTTTGTATCTAATGCACAAGTATGCGTAATTGAGCTGCCCAGTAGTAGTTTCTTAGGTTTGGCAGACCAAGACCACCCTTGTTCTTTGGCAAACATAGTGTTTTGAGCCTTACTCTAGGTCTTTTCCTCTGCCAGATAAATTTGGATAGGAGTTTATCTAACCTTTTAAAGGTAGTGGCAGGTATTGGTATAGGTAGAGACTGGAAGAGGAAAATAAGTCTACGTAGCACATTCATTCGAATTGATTCTATTCTTCCCACTAGGGAGAGAGGTAAAATGTCCCATCTGGCCATGTCTGATTTGATTTGTACAATCAACTTTTCGTAGTTTGCTTGATATAACTGATTGCTGCTGGGAGTCAGAATGATTCCTAAATACCTGAATCCGTCTCTAGCCCAATGGAAGGGTGCTATACTATTCAGATGTGTTGGCCATGTTCCCACTATCATCATGGCTTCTGATTTGGTCTCATTTATCTTATAACCCGACAGTTTGCCGTAATTTCTTAAATCCATCATTATGTTTGGAATTGATTCTAAAGGGTTTTTGATATAAAGTAAAATGTCATCAGCAAATAACGAGATCTTGTGTGTAATGCCTTTTTGGTCATCTATTCCCTGTATCTGAGGGTTTGATCTAATCATCTCCGCTAGTGGCTCTATGCCAATCGCGAATAGTAACGGAGACAAAACGTCTCCTTGGCGTGTCCCTCTCTGTATCTCAAAGAAGTGAGAGCAGTGACCATTCACCCTTACTCTAGATTTAGGATTTTTATATAAACATTTTATCCAATCTATAAATGTGTTATTGAATCCCATACCTTTCAATGTTAGTTCAAGGTACAGCCAATCAACTCTATCAAATGCCTTCTCGGCATCTAAGCCGAGAAGCATTGATGGTTCTTTACGAGATCCAGCCACTGTTTGCAGATTTAAAGTTCTTCTGATGTTGTTAGCACCCTGTCGACCAGTGATAAAGCCAGTCTGGTCTGGGTGGATCAGTTTTATTATATGTTTCTGTATTCTTTTTTTAAGTATAGATGTCAATATCTTGAAATCGTTGCAAAGGAGACTTATGGGCCTATAGGAACTACATCTTTTGGGGTCTTTACCTTCTTTATGTATTACCGAGACAATAGCTTCTGACCAGCTTCCTCTCTCAGATAGGGCATAGTTATAAACTACACTTAATACTGGAGTAGCACTTTAAAGTCAGATCGGGCTTGAATAGGAAGCCAGTGTAGGGCGGACAAAACTGGTGTGATGTGATAAAATGTTCTAGTTCTAGTTAGTATCCGTGCAGCCGCATTTTGCACGAGTTGAAGATTTTTGATGCTTGAATTAGGTAGGCCTGAAAAAAGTGCATTACAGTAGTCCAAACGTGATGAGACAAAAGCATGAATCAGGGTTTCAGCATCAGCCAGAGTTAAGATGGGGCGAATTTTTGTGATATTACAAAGATGGAAGAATGCAATTTTGGTGACATTTTTTATATGTGCATTAAATGAGAGGGAGGAATCAAAACTCCTTTCTATCTACTCTTCTGCCCCCTTAACAAGTTAGCAGAGTTATAATGCTAAGCAGGAAAGTGTTGCATCAAGTTCAAGGCCATATCATTCTTAATTTCTAATATTAAAAAAAATATTTTCAGGAAGAGCACATAACCTCAATATATCTGTAAAAGATTACAACTATTTCCGAATTTTAACCACTTATCATATTTATACATGTTTTCAACCCCATATTGCAGCGTGGTAAACATGCACCAAGTCCTTGTGAAAAATAATCTGTCTTTATATTTACAAATGAATGACTAATTCGGTCAGAAATAGCTGAGACGCTAACGTTAGTAAGCACTGATTAATTAATGAATCTTTTCAATCTGGCTTTAGAGCCTTACACTCCACCGAAACGGCGGTTACCAAAGTCACAAATTGAGTCTCTTGACTCAAACCTCACTTCTGTGCTCTTATTGCTTGATCTCAGTGCAGCCTTTGACACTATCGATCACTCGATTCTTCTAGGTCGGCTTGAGAATCTTGTTGGTATACGGGGTCACGCACTAGCTTGGTTTAAATCTTATTTAACTGATAGAACACACTGCGTGGTCTATAATGATTTAACATCTGAGACCCTCCCAGTGCAATGTGGTGTCCCACAAGGCTCTGTCCTGGGCCCTTTGCTATTTTCGATTTACATGTGTAGCAGCCTGAATATTCTACAAAGTATTCAGTAGTGCTAACTAACTGTTACTTTCCCTGTGTGTGTATAACGTGTGATTTACAGTGTTCCTTTGGATAGCCTAACAGTGTTCATTTGGATAGCTCGCCCAGTCTAACGACGAGGTGAGGTGCTACTCTTCTCCGGCTGCAGTATGGACTACTAACAATAACATTGAGCCCTTTTTCCCTTTCTGGAGCAGTCCTTGAGTGGGACCAGGAGAGGGCCTGAGAGGAGAGAGCTTGACGGTGGAGACCGGGACCTCTGGAGGCAGAACTACCACTGAGGTTTCCGACCAGGAGGTCAAGGAGGCGAGGACAGTCCAGAGCAGGGGCCTCGTCGGCGTCCATACCGGCGCCGACGCTCACCGACAGGGGTCAAGCCGGGCCCAGAGGGTGGCCATGGGAACGTCGAGAGGACGTCAGGAGAGATAAAGTCAGTCCCCTCAAACGAGGATGGAGAAGACGGCGGAGACGGGGGCGAGGAGGGCGCCGCGGGCGGCTCCTCAGAGGCCTCGGCGGGCGAAGCCGTGGCCAAAGGCCTACCAACAGAGACAGACGAATCTGACACAGAAGCAGATACAGGGGGGGTTGAACGAACCCGGCCCCAGAGGAGCACCAGAGGTCGGCTACCCATTCGGTATCGCCAGGACTACGTGCTGGCCGAGGGCCTACCAACGGAAGCAGATACAGGGGGGGTTGAACGAACCCGGCCCCAGAGGAGCACCAGAGGTCGGTTACCCGCTCGGGTCCGCCAGGACGACGTGCTGAAGAGGATGGTTGTAGAACAGTGTGTGAAACTAATGGAACAATGTGTGAAACTGTGGGTCTAAGGACCGTTTTCATGTCATTAAACTGGTTTCATTGAGTAACTTGCAGAGGACTTGGCAAGTTTAAAGTGGGGGGAAATGTAGCAGCCTGAATATTCTACAAAGTATTCAGTAGTGTTAACTAACTGTTACTTTCCCTGTGTGTGTATAACGTGTGATTTACAGTGTTCCTTTGGATAGCCTAACAGTGTTCCTTTGGATAGCTCGCCCAGTCTAACGATGAGGTGAGGTGCTACTCTTCTCCGGCTGCAGTATGGACTACTAACAATAACATTGAGCCCTTTTTCCCTTTCTGGAGCGGTCCTTGAGTGGGACCAGTGGAGGTTGCCAGCAGGGGGCGGGGTGGCAGTGGTGGCAGGTGGAGCAGTGGAGAGAAGCAAGCAACGAGGAAGAGGGAGTTACCTGGAGGCAAGGGGAGCAGGAAGCTCTCTTCGGCGTTGGACTTGGCCGTGAACAGTCGCAGCCACAGCGGGCGTGTGCTTTGGAATAGCCCCGTTGAAGAAGTTAACGAAGGAGAGCCCCGTCGGAGCGCGCGGCGGGTGATGAGAAATACTTGCTAGTGACGGGTTATCCTAGAAGTATCAGCGATAGTGTGTGAGTAAGAGAAACCGAACCAAAGGACTAACGTCTAGAGTTAACGAGACTAACGTCTAACGTTATCGGGTTATAGTAGTTACTGTGTGCGGTATAGTAGTATGCTGCTAACAGCTCCGTCTGACTTGAGTAGACTACCGGGCGCTGAAGAGACCGGTGGTATAGCCAGCCACGTTGCGTTAGCAGTGTAACCGATATACGTTGGTGGACGTTTCCCAGACGGTACAGAGGACGCCTCTTCCCACCAGCAGAGGACGCCATACAGCACGCTCCTCCAGCTAACCACTGCCTGCTGTCCGCCCAGCCTGCTGGCTGTGCTCGCGGGATCGCCGACGCCATCTTGTCACCCGGACGAGCGGTGACAAGAGTGGGTCTGCCATCTTGGCTAAGTACTAACAGTACCACGTGTATCAACAGCAACGTCCATTGAAGTAAACGCTAACAACCAGTGTCTAAGGCAGGGGTGGGCAATTATCTTTCCCGGGGGGCCGAATGAGCAACTGAAAATATGTTGGGGGGCCGGGCCAAAATTCCAAACTCAATTATGCATAATATACATTTTATTTCTATATAAAAAGCAGTAAATGGCATTGTTTTGACCCCTGGTAAGAGTGTATGTTATTATTTGGCAATTAAAAGGTGAGGTTAGCTTTCAAAAATATCATTTATTCAAATAGAATTTATTTCCAAAATGATAAACAAAATGTGAAACATTAATAATAACAAAGGGCATTTTGAGTTTCATATACTATTGAAACAAGGATTTTCTTAGCTTTCTAAAGACATCACATCATCTTATAGCAAAAATAAACAAGACATGTCACTGAACTGTGTAAAGAAAAGTGTCCCAGTTTTGTAGCCTTTTTTACTTTACATGCCTATATTAAACATTTAATGTTTTCAGAACTGTGCAAAAAGTGTCCCATCAAGTGTCCCATTTCACTTGTTATATTTCCACATTTTAGTGTTCTTCAGTTCTTTTTTTTTCATTCAGTGTGAGAAATCCAGTCTCTGTTGAGCTTTAACAAGTCCATCAAAGTCAGGTTGCATGTCTGAGGTGGAGATGCGAAGCACAGCTGCCAGATGTTCATCAGTGAGAGAGGATCTGTACTGGACTTGGTAAACATCATGACTGAGAATGTCTGTTCACATATATAGGTGGATCCAAAGAGAACCAACATCTTCTGAGCATGTCTCCTAAGCGTATATTGTGCGTGTGAACGTTGACATGAAAAGAAAAAAGTAAAAAAAAAACATATATAAAAAAGAAAAAAGAAAAAAATAAAACATTTATTATCATGTAATCTTTCGCGGGCCGGTCAGAATCATCCCGCGGGCCGGATACGGTTCCCCTAGTACAAGCGGGGTGTTTTAATGTATTGAGCACTCTGTGCCTATGGTGGGAAGAGCTTCCCCTACATTATGATAACAAGAGCACCCGGTTTCAAGTTTCAAGTTTCTTTAATAGTTGTCATACAGAAGTACAGAATACTTTTATACAAAATGCTTCTTACTGTTACGCTCCAGAGACTGTGCAAGACAAGATAAGTATGAAATAAAATAACATAGTATAGCATGTAAATTAGAAGTAAAAAAAAATGAGGTCACAGTGTTCAGTATAGACATATGTACAATGTTCGATGCAGAATAGACGTAACTGAGTTACCATATAATATACAATACTATGCAGTGTACTAATATACAATACTATATAGTGCAAGGCAGAAATGGGATGAGGTGCAATTTAGGTACAATTTACAGTAGGTGTACGAGTTGTAGTGCAAATCCTTTATCAATAAATATAAAGTGTGTTTGTGTGATCTAAAGTGTGGAGAGTGGGTGCTGCAGTGTGTTGTTTGTATAAGTGAGTGTGTGCGTGTGGGTGTGTGTGCTGTGTGCATTTGATGGTTGTTGCATAGTGTTTATTGTTCGTTTAGCAGCCTGATGGCCTGGGGATAGAAGCTTCTTCTCAGTCTTTCTGTGCTCGCCTTAAGACTCCGGTATCGCTTGCCTGACCGCAGCAGTTCAAAGAGGCAGTTGTTCGGGTGGCTCGAGTCCGGTGCCATGTATTAAGGAATAACATTGTAATGGATAACATGCCCAGGCTTCAGTAAAAGTAGACTTAATCGGGATCATTGTGTGTGTCTGTTTCTTCCGTTTTCCATTTGCTATTCTAACCCCTGGGTAAATATTGTGACTGCATAATTATTTAACCCTTACACCCCATTCACAGAATAGCATTTGAAGGGTCTATACAGGTGGTCAAGGAAGGGTACTGCTTACAGGGAAGCCCAATAATACTATTGAACTGACAGTCACTGGGTGTGGGAGGGCTGTCGGAGGTACTGGGGGAAGTGAGGGTGTGTAGGGAGCTACTGCTGACCGCCTTGGAAGGCGAGGGAGACCAGAGTACCAGTCCCCAGGTTAGTAAATCCTGGGCCCCATCCACTCGAGCTGCAAGCCCTCCAGAACGACGTTCCGGGCCAAAGAAGGGGGTACATATAGGTCCAATACTATAGTATCCTACTACCCAGTGTCTGTGTACTACTACTCCCACAAGCAGGGATAATCCACCCTTCTACACATGCTACCCCTCTGCAATATCATACGCAAATTTGGCATAAACTTTCATTTTTACGCTGATGACACCCAATTATATTTACCTATTAAGCCAAATGATTCCTCCCAATTACAAAACCTTGAGGCCTGCTTGCTTGCCGTCAAAAAGTGGATGTCGCAAAACGTTCTACTCCTTAATGCAGATAAAACTGAGATGTTAATTGTTGGCCCCCCAAACCACAGAGGCCTGTTTCAGGACATCTCCCTCAACTTTGATACTTGTCATGTATCCCAGAGCTCCACCATAAAAAACGTCGGAATCCTTTTTTATTCCTCCCTCTCATTTAATGCACATATAAAAAATGTCACCAAAATTGCCTTCTTCCATCTTCGTAATATCGCAAAAATTCGCCCAATTTTAACTCCGGCTGATGCTGAAACCCTGATTCATGCTTTTGTCTCATCACGTCTGGACTACTGTAATGCACTTTTTTCAGGCCTACCTAATTCAAGCATAAAAAAATCTTCAACTCGTGCAAAATGCGGCTGCACGGATACTAACTAGAACTAGACAATTTGATCACATCACAGCAGTTTTGTCCGCCCTACACTGGCTTCCTATTCAAGCCCGATCTGACTTTAAAGTGCTACTCCTCACCTACAACATTTTAAATGGGCTCGTAGTAGTGACCGGAGTGCTGGACGTCCCGCGATGATGTCGGGGAGGTTGCGACCCTCTCTGCGCCACCCCCTATCTCCCTGTCTCCGGCTGTCTCGGAGCGATGACCGGAGTGTTGAACGTCCCGTGATTAAGACGGGGAGGACGCAACCCTCTTTACGCCACCCCTGTGCCTCAAATAGATTCACTATCAGCTCTATCTTTAATCTTTCAAAATGTTCAGTTGCTATCGCTATCAGCTCTATCTTTAATTTTTCAAAATGTTCAGTTGCTATTGCATGCACTCATCTGTGTTTCACTACACACATGAGTGCATGCTTACCAACTGTTAGTCTGCAACACTACTATCACCGACATCTAAGAAGGGAGATCCCCCCTTGAATGGCCCTTCTAAGGTTTCTCTCCTCCACACTGCCTGTGGTGCATTTTCCCCTATTGTTAGGTTTTAGTGAGTTTTTCCTTAACTTCACGTGGGGTATGTCTGGGAGTGCTTGCATTCATTCATTTATTTGCATTTATTTTAAATTTGTTGGACCTTATGGTGTTCTTGTTTTGTTCTTGACTTATTGTTATGTTTCGTCATGGGGGAGGGGGGAGGTACAGGTATGGGCAGGGTAATAGCAGCATGGGGAGGGGAGGTACAGGTATGGGCAGGGTAATAGCAGCATGGGCGAGGGAAGGTATAGGCAGGGTAATAGCAGCATGGGGGAGGGGGGAGGGGAGGTACAGGTATGGGCAGGGTAATAGCAGCATGGGGGAGGGGAGGTACAGGTATGGGCAGGGTAATAGCAGCATGGGGGAGGGGAGGTACAGGTATGGGCAGGGTAATAGCAGCATGGGGGAGGGGAGGTACAGGTATGGGCAGGGTAATAGCAGCATGGGGGAGGGGAGGTACAGGTATGGGCAGGCACATTGGTTCCGCACAGAGGTTACACGTTGTTGCACTTCCTATCCAGTCGGCTCTGTTTAGGTTAGCTAGTAGCAGAGGCTCTGTTGTGATTTTTAATGCAAAATAAATATTCAACATTCTCTTTTGAGACTCGGCCTCAGACTCTTATCATTTGGCACTAAAAGCTAAACATTTCACCTGTATGGCTGTCCGCAACATGTCATTAATTGTGTGCGAGAGGTCGATCAGTGACCACGTTAGCATGAGCTAGGTTAGCCACTAGTTAACGCGAGCTAGATGGAAATACAAATAATGTAACGTTACTGGTGAAAAAGTGATTTATCTTGGAATACTCCTTTGCCAACTTGCTGTACTTTGCTTGCAGGTCTGCAGCTGGATTATGAATAGTCCCAACTTTAGCCAAGGTAGCTTTTCAAATAGCTCTTCAGCTAATGCTAATAACAGAGCTCCCCGTCACATGGCCGATGGCATTAAGAAAAGTTATAATTATTTTGTCTCGTCTTGTTTTAGTCAACAATATCAACATACATGAAGAGAAATGTCATCCTGGTTTTTGTAAATAAATTTTTTGTGTCCTCAGTTGTGGTCAACGATATTTAATTAACTATTTAGTCACGTTAGCGTCACATGGTCTTCAATAATGTGACGTCACATCTCGTTGTCGTCATGAAAAAAACCTTCGTTGACGAACATCTTTCGTCACAATTTTAGTTGACAAAATTAACACTGCTCTAAGCATAACCGACTTCGAAAGAGGGCCTAAGCCTAACCAGTTTGAAACAAGGCAAACATTAATACAATTTTCAATCAATCAATCAATCAATTCAATAACCCACGCTCACTTAAAACAGCGCACCTCCCAGCTGCTTCTATAGAAAGTAGATGCAAAAAGAAAATGGGCCTCCTATAGGGCAAAGAAAACGTTTTTTTCTTTTTTTTACCTACTTTCTATAGAAGCAGCTGGGAGGTGCGCTGTTTTAAGTGACCGTGGGTTGTTGAATTGATTGATTGATTGAACATTTTATTAATGTCCGCCTTGTTTCAAACTGGTTAGGCTTAGGCCCTCTTTCGAAGTCGGTTATGCTTAGAGTTTATCTTTAGAGCAGGGCGATAGACCACCAGCCCTGATTCCAAACTCTAAGCATAACAGACTTCGAAAGAGGGCGACTTCGAAAGAGGGCCGCGCCTAAGCATTAACCCTGTCCAACCAAATCGTACCACCTTTTCCGAAGAAGAACCTGGAATCTGCAACGTATCCTTTAGTCAATGTTCTCATTGTCGGTTTCTCATCATTAATTTCATTCACTCCTTTTCTTTTACCTCCCCCCATTAGGTTTGTTTGCTTTATAATACAAGCACTGATAATGATTGACTAGTGGCGTGTGTGTGTGTGTGTGTGTGTGTGTGTGTGTGTGTGTGTGTGTGTGTGTGTGTGTGTGTGTGTGTGTGTGTGTGTGTGTGTGTGTGTGTGTGTGTGTGTGTGTGTGTGTGTGTGTGTGTGTGTAGGAGGGAGGGAGGGAGGGGGGGGCACTGGGTCAATGCGTCTTGGTCAAGGGCACACTAACACACTGGAGCTGCTCTCCTGGGTTAGGGCCACAGGGGGGCTGCATCATGGGGCCACACTAACACTAACCCACAGGGGGGCTGCATCATGGGGCCACACTAACACTAACCCACAGGGGGGCTGCATCATGGGGCCACACTAACACTAACCCACAGGGGGGCTGCACCATGGGGCCACACTAACACTAACCCACAGGGGGGCTGCATCATGGGGCCACACTAACCCACAGGGGGGCTGCATCATGGGGCCACACTAATCCACAGGGGGGCTGCATCATGGGGCCACACTAACACTAACCCACAGGGGGGCTGCACCATGGGGCCACACTAACACTAACCCACAGGGGGGCTGCACCATGGGGCCACACTAACACTAACCCACAGGGGGGCTGCACCATGGGGCCACACTAACACTAACCCACAGGGGGGCTGCATCATGGGGCCACACTAACACTAACCCACAGGGGGGCTGCATCATGGGGCCACACTAACCCACAGGGGGGCTGCATCATGGGGCCACACTAACCCACAGGGGGGCTGCATCATGGGGCCACACTAACACTAACCCACAGGGGGGCTGCACCATGGGGCCACACTAACACTAACCCACAGGGGGGCTGCACCATGGGGCCACACTAACACTAACCCACAGGGGGGCTGCACCATGGGGCCACACTAACACTAACCCACAGGGGGGCTGCATCATGGGGCCACACTAACACTAACCCACAGGGGGGCTGCATCATGGGGCCACACTAACACTAACCCACAGGGGGGCTGCATCATGGGGCCACACTAACACTAACCCACAGGGGGGCTGCATCATGGGGCCACACTAACCCACAGGGGGGCTGCATCATGGGGCCACACTAACACTAACCCACAGGGGGGCTGCACCATGGGGCCACACTAACACTAACCCACAGGGGGGCTGCATCATGGGGCCACACTAACACTAACCCACAGGGGGGCTGCATCATGGGGCCACACTAACCCACAGGGGGGCTGCATCATGGAGCCACACTAACCCACAGGGGGGCTGCATCATGGAGCCACACTAACCCACAGGGGGGCTGCATCATGGAGCCACACTAACCCACAGGGGGGCTGCATCATGGAGCCACACTAACCCACAGGGGGGCTGCATCATGGAGCCACACTAACCCACAGGGGGGCTGCATCATGGAGCCACACTAGGCTCATGGAGTCCCATTAAAGATACCACTTGAGCACCACAGATATCACAAATTATTTTATGAAAGGGAGACATCGAGAGGCTTCGTATCTGACTTTTATCATCACTTACTTACGTCTTCGTATGGAATCCTTCCCCTAGACTCAGTTTGGAGGAAGGATATACCAGACTTGGAAGTAGATTTGGATTGGCCTGAAGTCTGGGCAAACGTTCGACTAGCGTCACGCAACCCGGATCATCAACAGATTAATCTTAATTTTATTCATAAGACTTATCTGACTCCTATAAGATTGAACCGAATGGGACTTAAACAAGACTCTCTATGCTCCTTGTGTCTAAAAGGTGATATCGGTACATTTATGCATATGTATTGGGAATGCCCCCCTGTTAAGATATTCTGGGAAGAAGTAATCATGCAATTATCAGAATTTGTATCTCTGACCATACCTGTACTTCCTTCGGTATTGTTGCTGAATAAATTCTCTCAGTTATCACACTCTGTACATGTAAAGAGGCTAATCTTGTCCGGTACTACCGCTGCCAAAAAGCTAATAGCATCACGTTGGATTCAGCCAGATAAAATGTGCCTGAAGGTTTGGATTCTTACCTATCTTGATGTGATTTATTTAGAGATATCTACCGCACGAATCCTAGGTGTTAATGAAGCCAGCATAGCAATTTGGTCAGTTGTGGTGGAGAAGATAAAGCATAGCATATGAATTTGTAATCCTTGGTTAGAAACGAAATAATGGATGGATTATCCAAGGGGGGTCCTGAAGGGGGGGAAGAAGAGCGAGCAAGAGCATATGTATGTATTGTATTGTATTGTATTGTAAGTATTATGTATATATCTCGTAACCTACATTTATATTGATTCAAATACTGGACTGCATAGTCCTGTGATTTATTGTGGATATTTACTGTTAATGTTTGTGTGTCTAGTTTTATGTCATGTCAAAAAAAGAATAAAAAAATTAAAAAAAAAGAAGTGAAGGGTCATCAAGTGAGAATACCAGCGTCCTTTAACAAGGAAACTATAAAAGAAGGAAGGGTCATCACGTGAGAATCGTCCTTTAACAAGGAAACTATAAAAGAAGGAAGTGTCATCATCACGTGAGAATACCAGAGTTCTATACCAAGGAAACTATAAAAGAAAAGTTAGGTTAAGGTTATGATTATGGTTAGGGTTAGGTTAAGATTTGGGTTAGGTTAAGGTTTGGGTTAGGTTAAGGTTTGGGTTAGGTTAAGGTTTGGGTTAGGTTAAGGTTTAAGTTAGGTTTGGGTTAGGTTAAGTGTATGGTTAGGTTAAGGGTTGAGTTAGGTTAAGGTTTGGGTTAGGTTAAGGTTTGGGTTAGGTTAAGGTTTAAGTTAGGTTAAGGTTTGGGTTAGGTTAAGGTTTGGGTTAGGTTATGGTCCAGGTTAGGTTAAAGTTTGGGGAATGGTTAAGATTAGGGTTATGGTTAAATAAAATAATACAAAAGATATAACAGCTATCTGAGGATTTATTGTATACTTTTAAGATAATGATCATTGTTTTCTCTAATGCAAAACCCCCATATTTTTTGTATTCCATTAGTCACTGTTATACACATCAGAGCTTCCTCTTGTCTCTGTACATATTCTCCCAACTCTGAATAGTATCTCCTGCGTTTCACAGTACGATGAGTGCATTTTATATAACAGCTTTAATCCAAAGCGCTTTACCATTTTTTTCACATTCACCCATTCACTCACACATTCACACAGATGGCGGAGGCAACCATGCAAGGTGCCAACATGCTCATCAGGAGCAATTAGGGGTTAAGTGTCTTGCTCAAGGACACTTCGACACGCTGTCCGGGAGGAGTGGGAATCAAACCAGGAACCGGGAACCTTCCGATTACCAGACGACCTCTACCTCCTGAGCCACTGTGTGTTATGAGGGAGTATTCGCTTTGTTTCGTTGCATATAATCTCTGACACACGCACACACACGCATACATACAAACACACTTGCATACAAACACACTTGAATAATACTCGATAATACTTCATCTCACTATGGTGTCATTCTTTATTTACAGAGTGTGAAGGACATTGGTGAACAGTAACATTTAACATGTATTTAATTTTTTACTTTTGACTTTCCTACCATAAAGTCAACATCAGTCAAATTATTCAGGAGCATGGAATATACAAGATAAATAGTCTTTGGTGACATTATACAGATATATATATAAACATACAAAGATAACTTAAATACATAACTTTTCTTAAATAGTCAGACTAAAATATATTCACAGGTGTCCACGATATTCACAATCATCCTAAAACAACTAAATTAAAATTAAAAAGCAGCACGGAGAGCACTGGCATCAAATACATTCGTAGAAGATCCGCGTCGAACACGGCGTATATATATATATATATATAATAATAATAATATATATACACACACACACACAATAGAGGGTGTCGTGTGTCGCGACGATCGCATTTCAAGTGATGAGAAAAGAAACAATACACACGACATTAAAGTGCTTTTCCTGTGACCGTAAGAAACACATGTGGAGTAAAAAAGAAAAGAAAATGAAAACAAGGTAATAAAACAATTGGGACAGAGTGAGTCAATCTACTGGACTGTCTGCACTTTGCGAGGCACTAATACCTGGTCGGTATTGTTAACACATCATATAGTAATATAGTCCAAAAACAATGTATTGTGTTGGAAGAAATCTGCACGAAAACAACATGAAATTGTCAGAGCTCGCAAAGTAGACGACTTTAGGCAGTCTGCCTAGACAAACAAGGCTTTAGGCAGTCTGCCTAGACAAACAAGGCTTTAGGCAGTCTGCCTAGACAAACAAGGCTTTAGGCAGTCTGCCTAGACAAACAAGGCTTTAGGCAGTCTGCCTAGACAAACAAGGCTTTAGTTTAGGCAGTCTGCCTAGACAAACAAGGCTTTAGGCAGTCTGCCTAGACAAACAAGGCTTTAGGCAGTCTGCCTAGACAAACAAGGCTTTAGTTTAGGCAGTCTGCCTAGACAAACAAGGCTTTAGGCAGTCTGCCTAGACAAACAAGGCTTTAGGCAGTTTGCCGAGACAAACAAGGCTTTAGTTTAGGCAGTCTGCCTAGACAAACAAGGCTTTAGGCAGTCTGCCTAGACAAACAAGGCTTTAGGCAGTCTGCCTAGACAAACAAGACTTTAGGCAGTCTGCCTAGACAAACAAGGCTTCCATTGGTGCAATCTCTGTCCTAAACGCGTCACAAAAGATACACACCACGAGGCGAGATTGGCAGCGAAAACGAAAACTCTGCACGTGAGATGAGTCTCCTCTCCTGACATACTCGCAAAAACCACCAATGATTCCCTGGGAACAGTGCTGCACGCTGTATTTCACATAAACATAACATAAAAGGGCTGTGCAACATGAAATAACCTTGGACTTATGTGACTGGGACACAGCTGTGCCTGTCTCTCTGTAGTAGAACATAAAGACCTATAGTTTACAGTGTGTGTGTGTGTGTGTGTGTGTGTGTGTGTGTGTGTGTGTGTGTGTGTGTGTGTGTGTGTGTGTGTGTGTGTGTGTGTGTGTGTGTGTGTGTGTGTGTGTGTGTGTGTGTGTGTGTGTGTGTGTGTGTGTGTGTGTGTGTGTGTGTTAGAAAGCAGAGAGATCCACCAGGACTTCGTTCGAAAAGCCTTTTTTATGATCCGTCACGAGACACTGATTAGCTCCATTACAGCAGAGTGGAGAATGGCCTGTTTCACCTCAGCGAAGGCCTTTGAACAGATTACACTTAAGGCCGATTATTAGCTCACAACCCGCGGAGAAAGAGAAAGTAATGAGAGGAGAATACTAGGAAGAATCATAATGTAAGACAACGTTAGAGAGACAAACACACACAAGAAATCTTAAGCTAGAGAGATCAAGGCATGGAAGGAGACATCGTCATACCATGTAGATCAGAGACTGGATAAGTCATTGGTTTTGGTCAAGTGCTGTCAGGTATTTGGTGAATTTGAACGACTACTCTTTGTAACAATGTCAAACTTTGATAATAATTTCGCAAAAACAAAACCTAAAATCAATAATCGGTTCATACTAATTAGATTGTGGCTGAATTGCGGGAGAGAAACATCACTGTGACCACTCTTCCCAATTTTTTTTTATCTACTTTTTCTCCCATTTTCTATTTTTCTCCCATCCCAATTTCGTATCGTCCAATTCTACCCTCCCGTCTCGAACGCTGTTAGGCCATGCCTCCCACAAGCCGGCTGCAATGTGGACGAAGCCTTACATCACGTGTCCCCTCCGGTACTCGAGGAAGCAGCCGTTGCATCTTTTCACCTGCACAGCGCGATCTCTCAGCGTCGGGGGTCTGCGTGGGAGGGACACGCTGCCCCCGTCGCTTCCTGATTCTGCTACGCAGGCACACCAACCGACCTGTAGGAGTCGCTGTCCACAACGTCCGATCCCCACCCATCAGCTTCCCACCCATAGGCGGAGTTTGAACTTGACGCCAGGGGGTGCGACAGCTTGGCGAATGATCCCCGCGCGCACGCGCAGCGGGCGTGCGCGATTTTTTTGACCTTTATTTTATTATTTTAGCGTTTTTACAATGCCCTAACCCCTAATTTTTTATTTTATTTAGGTAGTACAGCAGCACACACACACACTCACACACAGCACTACGGGGGATCATTTTTAACTGACTTGAAAAATGGAGGGTCTAATTATTATTATTCATAGAGACTCTCGAGCAATAATAATTATTACAGCCTCCATTTTTCGTGGACGAAAAATATACCAACTATAGATATCAATTTTCCCGAAATAACGCTACCTGCCTCGACAAAATCCGTGCATTGGTTATCCAGATACATTAATTATCATCTCAGAATAAGTGGCTTTGTACAAGCTTTACAATGTACTATCGCGCGGGGCATTCTGCTGCTGCTGCTGCCGAATGGTGGTGCTTGGCCGCACGTTAACCCTTTCACTGCCACACTACAGAAGGTTCGCCTTATAATGTGACATGATTACTACTATAAAATGAATGTATTGTAAAACAAAACATAATAGAATTCAGATTTGTTTCTCACAATTATTAGAATTTTATTAAAATAAAAATAATCTTATTTTTTTTCTTTTTTTTTTTTAAAGCAATTTCACCCCCGGCCACCAGGGGGTGCAATGCACCCCCTGCACCCCCATAAACTCCGCCCATGTTCCCACCCCCTAATACTGCCAATTGTATTAGTATGAACGACCAGCCAAGCTGATAGCAATGCGGAGAGCTGGGCTCGAACCCAGCGTCTCCTGTATTGGTGGCGAGCGCCTTGCCCACTACACCACCTAGCCGCCCCCACTCTTCCCATTTTAACGGTGACACACCACCCAAGCGTTAGGATCTCGTTATTGCGCGGTGAAGGATTGGAAAAGTTTATGTTTTAAGGATTGGAAAAGGATTATGGCAAATGTGCTTACCCTGTTCTCCAGAGTCGGACAAGAAGGTAGATATCGATTTCCTCTCTGTGCGTTCAGTAGAAAGTTATCAAGCTAGCGGACCAGCTAGCGCTAGCCAAAAAACACCTCTCCTGGAGTATTTAAGATAGGCTAGCTCATCCGTATCTGCTTCCATTCATTTGTGCTAAGGCTAGGATAGGTTTACAATAGGTTTCTACTGAACACAGAGAGGAAATTGGTATTTCCCATAATATTGAACGTGTTCCTTTAATGTATTCACGTCGCCCCTCAGAACCCACCGGCTGTGGAAATGGTAGCATTCCTTTCTCGTACTTTCACACAGTAACGGTAAGCGTTATTTACCGCGCTTTCACAGTAGCGGTGGGCAGGGGTGTAAAAAGTACCCAGAAATTATACTTAAGTGAAAGTATGGGTACCGTCTCAAAATCTTACTCAAGTAAAAGAGTATTTGGCTAAAAACACTTGAGTAAAAGTAAAAAAGTTTCTACTTTTAAATGTACTTA
Organism: Notolepis coatsorum; assembly: GCF_963971535.1. Classification (NCBI taxonomy): domain Eukaryota; kingdom Metazoa; phylum Chordata; class Actinopteri; order Aulopiformes; family Paralepididae; genus Notolepis; species Notolepis coatsorum. The sequence continues at coordinate 19,808,019 of NC_140179.1, read as the reverse complement.
AGTACTAAAAAGTAAAAGTACTAAAAAGTTAAAGTAAAAACCTTTTTTCTGACTGTCTATTCTTCTGATAGCAGGTGTTTAATCAAAGATCCCAGCTTTCTAGTCTTGCACGAGGACCAATCAGGATGGTGGGTTCCTTTTCCATTGATGGGGATTTGATTGGCTGTTTTTAAATAAAGCGCGGCCGCAGGATTAATAACGTTAGCGTTAGAAACAAATATACTAATTAAAATAGTTGAACCTGCGAGATTTGTGCTTTGTAGGTCTGCATTTTAAATGTAAGTAGTAAAAAGTATGTATTTTTTCTCTGAAATGTAATTGAGTAAAAGTACAAGTATACAAACCTAATGATACTCGAGTAAAGTACAGATCCCCAAAAACAGTACTTAAGTATTGTAACGAAGTACAATTACTCAAGTACTTTGACACCCCTGGCGGTGGGTCATTCCTCTTTCTGGGTGCCCGGCGAGAGCAGAGCAGAGCGACTCTGGGTTATTCTTAGCGAGCCTATCCACCCACCATTTCAGAGGCAGAGCGTAGGTTCATATTATATATATTTTCATGGTGTGTAGTGTTTTGCGTACAGATTTAAAACTGGGCACGTTTGCTCCCTGAAATTTCGGTCTGCATGGTTCCCTCATTACCGAACCCACACTGTAACAGGAGAGCCCGTCGCTACGGTTCTGATTTAAACCCGGTTTCACGCGCTACGGGTTCACAGGACGCCCGCCGACGGTAACGATGTTGGTGTGAGCAGCGTGTTGTCATAGAAACGCACTTTGGGCACTCGAAGGAAAAGGCAATTGATTACTAGAACGTTCCGCGGTTGATTGTGAAGGAAAACCACTGCACACACACACAACAACACAATATATACATGAGGCCAGTGTGTGTGTGTCGTATTAAAGAGTTGGACTCAGGATTTGATTTGCCAACTGTGAGAGCGTTGCTATGGGCGTCCGACTGGGGCAAGGCATGGAAAAGGTTCTTTTGTGTTTGTAAATTACCAGCCAACTGGAGCCCATACATACATAGGCCTCCGTCCCACAGGAACAAGAGCCTTCAGCCCCCGGTGACCTGTGACCTGGACCTGTATGTGGATCCTCTGTGTGTTTACTGTAAATGGTGAATGGCTGCATTTATATAGCAGCTTTTATCCAAAGCGCTTTACAATTTGTTCCTCACATTTTACCCATTCACTCACACATTCACACACTGACAGCAGAGGCAACCATGCAAGGTGCCAACCTGCTCATCAAGAGCAATTAGGGGTTAAGTGTCTTGCTCAAGGACACATCGACACACTTCCCGGGAGGAGCGGGAATCGAACCGGGAACCTCCGGATTACCAGACGACTACCTCCTGAGCCACTGTACTTTCTAGTATGTTCCGTTCTCTCCTGTATGCGTACTGTACTTTCCATGTGTATGTACTGTTCAGTGCTGTGGCTGTACAGGCAGCGAGCGTGGGGGTGGTTCAGTGCCGTGGCTGTACAGGCAGCGAGCGTGGGGGTGGTTCAGTGCCGTGGCTGTACAGGCAGCGAGCGTGGGGGTGGTTCAGTGCTGTGGCTGTACAGGCAGCGAGCGTGGGGGTGGTTCAGTGCCGTGGCTGTACAGGCAGCGAGCGTGGGGGTGGTTCAGTGCCGTGGCTGTACAGGCAGCGAGCGTGGGGGTGGTTCAGTGCTGCGGCTGTACAGGCAGCGAGCGTAGGGGTGGTTCAGTGCCGTGGCTGTACAGGCAGCGAGCGTGGGGGTGGTTCAGTGCTGTGGCTGTACAGGCAGCGAGCGTGGGGGTGGTTCAGTGCTGTGGCTGTACAGGCAGCGAGCGTAGGGGTGGTTCAGTGCTGTGGCTGTACAGGCAGCGAGCGTGGGGGTGGTTCAGTGCTGTGGCTGTACAGGCAGCGAGCGTGGGACTCAGGCCTTCCCCTAAACCACGGCGACACGTTTGACTTAAGTCTGAAGTGATTAGGTTTTTTTCTTCTTCTTTTTTTATCAAATCTCCGTCGACCTGAAGTCCCCTAACTTCCCAGGGAGAAGCATGTGAAGGGGGATCATTATCTCAGATCTGAGGACGGGACGGGGGTTGGCGCTGATCCTTAGAACCCGTTCCGTCACTTCGCAGAAAGGTACTGGGTTTGCCAGCGGAGCGACGACTGAGAGACGAAAAAAGAAAATGAAAGGCAATGGACTACATCAGTCCCTCTTGGTGACGTTGAGCCTCTTTCAACATGCAGTCCGTGTCTGTGGTTCTAGTTCCGACTCAGTCTGTGGTTCTGGTTCTAGACTCAGAACGCTGTTGGCTAAAAGTAGCAAAATGTTTCCAGAGAGACACAGATCCTGGATCAGAGAGAGTGATCTCAGAGGGCCGGTCCAATTATGACACAGATTATCCCGCAGTCTGGGCAGATGGGCAGCGTTAGGAGGTGGGGGGGGGTTCAGTGTATCCAGGGTGAAAGGGTTCGTCGGATCATGTTGAGGTTGGGGGGGGGGGGGGGGTATTTGGGGGTAAGATGAATACATTGATATCGACAGGGTCGCAGCTCAGGGGCGCAGGTTGAAATCCACATTAGGGGCTTAAGAGTTTGATCGCCGAGCCAAGGGCTAACCACTGCTGCGGGGGGGGGGGGTGGGGGTGAGATGTGTTTGAATACTTGTTTTTCTTCTTATATTTGTCTTTTCAAAAGGAGTAGAGAAGCACAATTTGACAGAGTATATAAATGTCATTTCCGAGAGAGAAAAAAAAATTAAAGGTAATGGACTACATCATAACCAGTAATACGTTAAAAAGAGATAAATATCTGGAGATGGATTAATAGTCTGGCGGTGGGTGGGGGGAGGGGGGCCGCCTGCCACTCATCCGTAACTATGGGGACTCCGGGGGTTGAGGGGGGAGGAGGCCTCTCTGCCGCTCTGGCCAATCAGCTGGTAGAGCCGGTGGCTGAGGTTCTGCACCTGGCAGGTGCCGAGGACGCAGCCTACCCTCATCAGCTGGCCGTGGTGCGCGCGGTGGTGCTGGTAGCCCCCCCCCCGCGGACTCCTCCTCCTCCTCCGCCGGCCATCGGGCCCCTCTGTGGGGGGGGGGCGCGCCCAGGCCAGGCCGGGCAGGGAGGAGGCGGCGGGGGGGCCGGGGAGAGACGAAGGGGCCGCGACGGGGAGAGACGAGGGGGCCACGGCGGGGTCTGCGGGGTCACTGACGACATCCAGCAGGGCGGCGCTGTCCTCTCCCTGGAAGTGCTTCAGCAGGAGGTCCAACCTGAGACAAAAACAACAACAAAAGCAGGTGAGAAGTCATTCTTTTTCTCTTATAATAATAATAAACTTTATTTGTATAGCACCTTTCATACAGGAACTGCAGCTCAAAGTGCTTCACAACAGAAAGAATACAGGCATAAAATGAGCACATAAAGTGCAGACATATGTAAGGGATGGTATCGTGAAGCGCAGTCACGAAGGGCTGGGGTGAGTAGCGGTGCTATGGGTTAAACTCACTCTTATCCTCAAAAGACACATTAGACACGTTACAAAGAAGTGAGTTCACTTCTTGGTATAGCGGTCTGTGTTGTTGCCCGCTGCGTGGGAGACCCGAGTTCAAAACTCCCTCGGGGCATCGAAGTTTGAGGTGACAATGTCACAACCGTTACACATATAAACGTATCCCCCAATTTAGTCGTTATGCCAATTCCCTTCCTGGTCGTTGCGCACATTTCCCTACTGTCGGTCTGGGGAGGGTGTAGACCAGGGGTTCCCAAACTTTTCAGGCCGCAACCCCCAAATAACAGTGTCAGAGAGCCGCGACCCCCACTATTATAGGAGGTAAAAAAAAAATAAAGAAAAAAGAAATTAAAATATAAATGGAAATGTATGGTTGAAACATGCAAACGTTCAAACGCACACACACTAATAAGCATTGGAGGATTTTAACCAGGGCCGGACTGGGGAAATCATTCAGGCCAGGAAATATAGTGCAAAATATAGCCCCAGTCAGGCCACTTTTTAAGCAGGGGGTCTGGGGGTCCCCCACCAGGAAATTTTACAAAGACTTCATTTCCTGCATTCTGGTGCAGGAATTATTTTAATTTGTACCCTTTAAATGCCAGTGTTTGTGATGGCATCACAAATTATTGTTAAAAAACAGGCTAGCATATATGATTAGCAACACTGGATTTTCAGTTTTTTGTAACGTCAGATTGAAAATAATACAATCTTTTATTCAACTTCAGCCCTGATCATAACACCACATATTCATTTTATAATTCTAACCCTTTAACACTTTGACTGCCCAAGTTTAATTCCTTATTAGTCCCTTGAATGCCCAGCACCACTTCAATGTTAGCGTTAATATCGCCTAATCTATGTTTTAAATTATGTGTCTAATCTGCCCGTCGCTTATCAAAGACTCATTTTCCAGTCAACATTGTCGTAGCAGATTGTTTTTTTATCGGTTCATTTCCGTTTTCTACCATGAAAAGCACTCGGTTTCACAGAAAAAATAAGAGATTCCCAGATAATCGCCTTTTCCTGGAATATTCTAGAACGTTGTCATTTTTCGGCCTATTTATGAATCGTTTTCAAATAAACGCTAGATTATCGATAGTATTATGTGTACGCATGCACGCTCTTGCGGCGAGCCGAAAATCGAGTCTCCTATTTCCTGACGGCGCGCACAGTCAAACAGCGATATCACATAATCACATAAAAGCTTATATATCCGTGAAAACGGGTCTGATTATCCTTAGTTCAATCCAAAAGGGTGAATTACCATCTGGGAGACGATAGGGGGTGCTTTTTTCACATCTGAGCGCCTGAGGTAGCTGAATTTCCAACGGTAGATGTAACGGGGAAGCCCGTGGGTATGTCCACAGTCACGGAAACAGGTGTGTTGACGAGTGACTGTGGCAGTGCGGGCTGGTAAATTAAACTCACTTCCCCATAACAGGGTTAACAGACGCATAGGTACGGTAGTTAGGAGTGAATTCACTTCTTAGTGCAGCGGCCTGTGTCGTCGCCCGCGGACGCGGGAGTCCCCTGTTCGACTCCCCCTCGGGACATTCTCATTTAACATCAAACACAACGCAGACCCAGTATGATCCGTCACAGTGGTGCCGTGACCCGGATGTCCTGAGGGGCGTGAGTTTAGGGAGGTGAGTGTAACGGGGAAGCCCGTGGCTATGTCCACAGTCACGGAAACAGGTGTGTTGACGAGTGACTGTGGCAGTGCGGGCTGGTAAATTAAACTCACTTTCCCATAACAGGGTTAACAGACGCATAGGTACGGTAGTTAGGAGTGAATTCACTTCTTAGTGCAGCGGCCTGTGTCGTCGCCCGCGGACGCGGGAGCCCCCTGTTCGACTCCCCCTCGGGACATTCTCATTTAACATCAAACACAACGCAGACCCAGTATGATCCGTCACATAGACACGGTTGATGAAATATGATTTCCGATCGCTAAAAAAAAAAAAAAAAAAGGAGAACAAACGAATATTCTCGTGATTGGGCATTCAACCCGGGGGGTAATAACCCGAATAATCTCGGGCGTGGCATGCAAAGTGTGTGTGATGGCATATATTTGCAATATATCAAATGCAAAGTAGATTTTTCTGGGGGGGATTATTACAGGCTAGCATGTGTCAATGATTAGCAACAACACTGATTTTGATGGATTTTTTGTTTTTTGTAAGGGTCCCGCCTCCACCAATCACATGCGGCTCCCTTTGTGTGTGTGTGTGTGTGTGTGTGTGTGTGTGTGTGTGTGTGTGTGTGTGTGTGTGTGTGTGTGTGTGTGTGTGTGTGTGTGTGTGTGTGTGTGTGTGTGTGTGTGAGCAAGAGAGAGAGAGAGAGAGAGATAGTTCTCAAACTTGTGTGAGTTGCAGTGATCTCCTGGTTGTTCCCCACCTAGGTTATCTAACTATTGCGCCACTGCAACTAGAAACACTGGCCTGGCCGCTTGTATATTTTCCCTAACGGACTTTCACTTCCGCGTTCGGGATGCGCGATCTGATTGGCCAGTGACGTTTCTCTCAGCGCCAATCGCGTTACTCCTAACAATCTGTTCTGTTATTAGCCTACACCAAGGTCCATGATGGAAATAAGTTGATATAGACTTTATTCTGTCAACCTTGACAATGTATGGTTAATGCTATTGATGTAGACTCATCAAAGTATTTTTAATGCTTTATGTCTAATAAACTAGACTAAATATAGCCTATAGAACAGATTTTTACAGCCTAATCTAAAGATTTTTTACACATTGGTTCAAACATGATCACGGAAAACAACAACCCTAACATGTCATGTTGTGTCACAACAGAATGAGTAGGTGAGTGTTAGGCCTACAGAAAGTGTAATCTATTGATTGACTTGCATGACCTAGTCGATTGATATGAATAGCTAGTTAGTTAGTATATTGATGTGATGTCGGACTTGGGCTGTGGAACTGAAAGTTAGGCGCGATTGTTAGGAGTAACGTGATTGGCGCTGAGAGAAACGTCAGTGGCCAATCAGATCGCACATCACGAACGCGGAAGTGAAAGTCCGTTAGGGAAAATATACACGCGGGCTGGCCTGCTTCTAAGTTCAGTGGCCTGACTGCATAAAAAAATTATAAAAATGTATTATAATTTTTTTTGAATATTTATTTATTTATTTATTTTTAATCATCTGGCGACCCCCCCTCGGCGGCTCGCCCCTTTTTAGACCAGGGGTTCCCAAAGTGGGGGGGGGGGGATCGCCAGATGATTTCAAAAACATTTAAATAAAAGATTTCTTTATGCAGTCAGGCCACTGAACTTAGAAGCAGGCCAGGCCGCGTGTTTCTAGTTGCAGCAGCGCAATAGTTAGATAACCTAGGTGGGGAACAACCAGGAGATCACTGCAACTCACACAAGTTGGAGAACTATCTCTCTCTCTCTCTCTCTTGCTCTCACACACACAAAGGGAGCCGCATGTGATTGGTGGAGACGGGACCCTTACAAAAAACTGTTGTTGCTAATCATTGACACATGCTAGCCTGTAATAATCCCCCCCAGAAAAATCTACTTTGCATTTGATATATTGCAAATATATGCCATCACACACACTGGCATTTAAAGGGTTAGAATTATAAAATGAATATGTGGTGTTATGATCAGGGCTGAAGTTGAATAAAAGATTGTATTTTTTTCAATCTGACATTACAAAAAAACTGAAAATCCATCAAAATCAGTGTTGTTGCTAATCATATATGCTAGCCTGTTTTTTAACAATCATTTGTGATGCCATCACAAACACTGGCATTTAAAGGGTACAAATAAAAAAATGCCTGCACCAGAATGCAGGAAATGGAGTCTTTGTAACAAAAAAATTCCTGGTGGGGGACAAAAGTGGCCTGACTGTGGCTTTTTGCACTATATTTCCTGGCCTGAATGATTTCCCCAGTCCGCCCCTGGTTAAAAGCCTCCAATGCTTATTAGTGTGTGTGCGTTTGAACGTTTGCATGTTTCAACCATACATTTCCATTTTATAAAAAATAAATAAAAATTATAATAATTTTTAATAAAAATTTTTACCTCCTATAATAGTGGGGGTAGTGTCTGACACCGTTATTAGGGGGTCGCGGCCTGAAAAGTTTGGGAAACCCTGGTGTAGACTACCACATGCTGCCCTACTGTCAGTCTGGGGAGGGTGTAGAGTAGACTACCACAAGCTGCCCTACTGTCGGTCTGGGGAGGGTGTAGACTACCACATGTCTCCTCTGTTGGTCTGGGGAGGGTGTAGACTACCACATGCTGCCCTACTGTCAGTCTGGGGAGGGTGTAGACTACCACATGCTGCCCTACTGTGGTCTGGGGAGGGTGTAGACTACCACATGCTGCCCTACTGTCAGTCTGGGGAGGGTGTAGACTACCACATGCTGCCCTACTGTGGTCTGGGGAGGGTGTAGACTACCACATGTCTCCTCTGTTGGTCTGGGGAGGGTGTAGACCACCACATGCTGCCCTACTGTCGGTCTGGGGAGGGTGTAGACTACCACATGCTGCCCTACTGTGGTCTGGGGAGGGTGTAGACTACCACATGCCTCCTCCGATACATGTGGAGTAGCCAGCTGCTTCTTTTCACCTGACAGCGAGGAGTTTCACTGGGAGAACGTATCGCGTGCAGAGGTTCACACTATTTCCCCCAAATCCTCTCCCTGCTGAACAGGCGCCCCGACCGACCAGTAGGAGTCGCCGTTTTACAACGACCAGGACACACGTACCCCACCGGCTTCCCACCCACGAACACCGAATCGTGTTCGTAGGGACGACTGACCGAACCGGAGGTACCGCTGACAGCTGGATTCCATCCCAGAGTCTCTGTGGTGGCAGGCGAGTGTTTAGACCTCTGCGCTGCCCAGAGAAGGAACCACGAGAACTGGACCTCGGTGGACAGAGAGACGGGAGAAGAACCAGCAGTTGGCCCGCATGGAGCGACAGATGTGGACAGGGACACAGTTAGGGATGCACCGATCCGACTTTTTCAGTCCCGATACTTGGGTATCGGCCAATACCGATCCGATACCCATTGTCCAAATATTTTTTCCAAAAAATGTAAAAAAAATAAAAATGTATCCACGTTTTTTTTTATATATATATTTTGTTTTTAAGAATTGTAAAGGATCACAAGTGTGTTTTTGATTTGTTGTAAACAAAGACAGAAAATAAACTTCATTCATTCAATTAATAAACTATGCCTCACTGTCACTGTGTAGAAGAGACTGGGATCATTCTTTTGTGCAAGGCAACATCAGGCTTGACTTAAAACATTACTTTCCTAACTTAGTGAAACTAAATGTAACAAATTAACACATAGATATAAATGTACTGAATGGTTATTTCTTATTTTATTTATTATTAAAAAATAAAAAAAAATAAAAAAATACGATATATTTTTTTTACCGATACCCGATCCAGCTATTTTACTGATATCGGCGGCCGATACCGATACCAATATCGGATCGGTGCATCCCTAGTAGACACAGTGTTGCCATCAGCTCTATTTTCAATCTTTCAAAATGTTGAGTTGCTATTTCGCCTGTTTTATTGCAACACTACTATCACTGACATCTAAGAAGGGTGATCCCCCCCTTGAACAGCCCTTCTAAGGTTTCTCTCCTCCACGTTGCCTGTGGTGCATTTTTTCCTATTGCTAGGTTTTAGTGAGTTTTTCCTTACCTTCGCGTGGGGTATGTCTGGGAGTGTTGCATTAATTTATTAGACATTTTCTGGACTTTATGGTGTTTTTGTTTTGTTCTTGATTTATTGTGATGTTTCCTCTTGACTTGTTTAAAGAAGACGTGTCCGGTCCATGGGGACATTAACGTGTGTTGTCGGGCCTTACAAATAAATTTGATTTGTTGGCCCGCGCGGTGAGACAGATGTGGACAGGGACACAGCTTCTGTTCTGCGTCTAAAGGTTAATAGCCCCCTTCACCGGGAAACAAAACAACATGTCGTGTGACTCATTACGTTGTATAACCGCAGAAGCTCCGGGAAAAATAATCACTGCATGACCAGCTGAGCAGGGAGCAAACAGTTCAGATGCCGCCTAGAGTAGAGAGGTCCGCTGGACCTGGTGAGGAACAGCAAACACAGCTCAGGTGGACCACAGCCCTGACCATCTGCTCGTTGTTTGTCAAAGACGCTCGCTTACTCAAACTTGACCCTGGGCTCTCTCCTGTCACCAGTGTGTTTGCACAGAGAGAGAGGGAAGGGGGGGGGGGGAGAGAAAGAGAGAGAGAGAGGGGGCGAGGGGGGGTGAGAGAGAGAAAGAGAGAGAGAGAGAGACAGAGACAGAGACAGAGAGAGAGAAACAGAGAGAGAGAGAGAGAGACAGAGAGAGAGAGAGAGCTCTCCGCACCTAGTGGCGGTCAGGTAAACAAGAGGGAATATGACGCAAACAAGATTACAAACAGAACCTCTCGAGACCAGAAGGATCCACTTTCAGAAAGAAAGGTTTCCAGCTGGCCTCTTTCTCGAGAAGCAGTAATGATGGTTGGGTCTAATTATAAAAAATAAAAAAAATAAAAAACTGAACAAAAAAGAAACGGCTTCACTCGTGAAGCGCTGACTCGCGTTTGAGTCGGCGTTTCTTCTCCCAGACGGCCTTGTCTTTAGTCACAACCCCCCAATCCAGAGACTGGAATGTGTGAAATCATAGGGTGCTGTGGAACACTGGGGGGGGGGGGGGGGGTTAGAGCAAACCTATCCTCTTACAAGATCCCATGGAGATCAGAACTGTCTGTTTAACGGTTAAGCGGCATTCTAGCCGAGACGTGTCGAAACTGTGGGGTAATGCCAGGCGATTGACTGGTAAACTGTGCGGTAATGCCAGGGCTGGACCAGCCTTTTCCCCAGCACCGGTGCCACGAAACCAGCTCACACCCACCGACAACAGTTCCAGCATGCTAGCTCTGAATAGTTGCAGACAAACCAAAACCGGTCTACGGGGTCGAGCTCCTATCTGTAGAAGCCGACTCGAGAAGAGGAAGAGAAGCTCACTGAAGTCCGTTTTGTGTACATTTCAGTGAGCTTCGGTCAGCTTCTACAGACACAAGCTCGACCCCATTGACTTTGCGTCGGTTTGTGGCTAACTAGCCGGAGCTAGCATGAGGAACAGCATGGCTTGTGGCTAACTAGCTGTTAATAATCAAACAGCCAACTAGAATTACCAAAACCTCCCAGACCAAAATAGACCTAGTTTTCACCACCCAACCGGATAGAATCACTAAGACCAACAACATGTTGACCGGTATATCTGACCACAATTTCATCTGTTTCACCAGGAAACTCAATAAAACTCGCTTTCTAAAAACATCAAAAAAATCTGCCACCTCATCAAACTACATCCCAAAAAACCTGCAACAGAGCTTTGAGGATGCAGTGAAAAAGCTTGACTGGCAGGAGATACTATCCTCCAATACCACAGAGAAAAACTGCACCCTCTTCACAGCAAAAATCAAGGAGACAATGGCCTCCTTCTCTAGGAAGGGGAGCCAAAAAGTCTAAAAACAAACCCACCTCCCATGGCTAGATCACAGCTGCAGACAGCAATTGAAAGACAGGGACTCACTCCTCAAACAGAGCTTAAAGTCTGGACTGTCTATCGACAGACAGAGATTCACGCATGCTAGGAACAAGGTCACACAGACCCTCAGGAAGGCCAAAGCAAACTTCTTTATTAGTATAATTGAAGCAGGAAAAGGGAACGGCAAAGAAATCTGGCAAACCTTGAATAAACTCCTAGGCAAACACCACAATCGGGAAAAAGACCCCCTAGAACTGAATGTGAATGACATACTAGTTAAAGACCCCACAGTACTGGCCTGCACCCTCAACGAACACTTCTTAAATAGTGTTCTAGACAGCACCAAACACTTTTCCCCCTCCAGTATCCTACCAAACCCAGTAACCAACACCCAGCCCCTCTTTGAACTGGAGGAGATAACAGAGCCTGAAGTGAAAAAGATCATTCTGGCTCTGAAAGGCTCCAAAGCCAAGGACGCCTACGGGCTCGACACTGATTTCCTCAAAACATACTCTGATGCACTCATTAAACCCATCACTCTACTAGTGAATCAATCAATCACCTCCAGGGAAGTTCCATCATCCTGGAAGATGGCCACGGTGACCCCTATCTTTAAATCTGGCAACAAGGCACTGGTGACCAATTATAGGCCCATCAGTATACTTCCTGTCATATCCAAAGTTGCAGAGAAGTGGGTGTTGAATCTCATGACTAAACATCTCGACTTGGGCCCCACCCCACTTAACCCAATGCAGTTTGGATTCCGTGCCCTTCACTCAACAGAGTCAGCCAACAGTCTGTTTTGTTGAAAAGGTCAAGAGTGCACTAGATAGCAACAAGTATGTTGGTGCTGTCTTCTTAGACCTTAGCAAGGCTTTCGACTGTGTCAACCATAATATCCTCCTAAACAAACTAACTCACTTCAATTTCTCAGCTGCTACAATAGAGTAGTTTAGATCCTACTTATCAAACTGAAAACAATGTGTCACGGTCAATGGCGCCAAGTCCCCATATCTAGACAACCCTGTAGGTGTCCCTCAGGGATCAATCCTTGGGCCCCTGCTATTCTCCCTGTATATCAATGACCTGCCAAATGTGTGTCCCGAACTCAATGTACAGATGTATACCGATGACGCAGTCATCTACACACAGGGCAAGGACATAGAGTTGATTACATCTAGGCTCACATGCGCACTAGACAAGGTACAATGATGGCTAAACAGCACCTGTCTCCTACTTAATGCGAAAAAGACTGTGTGCATGTTCTTTAGCAAGCGTCCAGAAACCATCAAGCGGTCCAATGTGTTCCTGAGGAAGGAAGGAAGGAAGGAAGGAAGGAAGGAAGGAAGGAAGGAAGGAAGGAAGGAAGGAAGGAAGGAAGGAAGGAAGGAAGGAAGGAAGGAAGGAAGGAAGGAAGGAAGGAAGGAAGGAAGAACTAGAACTTGTTTCCCACTTCAAATTCCTTGGGGTCATCTTGGACTCAAACCTGACCTTTAAGAAACACATAAAGAAAGTAAGGAACACCCATCAACTTCAACATTTCCAACTTCAAACAAATACGGCCCTCCCTAACACTTGAAGCCGCAAAGACATACCTACACTGTATGGTCTTCTCCCACATTGAATATTGCCTTCTAAACTGGTCATTTACTGGGGCCACAGCCATGAAACCCATAGAACAACTTTACAACAGAGCATTGAAGGTATATGACAGGAAACAGTACTCATACCACCACTGTAAAATCCTGGATAAGCATCAAATTTAAAATTTTGAAAACCTCAGACGTTATAAAAGTTCCTGCTTTGTATATAAATGCCTGCACAGATTAGCCCCTCCCCCTCTCAAGGAGTTTATCCACGAGAAAAGGAACACTGGATTAGCCACTAGGTAAAACACCAGAGGGGATTGTGAGGTCCATTTTAGAAAGACCGCCTTCAGCAAAAATGTTCTATCGATAAAGGGAAGTGGAACATGGAACAGCCTTCCGTTAAGGGAATGTACCACCCTGTCCACCTTTAGGGGCCAACTCAGGAAATGGCTGTTAGACAGCCAAATATTCACTCATTAGGGATGTTAGTGATGTTGTACTGACTGAATGTCATGTTAGTGTGGTCATGTCAGTGATGTCAGTTTTTATGAATGAACGTTGTATGGTCCGTTTTGTGTTTGTTTTATGTTAGGATTACGGGTGTTAGCCCTGTGCTATTCCCGGCATATACGTCCTTATCATGCGGTGATGTTATGCATACACTCATGTAAATGATGTTCATTAATTTGCATTGTCCTTAATAAACAAATCTTAATCTTAAATTGGTTTGTGGCTAACTATCTGGAGCTAGCATGAAGAACAGCATGGTTTGTGGCTAACTATCTGGAGCTAGCATGAGGAACAGCATGGTTTGTGGCTAACTATCCGGAGCTAGCATGAGGAACAGCATGGCTTGTGGCTAACTAGCCAGAGCTAGCATGAGGAACAGCATGGTTTGTGGCTAACTATCCAGAGCTAGCATGAGGAACAGCATGGTTTGTGGCTAACTATCTGGAGCTAGTATGAGGAACAGCATGGTTTGTGGCGGGAGCATGTCTATGTTCCCCGGGTCCTATGTTCCCCGGGTCCTATGTTCCCCGATTGATTGATTGATTGAAAATTTTAGACCACCAGCCCTGATTCCAAACTCTAACCTTAACCAACTTCGAAAGAGGGCCTAAGCTTAACCAGTTCGAAACAAGGCGGACATTAATAATTAATAAAATAATAAAAATTAATAAGATTTTCAATCAATTAATCAATCAATCGGGGAACATAGGACCCGGGGAACATAGGGATGATCCCGTTTGTGGCTAACTATCTGGAGCTAGCATGAGGAACAGCATGGTTTGTGGCTAACTATCTGGAGCTAGTATGAGGAACAGCATGGTTTGTAGCTAACTAGCTGGAGTTGGCATGAGGAACAGCTTAAAAAAAATGTATGACGCTCTGGACGTCCCTGGTCAGGACTTGCCCCGGAAGCAGTGGACAACCCTCAACCGCCTAAGGACCGGCGTCGGATGCTACGGCGCCTCAATGAAGAGGTGGGGCCTCAAGGACAGTGCCTCATGCGAGTGTGGAGCCCCTGCACAGACTGTGGAACATATAATCACCAGTTGCCCCAAACACCCGCCACCGTATGGAGAACGCGGCCTGATGGAACTGGACGACGAAACGTTGGCCTGGCTTGCCTCAACGAAGCTGCAGGTCTAAAGACACACGCCAGAAGAAGAAGAAGGAACAGTTTGTAGGAATCTACCATCAACCATCATTGGTAAGAAGGAAAGGACTACAGCCCCCTCAGCATCGACGGGGCACCGGTTGAGAGAGTGAACAGTTTCAAGTACCTCGGAGCCCACATATCCGAGGACTTGACATGGACCACACACATTGACAGTGTTGTGAAGAAGGCACGACAACGCCTCTACTTCCTCAGGCGCCTAAGGAAGTTCCAAGTCAGTCAGAAGATCCTTAAGAACTTCTACTCGTGCACAATAGAGAGCATCCTGACCGGCAACATCACCTCCTGGTTTGGGAATAGCACTGCACAAGACCGTAGCAGACTACAAAGAGTGACACGTTCAGCCGAACGCACAATTGGAGGGGGGCTTCCCACCCTCCAGAACATTTAAAACAAGCGGTGCAAGGGGAAGGCTAAGAGAATTATTAAGGACTCGAGCCACCCGAACAACTGCCTCTTTGAACTGCTGCGGTCAGGCAAGCGATACCGGAGTCTTAAGGCGAGCACAGAAAGACTCAGAAGAAGCTTCTATCCCCAGGCCATCAGGCTGCTAAACGAACAATAAACACTATGCAACAACCATCAAATGCACACAGCACACACACCCACACGCACACACTCACTCAAACAAACAACACACTGCAGCACCCACTCTCCACACTTTAGATCACACAAACACACTTTACACTTTATATTTATTGATAAAGGATTTGCACTACAACTCGTACACCTACTGTGAATTGTACCTAAATTGCACCTCGTCCCATTTCTGCCTTGCACTATATAGTATTGTATATTAGTACACTGCACAGTATTGTATATTGTATGGTAACTACGTCTATTCTGCATCGAACATTGTACATATGTCTAAACTGAACACTGTGACCTCATTTTTTTACTTCTAATTTTACTATGTTATTTTATTTCATACTTATCTTGTCTTGCACAGTCTCTGGAGCGTAACAGTAAGAAGCATTTTGTATAAAAGTATTCTGTACTTCTGTATGACAAATATTAAAGAAACTTGAAACTTGAAACTTGAAATAGGGTTACGGTTCCAAAAGATCTGAACTATCCCTTTACGGTTGATGTCCTTTGGTTTTATAATAATTCATGGGGTAAAAATGAACGTATGTGAACTTTTTGTTTCGTTTGTCCTCGACTGAGAGCCGTGACAAGCCTCTGTTTCTGGACCAGAGATGTGAGTGTGAGTCAGCTTATCCAGAACACTCTCCAGCTACAGGCCGAGGCTCCTCTCCTGACCGAGACGTTCCCACTTCCCACTGCCACACTGTTGCACTGCCAGAACCAGCAGGATATCTCTCTCTCTCTCCCCATCTCTACTCTCTCCCCCTCTCTCTCCCCCTCTTTCTCTCTCCCTCTCTCTCTATCTCCCCCTATCTCTCTCCCCCTCTCTCTCCTCTCTCTCCCCTCTCTCTCCCCTCTCTCTCTCTCCCCTCTCTCTCCTCTCTCTCTCCCCTCTCCTCTGGCTTTAATGACATGCCCCGCCTGATCTTAAGCTGACAGTCATTGAAGCTGAAAGTCACGTTGACTGAGGATGATGTTTGAGGATGTTGGTAGTTTGATAAAAGGGTACGTTCATCCCTTCCAACAAGCTCGCTGGTGTTATTATTCGTAGCCACAATCCATGCTGTTCCTCATACTAGCTCCAGATAGTTAGCCACAAGCCATGCTGTTCCTCATACTAGCTCTGGCTAGTTAGCCACAATCCATGCTGTTCCTCATACTAGCTCCAGATAGTTAGCCACAAACCATGCTGTTCCTCATACTAGCTCCGGCTAGTTAGCCACAATCCATGCTGTTCCTCATACTAGCTCCAGATAGTTAGCCACAAACCATGCTGTTCCTCATACTAGCTCTGGATAGTTAGCCACAAACCATGCTGTTCCTCATACTAGCTCCGGCTAGTTAGCTACAAGCCATGCTGTTCCTCATACTAGCTCTGGCTAGTTAGCCACAAGCCATGCTGTTCCTCATACTAGCTCCAGATAGTTAGCCACAAACCATGCTGTTCCTCATACTAGCTCTGGCTAGTTAGCCACAAACCATGGTGTTCCTCATACTAGCTCTGGCTAGTTAGCCACAAGCCATGCTGTTCCTCATACTAGCTCCAGATAGTTAGCCACAAACCATGCTGTTCCTCATACTAGCTCTGGCTAGTTAGCCACAAACCATGCTGTTCCTCATACTAGCTCTGGCTAGTTAGCCACAATCCATGCTGTTCCTCATGCTAGCTCCAGATAGTTAGCTACAAACCATGCTGTTCCTCATACTAGCTCTGGATAGTTAGCTGTTCCTCATGCTAGCTCTGGATAGTTAGCCGCAAACCATGCTGTTCATCATGTTAGCTCCGGCTAGTTAGCCACAAACCATGCTGTTCCTCATGCTAGCCGCGAACCATGCTGTTCCTCATACTAGCTCTGGCTAGTTAGCCCCAAACGGGGTCATCCCTATGTTCCCCGGGTCCTATGTTCCCCGATTGATTGACATTTTTATAAATGTTTATTATTTTATTAATTATTAATGTCCGCCTTGTTTCGAACTGGTTAAGCTTAGGCCCTCTTTCGAAGTTGGTTAAGGTTAGAGTTTGGAATCAGGGCTGGTGGTCTGACTATCTATTGCTACCGGGGAACACAGGACCCGGGGAACATAGGACCCGGGGAACATAGACATGCTCCCCCACAAACCATGCTGGGCTGCCTAATTAATCAACAGTAAATATGGCACATTCATCTGTAATCCCCCCACCCCCAACAGTAAGGAGATTGTTGCTTGTAAGGAGACAGAAATAAAGTAAAGGCGATTTATTTTACATTGTTTCCGCTGTTGTGTTTTCATAACCCCCTGAACGGGTGATAAGTATCACTTATAGGCGGGGAGGTGTGTGTGTGTGTGTGTGTGTGTGTGTGTGTGTGTGTGTGTGTGTGTGTGTGTGTGTGTGTGTGTGTGTGTGTGTGTGTGTGTGTGTGTGTGTGTGTGTGTGTGTGTGTGTCAGGGATGGGCAAACTCCCCAAATTACTATTAATAGTCACTGGGAACTATTCGATTACTAATTACATTCGATTACATTTTAGAAAGTTACTGATGTTTTAAATATCCGAGCTTCCACTTTAATGGATGATTTAGTTTTTACTTAATAGTCAAGTCAAGTCAAGTCAAGAGTTTTAATTGTCACGGCATACAGGTATACAATGAAATGCGGCTGGTCTTGCCCGCGACGATGTGCAATACAGTGGTACAACATATAATAGAATCCAATAAAAATACAGTGGTACAACATATAATAGAATCCAATAAAAAACAACAGTGCAATAAACAGGTACATGGTGTGCCATCTCGGTATCTGTACATAGTATTTACAGAGCATATAGGACATGCTAGGTAGCTTTAGTAGTGCAATACACTGTTCCTGATGTTATACTAATTTAAGTGGCCTTTCCTCTGGCCATAAGTGTGCGTGTGTGCGGCATGAGTGTTAAAGTGGCTGCTAGTGTGTGAGCGTGCTCAGCGTGCGTGTCGTGTATGTGCTAGTGTGTGCTTGTGTGTGGATAGTTCAGTTTCTGTGTCTCTCAATGTTCATTGTTCAAGGCTCTGATGGCCTGGGGGAAGAAGCTTAGCCTAAGCCTCTCCGTCCTAGTAGCTGGGGTTCGCAGGCGTCTGCCTGACCTCAGCAGTTGGAACAGGCTGTTATTGGGGTGGTGGGGGTCTTTCATTATCCTGCAGGCTCTGGATTTGCACCTCTTGTTGTATAGAGCCTGCAGGGGAGGTAGCGCAATACCCGTGGTACGCTCGGCTGAGCGCACCACTCTCTGTAGGGCCTTCTTGTCCTGTGCCGTGCTGTTCCCATACCAGGCAGTGATGTTTCCGGTCAAGATGCTCTCTACAGCTCCTGAGTAGAAGGACTGGAGTATCTTCCCCGATACTCTGAACTCCCTTAACTGTCTCAGGTGGTAGAGGCGCTGCTTCGCTTTCTTTACTACTGTGTCTATGTGTGTTGACCATGTCAGATCCTCTGAGATGTGGACCCCCAGGTACTTGAAGCTGCTCACCCTGTCCACGGTAGCCCCGTTAATCATCAGTGGTGTGTGTGTCTCCTGCTGTCCTCTCCTATAATCCACGATCAGCTCCTTGGTTTTACCAATGTTCAGGAGCAGGCTGTTGTCCTGGCACCAACGTTCCAGTACCTCAACCTCCTCTCGGTAGGCCTTCTCGTCGTTGTCCGAGATCAGCCCCACCACCACTGTGTCGTCTGCGAACTTCACTATGGAGTTGGAGCTGAACTTGGCCACACAATCGTGTGTGTAGAGTGAGTACAGCAGGGGGCTTAGAACACAGCCCTGGGGGGACCCGATGCTCAGGGTGATGGTGTTGGAGGTCTGACCCCCCACCCTGACCGCCTGGGGTCTTTCACTCAGAAAGTCCAGTACCCAGGCGCTCAGGGCGGAGCTCAGACCTAGCTCGATCAGCTTGTCCACCAGTCTGGTGGGGACTATGGTGTTGAACGCTGAGCTGTAGTCAATGAACAACAGTCTCACATAGCCCCCCTTCTGACGGTCAAGGTGGGAGAGAGTGCTGTGCAGTACCTGGGAGACCGCGTCGTCAGTGGACCTGTTTGTCCTGTATGCAAATTGCATAGGGTCCATATCACTGGGGAGAGAGGCACAAATGTGGTCCTTGACCAGCCTCTCGAAACATTTCATGACCACAGAGGTGAGTGCCACCGGTCTGTAGTCATTTGGGCATGTTGGGGAGGGTTTCTTCGGTACAGGGATGATGGTAGACATCTTGAAGCAGGCAGGGACTACTGACTCCGCCAGGGATTGATTAAATATGGCGGTGAACACCGGGGCAAGCTGGTTTGCACAGGACTTAAGTATGCGTCCTGTTATACCATCTGGGCCTGCAGCCTTCCTGGTGTTCACCTGCATAAATGCTCTTCTCACACTGTGTTCCGACAACGAGAGAGCGCCCCCGCCCCCCCGCGGTTGCCCCCCCCCTCCACAACAGCCGGTGTGCCAGTGACGTCACTAGCCAGAGGGCTAGCGGCGACACTGTCTACACCGAACCGAGCGTAGAAGGAGTTGAGTTTGTCCGCGAGAGAGGCGTCGTCGCTCCCCATTGAGGGGGCGCTGACTTTGTAGTCAGTTATTGTATTCAGTCCCCTCCACAAGCCTCTTGTGTCGTTTTGTGCCATTTGTGTCTCCAGTTTCTCAGCATATGTCCTCTTAGCAAGTTTAACAGCCTTGCGCAGAGTGTAGACTGAAGCCTTGTACTCTTCCATATTTCCTGACTCTCTGCCCAGGTTATAAGCCGTGGTGCGTGAGTTCAGGGCTGCTCTTATAGTGCTGTTCACCCAAGGCTTCTGGTTTGGGAAAACCCACGCCTTCTTTGTGAGGACAATACCGTCTGCCACTGTTGTTATATAACTCACAACGGTATCAGCGTACTCGCTGACGTCACTGGCGCTTCCTTTAAACACGTCCCAGTCTGAGTCCTCGAACGCATCACGGAGCGCGGCCTCTGATTCGTCAGACCACTTTTTTGTCTCACGTGACACGACGACGTCACGCGATCTTTGTTTGTATGCAGGAATAAAAAAAATGGAGTCGTGATCGCTCGCGCTTGCAGCGCCCATCAGTGGCGGAGCCACTACAGCCTTGTAGCCGGCTTTGAACGGGGTGTAACAGTGGTCGAGGGTGTTTCCCCCTCTTGTGGAGCAGGCGATGTGCTGAAAAAAGGTCGGCATCACTTTTTTCAGATTTGCCTGGTTGAAGTCACCAGTCACTATCGTTGCGGCTTCCGGGTGCTTGATTTGTTGTTTGTTGAGGTGGTCGTGTAATTCCACCAGCGCTTTGCCAGTATTTGCCTGTGGGTGGATATACACGACGGATATAATGACCGCGGTAAACTCACGGGGTAGGTGGTACGGGCGGCACAGGATTTGGAGATGTTCCATATCTGGGGAGCATGAACTTGAGAGGACATGTACTTCCTTGGGATTAACCCAGAGATTGTTCGTGAGGATGCAGACCCCACCTCCGATGCTCTTCCCAGAGGCTGCCGTGCGATCTGCTCTCAGGACGGTGAAATTGTCCGATGGAGAGACGCTGTTGTCCGGCGTCGCTGGCTTGAGCCATGTCTCCGTGAAACACATGACGTTAACGTCTCTCATCTCCTGTTGGAATCGGACCCTCGCTCTCAAGTCGTCCATCCTTCCCTCCAGCGAACGTGCATTCGCCAGAAAGATGGATGGAATTGCTGGACGGTAAGCAGATCTTTTTTATCTGAGTCTGATACCGCCTCGTCTTCCTCTATGCCTCTTTCTGCCGTTTCCTTTGTTGTTCTCCCGCTTGATTTCTGTTAGCCATTCTGGGCATAAAGTGTCTCCCAACTCCTCTTTGAGTCCGGCGTTTAGGTCCATAAGTGTCTGGCGGTCGTATGACATACCCGCCAGTGATGTTTTAATAAAAAAAGTAGAAAAAACAAACATAATAGCAAAAAATTTGCACAATCGTCGCGGAGCTAAACCAATAGCGAATGTGAGATAATCTAGCGAGCTAGCTGGCTGCTGTCGTTGCTAACAGCTAACACTAGCGCACCAAACTAGCGCTCCCAGGAACAAAACAATTAATTCTGAAAGTTACATCACTGATGCTTGAAATGTGTGAACTTAGTGACACAACATGTGTCAACATACAAAACGTTGCTACCATGTAACATCTCCGGTCTCTCTTTCTTCATCTTTCTTTTCTGTGCTACCTGTTCAGCGTTCAGCAGTGTAACAGTTAATAGGGTCCCCTCTCAATACACAGTAGCGGTGCCGGTAAAAAACATTTTTACAAGGGATTTTTTTTTTTAGACAAAACGATATTCGCATAAACAACTCGATTTATTTTTAATCATTTAACGACTATTCTAATATATGAAAACCGATGCTCATCCCTAGTGTGTGTGTGTGTTTATAGGGTGGTCTCCAGGGTGCCCCAAGCAAACATTTGAAATGTGTAGCTTCACCATTATTTCCTTCAGTTTGTATAAGAAGAATGTATAAGAATGACTATATTTGATCTTGTGTTTCACAGACACCTCCCCAGCAGATACAGTAAAGACGGCCCCTATACTAAGACAAAATCACATCCAAGAATAAAATCTGTCTCAGATAGAGGTCCCCCAGGGACAAGATCCTATCAAACTGGGGTCCGACGTGGCCTCGAGCGCAGACACAGTGAACGACACAGTCACGAGGAGTAAAGGACGGGGATCAAACCACATTATGATACGGGGAAGAAAAAAAAGAGGAAAAAGCCTGAGCCAGACCCGGCCACGACACACGTGCTTCAGCAATGGCTCGTCGATTAGTCAATCAGGGACATTCGTAGGCCGGGCGAAAAAGGAGCCCCCCTCCTGAGCTAGAAGCCTGTACTTTTATGACTTTTAAGTTGTCGTCGTCATCGTCGCCCCCCCCCCCCCCCCCCCCCACCGATCACAACATCAAACAACCGCTGATTCTCCTTCAGTACTCAGAACACCCCCCGCGGGCTCTAAGCCACTCTCCTACATGTACAGTATACAAGCCCCTATACCTAACCCTAAACCCCTGTGAGCTCTAAGGCCCCGTTTAGACGGAAACGCTAGCAGGTGAATCCGCAAAAATATTTTTTCAGATGTGCCTTTCGTTTATACGGAAACTGCGTTTTTACGGGGTGAAACCGTAAAAAAGTGAGACCACCTTCCAGGGTGGAATTCCTAGAAACGGTAAACCTTTGCGCTCTCGTCTAAACTGTCAAACCGCATAAAACGATGACGAAAGGGTTGTCAAGGCTCTCGTCGCATACTGCTTACATCACAGGCATGCGCCAGTAGCCTAGAAGCGTAAACAAAGCATGTCTGATTCTATCCATGGCAATCACCTGAAGGCTACATTGGCAGTACTTTTAAATACACAAGAATCTGTCCCGCGGCTATCACAACTATTATGACTGGACCCACTGTCTGTGAGTGACTGCTTTGGTCCAATCACATTCCCCACCCACACTCTGCGAATCAGAGGCAGAGTAGGGCGGGTCTTCACAGCACGTCATGTGACATATGCACCAATCGTGTGACAGCAGGGCTCCGTTGTCTCGAGTTGTTACAGCCTCGTCTGCACGGAGAATTCCACCCCAAAACGCTCGTCTAAACGCAAAATTTAAAGTGAAACCGCAAGACGACTTTTGCGGTTTCTGTTCAGACTTCCATCCCAAAACGCTTGTCTAAACGTAGCCTAAGAGACTCCTACATGTACAGTATACAAGCCCCTATACCTAACCCTAACCCCCTGCAAGCTCTAAGAGACTCCTACATGTACAGTATACAAGCCCGTATTCCTGTAACGTTTGGGGTTTTGCTCTCACCTGGGAGCAAAAGCCCTGGCGTTGCCCAGTGGTAATTACCAGTCTTCCTGCCCTGATTGGTACCTGGTGTGTATAGTTTACTCTGCTTCATATGTCCTCCCTGTTTGCTATTCACATTGTCAGTCGCTCACTGATCGTTACCGTGAGTACACTTGCCAGAAGAAGCACTTATCGCTCCTGTCTTGGAGGATACGTTCGTTACCGGTGTTATCATTATCGTGTTTTGCATTGCCTTGTTTATACTGTTATGTGCTTATGTAGCACCGTCGTCCGACGTCTTTTGTTTTGTGCCTCGTTTTGGAGACAGTGTGTTCTCCCCCTTACTTTCCCTGTTTTGTCGTTTAGCTCAGTATAGCATTTTTGTATTACCGTGTTTGAGACGGTGTTGTCTCTCTTTATTTGCCCAGTTTGTTAGAGACAAGAGTAGTCTCTTTTTCTTTATTCATCGTTGTCGGCGTGTAGTCTGACGTCACTTTGGACCGCCCGCGAGGTCCACCCGTATAGGGATTTATCATTGGGAAAATGGATTATCGGCTATTGTAACAATTCTGCCTCATGAACCCAGGAAGACTAGAGGCTCTTTCATGCGTCTCTAATGGGGATCCTTTAACCCTTTATTCGCCAATGACGTGTTCCCACGTCATTCTCCGCCATGCGTAATCTGCCAATGACGCAACGGTTCAACGGTTCAAGAGCGCCATCTGGTGGCCGATCGCCCAAACAGGAAGTGACGCGCCGGAAGTGGTGCTCGCCCATATTTCGTCCGGGCACTCGCTATCGTTAGCGGGACTCCATCTTGATACACTGGACATCGATCGGTTGCAAATAACTCGATAAACAACATGATTTGGACGTATATATTATTATACAACCTGGAAATGGATCGCATATATCAACATCCCATAATCGCACACTTTCTGCTCCATGCTGACCACCCAACGGTCAGAGGAAGGTGCGGTAAGTTTCAGCGTGTTTGCTTATTATGATCTATATAAACTGCTGTGATCTATGTATCGCCCATACTACATAAATTATTTAACGTCGGCCACGGACTTATAAACCCCCCCCCCCCCCCCCCCCCCTCCCCCTCCGGTCACCAGCAGATGATGAGGCAAGACGTTTAGGACCTTGTGCAATTGAAAGTTTTATTATGACGTCAATCGGTATCAAACTACATTTGATGATCTATATGTATTTAGGGCTATAAATCACATTCTGCAGAATGCTGCAGAAAACGATAAAAACATATTTATACTTTAGACCGTATTTTAGTATGAATATGTGAATGAAAAAGTAGAACGTTGCTACATCCTAAACGATAGATACTTGACGTTGAATGGGCCATAGTAATGTCAATTTAGCAATACAATTTAAAAAGTTATAGCCCTGCAAAGAAGGGGAACATCTCCATAGACTTACAGTGGTGGCAGAGAGGGGTGTATAAAATCAGAATAATCCCTGGCAGATAAAGGGTTAATAAACAAACAAACATTGAAAAGCTTTCCATTTTTGCACAAAATAAGTTCCCTTCTATCACTAACATTATTGTTTAAGCATTTCTGGTTGAAATAAGATTCAGCGATTTTTTTATGATTAATTGCGAATATATGCGAGTATATTCATGTTGAGCTATAGATTGTGGATGAATACGCACAGAAAGGTACACCATGCAAATGTCCATGCTTTATTTGTTTTAAACGAGATGATTTAGAAATGGGCAATGGGCAAATACATTGCGTTGGACAGAGCACGGAAAAACGGCAATGACGTAACAACTACACTTCCCTATTGCTCCTCTACAAATAAACATTATTTAGTTTGAGAAGTAACACCTGCCTACTGTCTACCCGTTCTGTCCTGCACTTGGGTCCAACACACCTACCCACTGTAACGTATACCTAACCCTAACCCCCCGCAAGCTCTAAGAGACTCCCACATGTACAGTATACAACCCCGCGGTTTGAGCCGTTCTGAGAGGAAACCTGGTCTTTACGGAACGGAGGGGTGGAATTTAGGTCTTAGCCACTAATCCAGCATGGAATGCTCCCTCCTGAGCTCGAGCCCTGGTCAGAATGACCCCTCTGTAGGAGACATGCCGGTGTTTATGTGGCACACACACACACACACACACACACACACACAGTACGTCTCTCTCCACTGTCCAAAACAAGGCCCGCGATGACCACTGCTTACGGGGGCCGACGCCTCCCATAGACTCTCTCCTGTACACCTCCTCTCTCCTCTATGCCTCCTCTCTCCTCTATGCCTCCTCTCTCATGTACGCCTCCTCTCTCCTGTACGCCTCCTCTCTCCTGTACGCCTCCTCTCTCCTGTACGCCTCCTCTCTCCTCCTCTCTCCTGTACGCCTCCTCTCTCCTGTACGCCTCCTCTCTCCTGTACGCCTCCTCTCTCCTCCTCTCTCCTGTACGCCTCCTATCTCCTGTACACCTCCTCTCTCCTGTACGCCTCCTCTCTCCTCCTCTCTCCTGTACGCCTCCTCTCTCCTGTACACCTCCTCTCTCCTGTACGCCTCCTCTCTCCTCCTCTCTCCTGTACACCTCCTCTCTCCTGTACGCCTCCTCTCTCCTCCTCTCTCCTGTACACCTCCTCTCTCCTGTACACCTCCTCTCTCCTGTACGCCTCCTCTCTCCTCCTCTCTCCTGTACGCCTCCTCTCTCCTCCTCTCTCCTGTACGCCTCCTCTCTCCTGTACGCCTCCTCTCTCCTGTACGCCTCCTCTCTCCTCCTCTCTCCTGTACGCCTCCTCTCTCCTGTACACCTCCTCTCTCCTGTACGCCTCCTCTCTCCTCCTCTCTCCTGTACACCTCCTCTCTCCTGTACGCCTCCTCTCTCCTCCTCTCTCATGTACGCCTCCTCTCTCCTGTACGCCTCCTCTCTACTGTACGCCTCCTCTCTCCTGTACGCCTCCTCTCTCCTGTACGCCTCCTCTCTCCTCCTCTCTCCTGTACGCCTCCTCTCTCCTCTATGCCTCCTCTCTCCTGTACGCCTCCTCTCTCCTCCTCTCTCCTCTATGCCTCCTCTCTCCTGTACGCCTCCTCTCTCCTGTACGCCTCCTCTCTCCTGTACGCCTCCTCTCTCCTGTACACCTCCTCTCTCCTGTACGCCTCCTCTCTCCTGTACGCCTCCTCTCTACTGTACGCCTCCTCTCTCCTGTACGCCTCCTCTCTCCTGTACGCCTCCTCTCTCCTCCTCTCTCCTGTACGCCTCCTCTCTACAGTATGCCTCCTCTCTCCTCTATGCCTCCTCTCTCCTGTACGCCTCCTCTCTACAGTATGCCTCCTCTCTCCTCTATGCCTCCTCTCTCCTGTACGCCTCCTCTCTCCTCCTCTCTCCTGTACGCCTCCTCTCTCCTGTACGCCTCCTCTCTCCTGTACGCCTCCTCTCTCCTGTACGCCTCCTCTCTCCTGTACACCTCCTCTCTCCTGTACGCCTCCTCTATGCCTCCTCTCTCCTGTACGCCTCCTCTCTCCTGTACGCCTCCTCTCTCCTGTACGCCTCCTCTCTCCTGTACGCCTCCTCTCTCCTCCTCTCTCCTGTACGCCTCCTCTCTCCTCCTCTCTCCTGTACGCCTCCTCTCTCCTCCTCTCTCCTGTACGCCTCCTCTCTCCTCCTCTCTCCTGTACGCCTCCTCCTCTCTCCTGTACGCCTCCTCTCTCCTCCTCTCTCCTGTACGCCTCCTCTCTCCTGTACGCCTCCTCTCTCCTGTACGCCTCCTCTCTCCTCCTCTCTCCTGTACGCCTCCTCTCTCCTGTACGCCTCCTCTCTCCTCCTCTCTCCTGTACGCCTCCTCTCTCCTGTACGCCTCCTCTCTCCTCCTCTCTCCTGTACGCCTCCTCTCTCCTCCTCTCTCCTGTACGCCTCCTCTCTCCTCCTCTCTCCTGTACGCCTCCTCTCTCCTGTACGTCTCCTCTCTCCTCCTCTCTCCTGTACGCCTCCTCTCTCCTCCTCTCCTGTACGCCTCCTCTCTCCTCCTCTCTCCTGTACGCCTCCTCTCTCCTCCTCTCTCCTCCTCTCTCCTGTACGCCTCCTCTCTCCTCCTCTCTCCTGTATGCCTCCTCTCTCCTCCTCTCTCCTGTACGCCTCCTCTCTCCTGTACGCCTCCCGTAGCCTCTCTCCTTTACGCCTCGACGTCAGGGGAGGTATACGTTCGTTCACACGAGTGGCTTCCTGGAGGGGAACCCCTGCCCCCAGATCGCTTCGCGAGCGTAAAGTAGTGCTTTCTGAGAAAGTGAAATAGATGAGAAGTCAAAGCGACGTCAACACTTCGTCTAGGACGGTAAATGGTGCATTTATATATGTTTTTTTATCCAAAGCGCTTTACAATCTTTTGTTCCTCACATTCACACACCGACGGCGGGAGCGACCGTGCAAGGTGCCGACCCGCTTATCGGGAGCAGTTATGGGTTTAAGTGTCTTGCTCAAGGACACATTGACGCGGTGCCCGGGAATCGAACCGGGAACCTCCAGATTGCCAGACGACCGCTCTACCGCTCAGGAGCCCCCTCACACACTGTCCGTAGTGAATCCACAGAACGGCACACGTCTCTACCGTACGTCTCTCAACCCTGGCGTCACTGAGGGGGGGGGGGGGGTCTCCGTCGTTTCAGAGACGACCTGCAATGGACCCTGACTCCACGCACAGCCGGTCTCATCCCAATCAGAGACGTGGGCGAAGAGAGAACAATGAGTTACTCATTATAGAAACAGGAGTTCGTTTGGTCTACGGTGTAGGGTGTAGGGTTAGGCAGACCCAGGCCAGACGACGTACACCCACAAACACAAAGGCATACAGATGTACGTGACCACAGACAGACAGACAGACAGACAGGCAGGCAGACAGACTGGGAGCAGTGTGAGTCAAAGCGCTCTAACCGCAAATCCTCGAACAGGCCTTTTTCAGTCTGCTTCCCACTCTGCTGGCTTCTGTAATGTAAACTCACGTCGCTTCTAAGGCCATGTTTAACTTGTTGTTTCTAGTTATTTTTTTTTTGTACACGTCGCAAGTGCGTCCGTTCAGTTGTAACAGTTTGTCTGATGTCAGTTGGCCTCGACTCGGGTCGGCCCCGGTGCATGCTGGGAAGGGTTTTGGAAAAGTTACAGAGACTGAGAGGAGAGCGGAAGAGAGAGAGAGAGGACATCTCGTGTCATGCCGAGATTCTCCTGTCATGTAAGACAACGGCCAACAATCAGTTCCCTGTCAGTGTTGTAGTCGAGTCACTAAATCTTGAGTCCGAGTTGAATCTCGAGTCCCCAGTGTTTGAGTCCGAGTCCAAGTCTGAGTCACCAAAGAAGATCCCGAGTCGAGTCCCCATTACCTTAGTCCGAGTCCGAGTCATCAAGGTTGAGTCCACTCCACTCTGGCAGTCAAAGAGCTGATATACACATAAAAAAAGGTCTACATTAAACATAAATGACACAATAGCGGCAGAGTATATAAAGGAGAATACATAACTGTATTTATCAATGAACAAGTCCGAGTCTGCACCTTCAGAGTCCGAATGCAGTCAATGCTCAAGTCCAAGTCGAGTCACGAGTCCTCAAAATCAGTCCTGGACTTGAGTCCTACAACACTGCCTGCTGTGTATACAGAACTGTTTGTATCACTCGTGTTGATCCATTACTCACTCAAGGTTAACCTTCTGTAGTGTGCTAGTGAAATGGTTAACATTCTGTAGTGTGGTAGTGAAAGGGTTAACCTTCTGTAGTGTGGTAGTGAAAGGTTAACCTTCTGTAGTGTGGTAGTGAAAGGTTAACCTCCTGTAGTATGGTAGTGAAAGGGTTAACCTTCTGTAGTGTGGTAGTGAAAGGTTAACCTTCTGTAGTGTGGTAGTGAAAGGTTAACCTTCTGTAGTGTGGTAGTGAAAGAATTAACCTTCTGTAGTGGGGTAGTGAAAGGTTAACCTTCTGTAGTGTGGTAGTGAAAGGTTAACCTTCTGTAGTGTGGTAGTGAAGGGCTAACCTTTGTAGTGTGGTAGTGAAAGTTTAACCTTCTGTAGTGTGGTAGTGAAAGGGTTAACCTTCTGTAGTGTGGTAGTGAAAGGTTAACCTTCTGTAGTGTGGTAGTGAAAGGGTTAACCTTCTGTAGTGTGGTAGTGAAAGGTTAACCTTCTGTAGTGTGGTAGTGAAAGGGTTATCCTTCTGTAGTGTGGTAGTGAAAGGTTAACCTTCTGTAGTGTGGTAGTGAAGGGTTAACCTTCTGTAGTGTGGTAGTGAAAGGTTAACCTTCTGTCGTGTGGTAGTGAAAGGTTAACCTTCTGTAGTGTGGTAGTGAAAGGTTAACCTTCTGTAGTGTGGTAGTGAAAGAATTAACCTTCTGTAGTGTGTTAGTGAAAAGTTATCCTTCTGTAGTGTGGTAGTGAAAGGGTTAAACAAACACCCCAAACTGCCACCAACAATCATGACTCATTCTTTTCATCTTCCTGGTCGTTGAAGCGTGATCTAAATGCTCGCTGCCTGCAGAATGATTGGGAGGAGGGGGGGGGGGGGTAATCTAGGGCTCCCCGCATAATTATAGTGAGATTTTAACAATACAAAACAAACAGAGAGAACACATTACAAGGGGGCCTCACTTTCCCCTTGTTTTGGTTAGCCTACACACAAACACACACACACACACACACACAAAATGGCATCCAATGTAATCAAAAAAGTCTAGATTCTTGTACCAGATCTCCTCTCTGGTAAACAAGAATATCCTGAAGACTCTGGCAGGAGCACTCATTCAAGGGTACTACGACTATGCTTGCACCTCATGGTACCAAAGCACCTCAAAGGCGCTAAAAACAAGATTACAAACATCACAAACAACCTGGTCAGACTACTACTTGACCTTACTCCTAGAACCCACTTCACCCCTGCCCATTTTGACAACCTAGGATGGCTTAAGAGTAGACGACAGAGTACAGCAACTTGCAATGGGCCTGGTCTACAAGATACACTACATGACTTAGGTACCCATGTACATGCCAAAATACTTCCCAAAGGTCAGTGAATACCACGACCACAACACCAGAGGGAGTTCCACAAATCATGTGCAACCCAGATTCGGCTCAAACAAGGGACTAAACACGTTTCGCAATTATGCCACATCAATG
Source organism: Notolepis coatsorum (assembly GCF_963971535.1). Classification (NCBI taxonomy): domain Eukaryota; kingdom Metazoa; phylum Chordata; class Actinopteri; order Aulopiformes; family Paralepididae; genus Notolepis; species Notolepis coatsorum. The sequence continues at coordinate 19,778,183 of NC_140179.1, read as the reverse complement.
TGGAACGCCCTACCCACAGCTGTAAAGGAATGTGAATGCCTACCCACCTTCAAAACCACTCTCAAAGAGCACCTACGGGAGACTGCAATTCGAAACTGGCCCCTGTAAATGTCTAAACCGAACCCCCTCCAATGTACAGTTTCCCCCCCCACACCACCCCACCTACCCAACGTCCTCCAATGTACAGTTTCTTCCCCCTCAAATGTATATACTCTCTTTTTAGACTCCTTTTGTACACATAAACAGTACTGTATATTTGTAGATCTGGTATGTCATAAATGTCTAGAATGCAATAGTACTGTCTACCTGTATGTCACAAAAAATAAAAAATAAAAAAAGAACTCTAACCCTAACTAACCTTACTGTCATGCACTTGTCCTAATAAACTAACCTACACTGTAAAGGCCTCTACATGCTACAGCAATTGCAACACAACATCGACAACGCAACAGTGTTGCAGACACTCTGCCTTTATGCTTCTGCAACATCGACGCGCAGCCTATGCAACATTGTACCCCGGATGTAGCTAGGTTCCCTAGATAGATGAAACTTCCCTTCTCAACCAACCCATTGATAACAAGCAGAAAAATATTTTTTACTTCCGGTCGGGGGGGTTTCAAAATAAAAGAGCGACATCTAAAAGCACCGGAAATACGTTTATTTTGTACATTATCTAACGTTAAAACAAACCTAAACTAATCTAAAGTTAGTTTAGGTTCGTGTTGTAGTGTGGTAGTGAAAGGGTTAACCTTATCATTATGTAGTGTGGTTGTGAAAGGGTTAAGACACAGTGGGCCAGGTGTCGTTCCACCGGCCACCAGAAGGGGGCGTACAGACACCGACTCTTCCTTTCCCCCCTATATGCAATTCTGGGAGGCTATTGCATCGCTGGTTGGCCTCTCCGGTCATGGACAAGCTGGCCTGTGTGTACATGCATTGATGTGTGCGCGCGTGCACGCGCACGCGCGTGCGTTCGTGTGTGTGTGTGTGTGTGTGTGTGTGTGTGTGTGTGTGTGTGTGTGTGTGTGTGTGTGTGTGATTTGAACCAATCCCAGTGAGTTGTTATTGCCCAAGGTGTCGTAGTGTGGTTTTAGGATTAACATCAACTGTACCTGCCGGGTGGAAAAACACAAGAGCCTCTCAACACTCATCTGTCTGATCTGTCAGCAGGCTGAACATGAGGAAAAGCCGCTTTCACCACCTTGGGAATAACTTATGGGCAGAAATGGCAGCTATATTGAACAGGATGTGAACACAAACCCTCCACTATACGAAGAAGAAGAAGAAGAAGAAGAAGAAGAAGAAGAAGAAGAAGAAGAAGAAGAAGAAGAAGAAGAAGAAGAAGAAGAAGAAGAAGAAGAAGAAGAAGAAGAAGAAGAAGAAGAAGAAGAAGAAGAAGTAGTAGTAGAAGAAACCCACCCAACCCCCTTAATGTACAGTTTCCTCCCCCTCGAATGTATATAGTTTCTGTTAGGATCTCTGTTAAACAGTACTGTATATTTGTATATCTTGTATGTCACAAATGTAACAGTACTGTCTATCTGTATGTCGTGTATGTCATAAATGTCATGATATATATCCATAGGCGGCGGGTCTATTAGGCCAGGGGGGGCTATGCCTACCCAGGATATTAGGCTGCTGGCTATTGTGTGTCTTGTGCTGCAGCCCGCTGGCCGAGGTGTCAACGACGAAGGTGGCAGTCGGCTAGGTGGCAGCGTTTAACATTCCAGGTACAGGCAGTAACCAATCACGCATAGGCTCAGGTTAAATAATGTAGCCAATCACATCATGCATATGATCATCCTGATCCCGCAGTAAAGCAAACATCTGCGTTCCGAATCTCCGCCCGCCGATCGCTTTGTAGCGAACACCAGCGCACTATTTTGAGTAAAATTTCAAAAAGCAAAATGGATATACGGTATTTTCCCAAGGCATATAAACAAAGTAATTTAGAAGCTGCACCGGGCTGGCCCTGGGCATAACTACGGATCACCGGAGGCTGTATGTTGCTTTATCTTGGCAAACAAGGGCTTGCTCTAAGAGGACATGATGAGAGTCCGAGTTCATCAAAATCGTGGAAACTTTTTAGAGCTACTGTATGTACATTGTTTTCAAAGCATGATGAGATCTAAATAACGAAAGACGTTCCCTTCATTGCTGTCAGCACTGCAACTTGTGATTAAAGTCGTGAACGGTCTTTCTCAGCAATGAGGCACATCACATCCAAAACCAACAATGCGCCAGTCTGCTTCACATTGAAAGTGATCTCACAGACAAAGTTAAAGCAGAAAAGATCATTGATGCCAAGAAAGACGAAACGTCGCATTTTGCTGCATTAAGGTAAGACAATGGTTAATCTATTATTGGATGCCTTCATTTTAACACTTAATTTGCACTGTGTATTGACAAAAAAGGAAAAAATGTGCGCGCTCCGCACTAAGTACCCTACCCTAATGTCCGGTTCACGCGCCGCCTATGTATATATCTGTATATCATGTATGTCATTAATGTAGCAGTACTGTCTATCTGTATGTCATGTTATGATGAATTGAAAATGGGGAACCCTGATGTAAACAAGACGAAAGTCTTTCTCTGGTCTGCATCCCCTTAACAATTGTGTGTATTGAGCCGTACTGTATTGTACCCATTCTGCAATCTGTTAATAAAATGTTCAATCAATCAATCATCCTCCACTAATGCTATACTTGTACATGCCCACGTACCCATATTGCACAAAATAGAAACATTTAGTAAATAATAAATATCTTGTTTCCAAAATAGGCTTCAGAGAGGAGAGCTTCGTTGCAACAGTACAGTATAGCCCTAAACATGTATTGAGGTCGTCCACAATCACTGTAACAGCCAGATATGGCCAAATGTCTTAAATCTTGGGGATATCGAATCTTGACTCAATAATGACTTAAATTGCATTACATTGATTACACCAAAAACAACAACCACCAACGCATGTGCGAGTGCGCCATGAGACTATGGTAATTTAATTAATTTGCACATAAACCTCGTAGAGCGAGAGAGAGAGAGAGAGAGAGAGAGAGAGAGAGAGAGAGAGAGAGAGAGAGAGAGAGAGAGAGAGAGAGAGAGAGAGAGAGAAAGAGAGAAAGAGAGAAAGAGAGAAAGAGAGAGAGAGAGAGAGAGAGAGAGAGACATGCTCCCAGGCACTGTCAATCATCTTGGTACTTAACATTCCTACTTTTCGTAGTGCTCGTTTTATCCATTTATTATAAAAGGTTTGCATTTTGTACCTCATTGTTTGCATTTTGTACTTCATTTTGTACTTTAGTGTAGTATATTGTATATTTTGTATAGCGTTTTATCTTATTTATTCTTTTAACTTTTTGACTGTATGAAGCACAATCTCATGAGGCTGATTGATTGATTGAACATTTTATTAACAGATTGCAGAATGGGTACAATACAGACACAGTATAGCTCAACGGTACCGTACAGCTCAACGGTACAGGTTCTGTACGGCTCATACAGAACCAAGCATTTCACTGTAATGTACCTTATTATTTATGTGAGAAATAAAACAGAACTTGAACTTGAACTTATCACGGGCATGGCTTCGATCGACCTTGCAGTTGCAGGCTACAAAGGCACCGCTATCTGCCGCGGACACGTCACAGCACTTTCACTTATAGGCGCGCGTTGCGCACAGTAACCTAGATACGATGCCACGCAGTCTTTGGGAAACAACTCGAACTGTTCCCACACAAGTTAGCATTTTCAAAGTGTTTTAATGTGGACTCTTTTTGTATCACAAACAGTGCTGTATTTATTTGTAAATCTGGTATGTCATAAATGTATAGATGTAGCAGTACTGCCAGTGCCTATATCGGTATGTCATGTATGTCATATATGTTATGATGAATTGAAAATGGGGGACCCTGATGTAAACAAGACGAAAGTCTGTCTCTGGTCTGCATCCCCTTAACAATTGTGTGTAATAACATTTTCAATCAATCAATCAATCAAAGGAAACTCATTTGTATATTTTGTATAGTGTTTGGTCTTCTTTATTCTTTTTACTTGTTTTACTGCATGAAGCACAATCTCAGGAGGCTCGTATACAGAACCAAGCATGTCACTGTAATGTA
>NC_140179.1:19751565-19769065 GCF_963971535.1 Notolepis coatsorum | reverse complement strand
GACAAGCACCCCAACCCCGCTCAGCCGCACACGGCGGTTCTGACCTTTTCGGCTGCTGCGACCCACAGTTCAATCCCAGCCTGTCCCACCCCAATCACCCGCGCTGTGGATATCTCAAGATAAATCACATCCATCAGTGTCAGGGACCAGTTAATCACTGTGAGCTTCTCAGGCTCCTTCCATCTCATTGCTATCAGCTTCTTCGCTGCTGTGACACCTGCTAGGATAACCCTTTTTTGTTGTATGGACGCGGTCAGTGTTGTTATATCGTTCAGGAGTAGTGTAACAGCTGTAAATGGGATTGTTAAGCCACATAATTGTTTTTAATCCATCATTGTAGTAATTGTAATTCATTGTAATTATTAACTGTTATGATATTTGTGTCCTTTGTTAACTCGTCATCACTGTAAATGAGGGAAACCTCAGTGCTTTCACGAGTATAAATAAAGGTTTGAAATGAAATGAAATGACATAGATCCGAAAGTTTGTCTGTTATTGACCTCCAGAAGCGGGCTACTGGTGGGCAATCCCAATACATATGCATATAAGTGCCAGTGGCCCTTTGAGAGCACAAAGTGCACCGAGAGTCGGTTACCAGTCCCATAGCAAATAGCTTCCTAGGTGTAAGATAGGTCCTATGAATATAATTAAAATTAATTTGCTGGTGATTGGGGTTGCGGGAGGACAATGCCACATTCGTCCAAACCTCTTCCCAGTCAAACTCTGGGTCCAACTCTGGGATATCCCCACGCCAGATTGTATCCAATGATAATTTTTTATATGTGGATTGAATTAAGAGCGTATAAAAGTCTGAGACAAACCCTCTGGAGGTTGTCCTGTCCACTATGAGCCTGAGGAAAGGGTGTGGGTGCAAAGCTTGAGCCCACGGCACGCCATGAGCCCTCAGTGCTGACCTTAATTGAAGGTAAAGAAAGAAGGACTCGCCGGGAAGATCATAAAATTCTTTTAAGTCGTGAAACGCTCGAAGGCCATTCTTATCATAGATATCCCCCAGAGTATGAACTCCCCTCCTTTGCCATTGAGGAATATTAACCGGTTTGTGCCCAACAAGTAGTTGCTGGTTATTAAAAATTGGAGAGTCCAGGTGCCATGGGCATTGAACCGCACACGACTTCTGTACATTACGCCATGTTTGGATCACGTGAGTTATGATCGGTCCATATCTTAGTTGGCATTTTTAAATAGGGATAGTGGAGTATACTACATCCTGTAATCTTTGCAGTGAGACCGCTGCCGCCTCTAAGGAGCACCAAGATACAGCATCTACAGGGTCTAGCCAGCTCATCAGAGGTCTCAGTGAAAAGGACCAGAAATAAAGCTTAAAATCAGGGATTGCGAGGCCCCCATCTTGTTTCCTATGTTGAGTGGTAGCTCTTTTGATTCTCGTGCGTTTGTTATTCCAGATAAACTTAGATATCATCGATTGTATCTTGCGCCAATGGTCTATTGGAGGGGGCAGGGGGAGCATTGAGCTAACAAAATGTATCCTAGTATACTGTAGGTAGAATGTTCATTTTGATTATGGAAGCCCGGGCCTGTAAAGAGTTAGGAAGGGACGACCATCTATCTAGATCCTGGTGTATTTTATTATAAGTACCCGTGAAGTTGTATTTAGTAGTTTGATTTAGTGTGGGGAATATCTCTATGCCTAAGTATTTAAAATGTTCCACTATGGGGATATCAGCTGGTAGTTGCACCGCTTTGGCCAGCTCATTAAGAGGTAGGCAGGCTGATTTGGTCCAGTTAATCTTAAAGCCTGACAATTTACCAAAGTCCTCGATTACATCCAGTAATTTTGTGGCTGATTGGGAGGGGTCATTCATAAAAATGAGTAGGTCATCCGCATAGAGAGCAATTTTGTGTGGTGTATTATTGATTATTATGGGGACGATTTCCTCTGATTGCCTAATAAATTGGGCCAATGGTTCGAGGGAAAGCGCGAATAGTCCTGGGCTCAGAGGACAACCCTGTCTAGAAGATCTGGAGACTGGAAAAAGTGTGGAACAGTTTTTGCCTGTCAGTATCATTGCCGACGGTGAGGCATTCCAAGTCCCATAGCCTCAAGTACCTTCCACAGGTATGACCATTCTAGTCTGTCAAATGCCTTCATTTTGAATGATCGAAATTGACCTCTGAGCTATATAACTGTGAGTACAACTCTTTAAAAGTGTCGTTGATCTTTTTCGAATCAGTAGTGACTGTTCCCTGTCGTGTCTTGATAGAAGGAATATCCGAGAAATGATCATTTGAGCGTATTTTCATTGCCAGTAGATGGCTAGGCCTGGAACCGTGAAAGTAGTAATTTTGCCTTGTCCTATGTATTAAAAACTCAGACTGTTGTTTAAGTATGGAGTTTATTTCTTTTTTGACTATCTTGCGTTGTGTGTTTAGTCGTTCATTATAGTTAGCTTGCAAAGATGCGTATAGGTCCGCGTATAATGTTTCCAGTCCTTCTAGTTTTTTTGACCGGGATTTACGCAAATTGGAGGCGAAAAGTGTGACATGACTTCTGATAAATCCCTTTAATGCGTTCCACAGGACCCTAGGGTCTTCGACTGTGCCGACGTTGATCTGCAAGAATTCAACTAGTTTACTTCTGAACTCAGTACAGAAATCATCGCTTTTTAATAAGGTTGAGTTAAAACGCCATCTGGGAGCTCTTGTGGAGAGCTTGCCAAATGTTGCTATAAGGCTTATAGGGTGACCATATTTTGATTTCCAAAAAAGAGGACATAGCGTGGAATAAACTTGCCGAAACGGTAAAGTGTGCCACGGGCACGCCGTGATTCCGATCCGCGTGAAAATATTCACGGCCATAGAGGAGACCGTGGGACACCTTTTTGCAACCGAATATGTGTCTCTAATTTGCTCCCACGCGGTGCGCAAAATCGTGCAAGTCTTGTTTACATCAGGGTCCCCCATTTTCAATTCATCATAAATGTACAGTTCCCTCCCCCTTGTATATATTTACTGTATGTCACAAATGTAACAGTACTGCTTTGGGGTCTTTCTCTGGTCTGCATCCCCTTAACAATTGTGTGTATTGAGCTGTACTGTACCCATTCTGCAATCTGTTAATAAAGTTTTCAATCAATCAATCAATCCCGCAGTGCAATACTCCAATTCAGCCATTGGGTGGGACGGTCACGTGACCGAAATCAGCCAATGGAAGCGAGGGTCCTTAAAGTGTGGGTCCTTAAAGTGTTGCGGTCCTGAGAGTGTTGGTGCTGTCGTCCTGCAGCTGGATACTATTGCCTCACAGCGCGGCCGTCAGCGTGCGGCCCAGAGAGTGCCGCTGGCTCTGCGGCTCTGCAGCTGCATGCTTCTCCGGGAGTCCGGTTGGATAATCTGGCGCGCCATGTAAAAAGTCGCACGCCTGACATATCGGCATGTAACTCGAGAACCGAGGCACGGATTTTGGCGATCCAGATGGCATTCGAACGGCAATGAATATCGCTTTAATTCGGTAATTTATATGTTCGGCGAAAAATGCAGCCCCGAGCCTTCAGATGCTCGCAAAGGGCCGTGAAACTGAAACTGAAACTGAAAAACAATGAAACCCCGGACATTTAGATGAATTAATAAACCCCCCCCCGGACGCCCCGGACAGGGCGTGAAAAGAGGACATGTCCGGGCAAAAGAGGATGTTTGGTCACCCTATATAAGGGAAATCCCCTTGTGGTCTGAGAGAGCTAGGGGAACCAATGAGATGTCAAAATTATCAAAAATATTAGGGGACGCGAATGCATAGTCGAGAGAAGGTTTTGTGTCTGGCTGACAGGTAAGAGTAGTCCTTGAGGGTGGGATTGGATATGCGCCAGAGGTCTGCGAGCCCAGTGTCCTGGGCCCACATCCTGAGGGCCTTAGAGGACTGTTTTGGTCATGTGTTTCAGAGGACCCGGATCTATCCATCTCTGCATCCCAGCACGCATTAAAATCACCACCTACAATGAGAGCGTATCCATTAAGTTCCAACATATTTTTTGTGATTGTTTTATAGAACGCTGAATCAAACGTGTTAGGGGCATATAATGCGATTATTGCTATTTTCCTATGAGAAAACTCAACTTTTGCTATAGTAATCCTTCCCTCCGTGTCCGACCATACATCCAGGACTTTGATATCTAGGTTACGTCTTGTGACTATAACGACTCCTTTTGTCTTATTGTCGGCTGAGGATGAGGAGATAACATGATATTGTCGATATGCTAGTCTTGATACATCATTTACCAATAAATGCGTCTCACTAAGGAGAGCAATGTCAATACTTCTTCTCTTCAATAACCAAAGGACACTGGTACGCTTGTGTGGGGTGTTAAGGCCTCCTGTGTTCCAAATTAAGATATTCAACTTAGCCATGGTCGAATTTGTCTAAATGTGTAGAGAACATACCAGTGCAGCCAGGCTGAGGACAGAGGCGCTGATCCAGGCGGGCCCAGACGGTCAATCCCAAAAGTTCAGAGGAGGAACTATTACACACGAACAGGACAACAGTACAGAAAACACAGAAATATACCTCCCCAATTACAACCCTCCCTACTTCTACTCTATACACTAACCCACCCATCCTAATATTAACCTTCCTATACCCACTCTCTAATCCCCTCCCTATGATCCATCCGCTAAGGATGGTCATCTTCCTACCGTTTCCCACTGGAATCATGGATCCAATAAGACGCTTTCCACTCCGACCCCCTTTAGATAAAACCCTGATTAAACCCCCCACTAGTCTAAGAAACAAAACAATAAAGTTATTGGTCAAGGTGCAAGCATTTCACAGTCCCTCTGGTCAGGCACATAGGCTGGAAATGACAAAAATCCTATGTAAGAATAGGAGTAAACACCTTCATTAACTCGGAGGTAGTAATAAGCTATACCTGACAAAACCTGATATTATATATATATAATCTGACATTCAATGACCTGAACCTAAGGCTCAAATATGGTCAAACCCAGTCTAAACAAAATAACAAGACCTAGAAACACAGCAAAACAGAACAACCGAAGGTATTACTAGTGAAAACCAACGTGAACATTGGTCCTAATATGAGCCAACCATAAGGGAAAAATGAGCTATTATTATATAATAACTCAACGCCATCCCTGTAACGAACTACTTCTGAATCTGCGTATCGCCGTCCTAATGCTTCAGCCAGCAGTAAATAGCGTCTGTATCTGAACCTAAATCAACGCCAACAGTAACACTTGTAACCACATTAAGCATTTATATAAACACAAGTGTAATAAGCAAATGAGCATGTGCTCAAAACCTCCGGTTACCACAGTGCGTTGCTCCTGCAGGATCAGCTTTTAGCGTCCCACTCCCGACACTCAAATACAAATGGATATAAAAAATTAAAGCATACAAGAAGTTAGTTAAGGCAGGACCCGATCACAGTTAAATTGTACAAACAGATGTTATTTAAACAGCAACAATAAAAAAAAAATTAAACATTAACGGGTCTCGAATGTCCCGTTAAGGGCGATAGATACAGCATGCTAGTTAGCCCTAGGCTAGCGCGTCAGCTAGTGATGAATCCAGCTATCCCGCTAGCATTCATTATGTACATTGTCCAGCTAGCTCGCTAGCATTCATAGAGGCGATACACATGTGCGGCCACGAGGTTAGCAAGTAACAGAAGTCATTAGGATGCCCCGCTAGTTTGGATGGGCAAGGGCTAGTTAGCCTGTTTGGGCATGATATTAGACATTTGTGATCATTCAGCCATATCAATGTATTAGGCCCACATCGTCACGTCACTCACCCGACACAGTTATTAAGCTACGGTCTCGGCTACCACCCCGAGATATTCCTCTGCTCTAGCCATCGACCAAATAGATCGACGTTCATCGTCCTTAAGCAGCACAGATAATCTTGCGGGGAAGAGCAGCGTAGGCCTCAGACCCACTTTCCATAGCCTGGCCATGACTACTTTGTATTCGCCTCTCTGTGCTTGAACCTCCGGCGTAAGGTCTTCGAAAATGGCCACTTTGTGACCGCCGAGAATGAGTTCACCTCTCCTGGCACGGGCTGAACGCATGATGAGCTCCCTCTGTTGTAGCCTGTTTAGCTTAACAATGATGGGCCTCGGCCCCTTGTTCCCTCCAGGACTGGCCTTGCCTGCTCTGTAAGCCGACTCGCACACAGGTGGGCTGGGGAGGACATCCTCCCCCAGGATCTCTTGCAACAACCCCGGTATGGTCTCCGAGGGACGACCTCCCTCACGGCCCTCCGGGACACCAACGATCCTGATGTTGTAACGTCTCTCCCGGGACTGCATCTCAACAATTACCGTCTGTAGTTTGGAAACGTCAGCCTGCCTAGCCAGCAGGGAGCTCTCCAGACACGCCAGCCTCCCGTCCTGTTGCGAGGCCTCTGCCGTTAGCGAAGCTAGTTCGTTAGCATTAGCCGTGGAGGTAGCGTGTAGTGACTCCATCTTCTCTCTCAACGGGTCGACCGCCAACCTAATTTCCTCCGTTACTGCCCGATGAAGAGTATCAAAAAATTCCGTCTGTGCCTTTGACTGAGAGCACAGCTTCACTTATTTCACTGATTTCGGGTGAAGGCGAGGATGGTTTTGGTGATAGTTTGCCGGCTGGTGTACTCATGGCTCGGGTCTCCATAACACCGCAAAAAGTTGAAAAAAGTTGACGAAAGTAGTTGACAATCGACGAATCAACAAGAAAATCAATAACAAATACAAATTAAATAAAGCCTAATGGGGTGAAAAGTGTATTTTAGCACGTTAGTAGGGAGCTCTCGTGAAACACGTCCTATTCCATGAGTGCCTGGCTCCGCCCCTCCCGCCCGGGCGTATCTGACTGCCACGACCGCGGAGCCAGAGACACCCCACGATGCACGGAGGATGCGGCAATAGTGAAGCGCTGGTGAAGGGTGACGTTGCGAGCGTCCAAACCCTTCGAAGGTGCAAACATTATGTCTTAGCTTTTCTCGTAAATTGCGAGAGAGAGAAAAATAAGATAAAATGTCCACGTAGCTCCTTTCCAACAACTATTTCGGCACTAAACTCAAAGTGGTGTATACAGTCACTTTTCGGTGGTGAAAATAGGGAAGGAGCTGTTAGTATGGCCACGACCCCGCTTATGTAGAGGAGCGGATGTGGGTGTGGCCAGGCGGATGGGTGTGTACATGTGAAGAAAATTATTCAGTATTAGATTGATAAGGGATAGGGTTCCACTAGAGTGCAGAGCATAAGCTATACGATATATAACTGCTGTTTTAGAGTCGTGTCCTCAACACCAGGCCCATAATGGCTGCCAAACAACGTTGCCAACTTCAACAAACCCAATGGTTTACATGGTTTTGTAGAATTCTGTACTTTCATTTGACTGTAGTATGTGACCATTACAAAAGTGCTGCATGTATCATGTATCAAATCAACAGTATTCATTTTGAATAATAATTTCTATTTATTTACATCAACAGTATTCAAAGTGTTTTAGAGGCTTGACATTAACGCTTTGAAACTAAATAAGAACGCATTTAAATCACTATAGCAAGTCATGAATCCCCTTGAGGGGAAATTCAGGTGTCATGGCAGCAGGGGGGGGTATTGGGTACAGGCAGGGGAAAAGATAATAATATAAATAGTAATCAAAATAGAGTAGAACATAGTAATTCTAGTGGTAATAATAATAATAGTATAAATGGCATATATCGTAGTGGCACTCTGCACCAAAGTCCATGCACATTTAGTATTATTATAAGAGCCTGACAGTCCTAATAGTTCTCATGTTCTCCAGCCAAGTTTTCTTCTTATAGGCCCAACCAACCAGTGATCTAAAAGTAAACAAATTGGCCCACACACACACACACACACACACACACACACACACACACACACACACACACGCACGCACGCACGCACGCACGCAGGCACGCACACACACACACACACACACACACACACGCACACACACACGCACGCACGCACGCACGCAGGCAGGCACGCACGCAGGCACGCACACACACACACACACACACACACACACAGAACATTTTAAATATAGAAAAAAATTCTTCAATAGACCGATTTGAGTTTTTAACTGTATTTGCTGTATTTTGTGGATGTAAAAAGTTTGTTTGGGAAATGGACCGCATTTATAAAGCACTTTTATCCAAAGCATTCACCCATTCACTCCCACATCCACACACAGACGGTGGGGGCAGCCATGCTGCAAGGTGCCGACCTACTCGTCGGGAGCAGTTAGGAGTTAGGTGCCTTGCTCGCGGACACTTATTCCGACACCCTGCCGCGAGGAGCTGGAATCGAACCAGCAACCTTCCGATTAGCAGACGGCCGCTCTACCCCCCTGCGACGGTAGCATGAGGAACAAGTCAAGTCAAGTCAAGAGTTTTAATTGTCACGGCATACAGGTATACAATGAAATGCGGGTGGTCTTGCCCGCAACGATGTGCAATACAGTGGTACATATAATAGGATCAAAAGAAGGAAACAACATTGTGCAGTAACAGGTAGCAGGTAACATGGAGTGACATCTCGGTATCTGTACATAGTTATTTACAGAGCATATGGGACATGCTAGTTAGCTTTGGTAGTGCAATACACTGTTCCTGTTATTCTAATTTAAAGTGTCCTTTCCTTTGGCCATAAGTGTGCGTGTGTGCGACATGAGTGTGTGCCCGCTCATGTTAAAGTGTTAAGTGGCTGCTCGTGTGTGAGCGTGCACAGTGTGCGTGTCGTGTGTGTGTTCAGCATGGTTTGTGGCTAACTAGCCTGAGCTAGCATGAGGAACAGAATGGATTGTGGCTAACTAGCCCAAGTTAGCATGAGGAAAAAGAACTCTACCGGTTTACATCATTGGTAAATAGGAAATAGGGCTAGGGTTCCAAAAAACCATAACTATTCCTTTAATCGGTCCTGAGCGATGTTCATTCTGACAGAATCGTTAGAGACACTTCTTCACCTCTGCTGTTGTCCCAGGGTGTATTGCTCGGCTGGCCCTGTGAGCCTCTCCACATGTGGCTTCTCTCTCTCTGTGGTCTTCCGCGTGATGCCCGTAGTGGTTAGTGCGACGCGGTGGGCACCAATCAGCGGCATGTTTAATCCAGGTTGGCCCTGAGAATGAAAGGAATACCCTCTCCGTAATCTTTCGCTTGACTTTGACTTTCCCAGGCTACGGTGAGCAGGTGGAACCCAGCCAGGGCCACGGTAGCTGCCAAACCATGTAATTAAACGCTGTCTCATTTTAGAACTGCTTTCTATTCTTTTTTTTTATATAGTTTACAACTACACCACCTCCGCCTGACAACCTTGAGACTACTGTAGCCTGCAGAATGTGAAAGGATGACAGAAAGGCCGTAAAAAGTTTATGAAATCTGTTGTTGCAGAGGTTTTTCTTGTGAAAAATCCTCGTTCTTTCAACGAGTACTGTACGTGTTCTGTAGTGTGATAGTAAAGGGTTAACCTTCTGTAGTGTGGTAGTGAAAGGGTTAACCTTCTGTAGTGTGGTAGTGAAAGGTTAACCTTCTGTAGTGTGGTAGTGAAAGGTTAACCTTCTGTAGTGTGATAGTGAAAGGTTAACCTTCTGTAGTGTGGTAGTGAAAGGTTAACCTTCTGTAGTGTGGTAGTGAAAGGTTAACCTTCTGTAGTGTGGTAGTGAAAGGTTAACCTTCTGTAGTGTGGTAGTGAAAGGTTAACCTTCTGTAGTGTGGTAGTGAAAGGGTTAACCTTATGTAGTGTGGTAGTGAAAGGGTTAACCTGCTGTCGTGTGGCAGTGAAAGGGTTAATCATCTCCAGTTGCACACGTCCAGCGGACTTGGTTCTGGATTGGCTGTAGAAACAGGTCACCTCTTCCTACACTGCAAAAAAAGTTATATTATAGACAGACAGACAGACAGACAGACAGACAGACAGACAGACAGACAGACAGACAGACAGACAGACAGTATAGAGCTTTTATCCAAATCACTTTACAGTTTTGTTACGCACATTTTACACATTCACTCACACATTCACACACAGACGGCGGAGGCGCCCATGCAAGGTGCCAACCTGCTCATCGGGAGCAGTTAGGGGGTTAAGTGTCTTTGCTCAAGGACACTTTGACTGCTATACCTCCTGAGCCACTGTCGCCCCTATTAGCCTAGTGACAATGCCCCCAAAATGTTGAGATACCCCTACCGGAGGTAGAACAAAACACAACATTGTTTTTCCTCATCTCTAAGGTCTCCCATATATGAAATGGATTCTTGTATAAAAAAAAATTACTGCAAAAATAGGTCAATTGATAGATATTGTTATACACCCCCAAAGGAAAAAATTACCAAAATATAGCCTGGCCGTATGGGAGTTGAGACATATAAACTCATGTAGATTAATAATACAAGCTCCAAGAACTTTCAAAATTGGCATGCTAGCAGTCAGACAGTTGCTTAACCTAATAGAAGAACCTGGATGTGAATATCTTTATGCATGTAGGAAATATATACCTATGTACACATACTTAAAATAAGCGGAAATGTAAAAAATGAAATTATATGCAGAATGTTCTCATTTACTTTGTAGTACCTCTGCCATGGATTGTCATAGAAACACAGATGAGGGCTTTTCGGAAATGTGTGGTTGTGCTGAATCCAGCAATACCACACGTGTAAATATAGCATGCATGGTCAGGGAGTTACATCAGTAAAAGTATGAGGTGTCCTAAATTAAAGAAAAATGAAACATTGACATAATGAAGTCTTCAGTCCAAAGCCCATTATCAGTGGTGAGAAGCATGTTGACAAGTTCAATGTTACTGCAAAGTAAAGTCACTTGAGGTAATGTTCTGGTCTATGTTAATATATTTATAATACATTTAATAAATTATACATTTCATATGATACATTTTATGATACTTCATATGGAAACAAAGATCCAATTAAATCAGATTGAAATTGAAATAGAACACCTTTATTTCAATCTACAGCAACACATCACTGTCACTCATCCACATTATCATCAGTGACAAAATGGATCATATTTGGGCAGTCAGGGAAAGAGCAAGAGCAAAACTCAGTGCAAGTCAAGCCCACTGAAAGACATTGGCATTTGCTGGCATCATTGCAGTTTCCATCTTTACAGTACAGGTGGGTGATGTCTCGAACTTTCTTAGGTGCCGGTGCTTTCTGGAACATCACAGGTTCAATGGACCCATCTTCTCTGAGCCTTCACCCTCTACCAACTGGGTTCCAGAGAAGAGGCTTGGCCAGATGGCTGTGACGCCACACTGCTGTTTGGTATAAGGCTCTCAACACATGTTGCTGGAAGGCATCTTCTGTTGGGGGTAGATTTGCAGCTGATGAATCTGTGGTAGATGCTAGTGTGTACCTCTGCTCATCCAAGGTGCAAGGACATCCATTCTCCATTTTCTTTTGGCTATACAAGAGGAGGGCATACTTTCTTGCCACAGGAAAAGCCTCCTCTAGGCTTTCAGACAGTCCAAAATTGGCAATTTCTATAAATAGCTAGGTCTGCAGTCACAAGAATATGGTGTTGTCCCAGTTCTGCAGCACGCTGTACAAGTCGTATCATAGATTTGTAGATTTGTAGATTTATGTGGGTGATTCTCTTATGAAGGGCATGTAGAGTACACAGGCTACTGGACAAGCAGTGTCTGACGTGAAGGCATTGAATGCAGACCATACAGGGACATGCTGCTGATAGTTTTAGTTCATTGATCTGATGTCAATATCTTATATATGTTTAGGCTGCACACTGCTCTCTGTGTCTCTCTTCCCCTGCATGTGGACACAGGGCCCCGTGCACACACATGCAAAATCATGTAGCAGAACATGCAAAGTCCTAGTTCCCTTGGCACTCTCTCTCTCTGGCAGTTATCCATGCAAAATCATGTCCCTCCCTTTCAGCACACACACACACACACACACACACACAAGCACACACCACACAAACACCCATACATACACACACAGAGACATACACACACGCCCCTCCCCTTTCTCAAGAGTGTATAAAGTGACATGTAATATGGACACTCTGCTCCTTTTTTGTCTACTGGTGATGTGCCCGCGCGGGGTGACTGACTGTCTTCTTCTCTAATGAATAAAAGCTCTGTTTTTCTTCTCTAATGAATAAAAGCTCCGTTTGAGAAATACTCTGTCCTCCGCTTCGTCTTTCGGCCGACTGGTCCACAACTAAATCAATTAAGAACTCACGACCAGGGATAGGCTAATCCCTAACAAATGGAGGTTCCGGAGTGAGAATTGATGTGGGCCAGCCGCAACCAAGGACGGAACAGGGAATGGAGACGCGGAGGAGGAGGAGGAGACGGTGCAGAGGATCCAGCAGTCACTACCAGCTGTCTGCAGCGCGTCTGAACCAGGGGTGAGATACCAGCAGCCCCTCAGACGTCCGTGACCAGACCACCAGACGACCGGATGACAGGCAGGAGGAGACGAAGGACAGACGGGCCAGGATGAGAGGCGACCGGAGGAGATGGCAGCTGTGCGAGAGGCCGGAGATGACCACCGCAGCACCGGAGAGGAACACCGCAGCCAGGCACCGCGGAGACCGCAGATCAATCACGGCTGATCGTCGTCTACGACACGCAGTTCGTCCACGACTAGAACGGGGGAAGCGACAGCAGGAGTGACACTGAGCTGAGTTGGAGTGACGGTGGGGCCGGCCGGCGAGAGGTGGAGAGGACAGTCTGAGACACTGGGAAGGCAGCGGACCGGAGGAGGCACGTTTGCCTAGGGGACCGCACCCTGGAACGGGAACCAGCTCAGGAGGAGACCCACATCCCCTAGAAGACGGGACCAGGGGTGCACTGTAAATAGAGGGGGGGTTCCTCTGGGTTAGGTGAATGAGTAAGGGGGGTCTAGGGGACCCGCACCTGGAACGGGGACCAACCTCAGGAGGTCAGCCCTTGCCCTCCAGAAGACGGGGCCGACCCAGGTGGGCGGTGCACTGTGACAGAGGGAAGGAAGCGCCCTGATGGACGTTGTGTGTGCCTGAGTAAGGGGGGTCCAACGGGGTTACTATATCGTCTGGAAAGGTTGCAAATTTTGTGTTTCTCTCTTTCTTCTCTCTCTCTCTCCCGCTCTTCCCCCCTCCCTCTATCTCTCTCTCTGCTCTCCTGATGTTGATTATCCCGTCTGGTATTGGATGCGATGCATGTAATGAGGTGACAATCGACGGGTACAGGTCCATCAATGAACTGTTGTGTTTGACGTATGTATTTAACGTCAAAAAGGGGGATTGATAGTTTTAGTTCATTGATCTGATGTCAATATCTTATATATGTTTAGGCTGCACACTGCTCTCTGTGTCTCTCTTCCCCTGCATGTGGACACAGGGCCCCGTGCACACACATGCAAAATCATGTAGCAGAACATGCAAAGTCCTAGTTCCCTTGGCACTCTCTCTCTCTGGCAGTTATACATGCAAAATCATGTCCCTCCCTTTCAGCACACACACACACACACACACACACACAAGCACACACCACACAAACACCCATACATACACACACAGAGACATACACACACGCCCCTCCCCTTTCTCAAGAGTGTATAAAGTGACATGTAATATGGACACTCTGCTCCTTTTTTGTCTACTGGTGATGTGCCCGTGCGGGGTGACTGACTGTCTTCTTCTCTAATGAATAAAAGCTCAGTTTTTCTTCTCTAATGAATAAAAGCTCCGTTTGAGAAATACTCTGTCTTCCGCTTCGTCTTTCGGCCGACTGGTCCACAACTAAATCAATTAAGAACTCACGACCAGGGATAGGCTAATCCCTAACACTGCTGATTCTCTTATGTTTCGGGCCAGCTTCCATACCAGATCTCTATCTTCAGCTATAAACAGCTTTATAGACTGCAGTTGCACACGTCCAGCGGACTTGGTTCTGGATTGGCTGTAGAAACAGGTCACCTCTTCCTACACTGCAAAAAAAGTTATATTATAGACAGACAGACAGACAGACAGACAGACAGACAGACAGACAGACAGACAGACAGACAGACAGACAGACAGACATAAATGGTAAATGCTGGTGCATTTATATAGAGCTTTTATGAGTTTTATCCAAATCGCTTTACAGTTTTGTTCCGCACATTTTACACATTCACTCACACATTCACACACAGACGGCGGAGGCGCCCATGCAAGGTGCCAACCTGCTCATCGGGAGCAGTTAGGGGGTTAAGTGTCTTTGCTCAAGGACACTTTGACTGCTATACCTCCTGAGAGTCCTGAGCCACTGTCGCCCCTATAGAGAGATAGATAATTACTCATGGGGCAATTAGCGCACATGAGTATGTGTTCTGTAGAGCCGCTGGTGAATCAGACTGCGCTCAGAAGCGCCTCCAACTCAACTCTCTCTGGCTTTGAAGTCGTCCCCAAACAGAAGGAGGTCGTGGGACAGATTAAGTGATCAAAGAGGAGACAAGTGATCAAAGAGGAGACGGACCTTTGATTGATCGTCAACTTTCTGTTATTCTCTCTTCTCCATAGTCAACGTGGATCTTTGATTCGGCTGCATTGGGTCACAGTGTGTGCTAAAGTAGAAGTAGAAGTAGAAAGCTTTATTGTCATTGCACAATACAGTACAACGAAATGAGTTGGTGCAGCACCTAAAATAACGATACCTACATACACACACTACTACCACACAAGTACAACACATGAACCCATAGACACACTACCAACCATACATTAGTTGTACCCATACTCCCTATCACACCACACATTCATGTACCCACACATACCCTCTGCTACAAAAGCACTGCAAAACATCACAGTAGAAAAAGAAATGTGCACATCGGTGGAAAATATTTCACATTAGAGAATGACATTATTGCATTATTGCACATGTCCCAACATCTGTCATATTGCACATACAAGTATATGTTATAGTGAGGTAGATGTAGATGTGGTGCACTGGTGGCAATAGGGGGGGGGGGGGGGGGGTCAGTTCAGTGATGGCTCTCGGGAAGAAGCTGTTCTGGAGGTGGGGCTTTGAACTTAGGCCCTGTTCCATCCTCCAGGATGCTGCTAGCTCTGCGGAGGCAGCGCGTCCTGAAGATCTCATCCGGTGTGTGCAGGTTCAGGTTGTGGAAGATACTAGATGTAGATACTTTTCACTTGTTTCAGGTTCATGCTTTGAAAACAAGTTACATTACAAAACCTCTTGAAACCAGACACACAGTGTCATCATCAATCGCATCAATTGAACTGGTCTCACCCAGAGTGCCACGCCTGTGAGTCGCCACTAGGGGCAGAGTGGTCTGTAATGCTGTCAGACAGGGCTGCTATCGCGGGCCACACCTCAGTCAGCACACCCTAACTTACTATGGTAGAGGGGGCGACACAGTGGCTCAGGTTTTGATTGATTGATTGAATATTTTATTAACAGATTGCAGAATGGGTACAATACAGTACAGCTCAATACACACGACACAATTGTTAAGGCATGCAGACCAGAGAAAGACATTCGTCATGTTTACATCAGGGTCCCCCATTTTCAGATTTTCAGGTAGAGTGGTCGTCTGGTGATCGGAAGGTTCCCGGTTCGATTCCCACTCCTCCCGGGCAGTGTGTCTAATTAGTGTCCCTGAGCAAGACATCTAACCCGGCCCTAACTGCTCCCGATGAGCAGGTCAGCACCTTGCATGGTCGCCTCCACACTGTCTGTGAGTGAATGTGTGAACGTGAGGATCAAATTGTAAAGCGCTTTGGATAAAAGCTCTATATATATAAATGCCCAATTTACCGTTATACTGTGAATGTCTCCAGACCTCTCCTGGCAGAGCCTGACCCCCCCCCCCCCCCCTGTTTACACTCAACTCCAACCCACACGTCAGACGGGGGGGGGGGGAGGAAAGTGTAAACAAAGTGCAACACCACTAATGATACAAGCTGGATACGTCTAAATATAACATTAAATTGTTTGCTAAGCTTGACACTTTTTACAGTGCAGCTTCCTCTGACCCATTTATATAATCATCAGTGCCCAAAGCGCATTGAACACACTGGTCTGATCTCTCAATCATGAACCGGCTGCTTTACGCCTGTTTTGTTTGTTGTCGGCTCCTGATTGTTTTTGTTTTTGTTTGTTTTTGTTTTGGGGGGCAATTAGCGCACATGAGTCAGTGTTCTGTAGAGCCGCTGGTGAATCAGACAGAAGCGCCTCCAACTCAACTCTCTCTTTGACTTTGAAGTCGTCCCCAAAACAGAAGGAGGTCGGGGGACAGACGAGTGATCAAAGAGGAGACGGACCTTTGATTGATCGTCAACTTTCTGTTATTCTCTCTTCTCCATATAGTCAACGTGGATCTTTGATTCGGCTGCATTGGGTCACAGCTGTGTCCTAAAGGGGGGGGGGGGGGGGGGTTGCGTGAACACAAATATAAACAAGGCCATTTCAGAGAGACCGTTCGCAAAGCAAAACTGTATTACTTTGCGTGTGTCAAGTCAAGTCAAGTCATCTTTATTTTTATAGCACATTTACGAAATGACTAAAGCCAAACCAAAGTGCTTTACTGGTACATGATAAAGACACATACACTACAGTAATAAGTAAAAATACACAAAAATTACAAAAGAGGTACTGTACAATTAAGAAAAAAAACAAGAAACAAGGTGCAATATAAAAGAGATAAAAAATTTGATTTGAGACAAGAAATTTGATGAAAAGTCCAGAGTAGCAGCAAAAGTGGCAGGCTAAATCTGGTCAAAGGCCAGGGAAAAGAGGTGCGTTTTGAGAAGTGATTTAAAAAAGTGTGTTAAGTATCTGTACCAGGTCTGTCCTCAACTGTACCAGGTCTGTCCTCAACTGTACCAGGTCTGTCCTCAACTGTACCAGGTCTGTCTGTCCTAAACTGTACCAGGTCTGTCCTCAACTGTACCAGGGCTGTCTTCAACTGTACCAGGTCTGTCCTCAACTGTACCAGGGCTGTCCTCAACTGTACCAGGTCTGTCTGTCCTCAACTGTACCAGGTCTGTCTGTCCTCAACTGTACCAGGGCTGTCCTCAACTGTACCAGGTCTGTCTGTCCTCAACTGTACCAGGTCTGTCCTCAACTGTATCAGGTCTGTCCTCAACTGTACCAGGGCTGTCCTCAACTGTACCAGGTCTGTCCTCAACTGTACCAGGTCTGTCCTCAACTGTACCAGGTCTGGCTGTCCTCAACTGTACCAGGTCTGTCCTCAACTGTACCAGGTCTGTCCTCAACTGTACCAGGTCTGTCCTCAACTGTACCAGGTCTGTCCTCAACTGTACCAGGGCTGTCCTCAACTGTACCAGGTATGGCTGTCCTCAACTGTACCAGGTCTGTCCTCAACTGTACCAGGTCTGTCCTCAACTGTACCAGGTCTGTCCTCAACTGTACCAGGTCTGTCCTCAACTGTACCAGGGCTGTCTTTAGGACTTTGTCCGCTAATCGATTAGTCGACGTCATCGTCTGTAGAGTTGCTTCCCACATCATAGAG
>NC_140179.1:19699065-19746565 GCF_963971535.1 Notolepis coatsorum | reverse complement strand
GGTTAACCCTTTCACTACCATACTTCAGAAGGTTAACCCTTTCACTACCACACTACAGGAGGTTAACCCTTTCACTACCACACTACAGGAGATTAACCTTTCACTACCATACTACAGGAGGTTAACCTTTCACTACCACACTACAGACGGTTAACCCTTTCACTACCACACTACAGAAGGTTAACCCTTTCACTGTGACAATACAGAAGGTTAACCCTTTCACTACCACACTACAGAAGGTTAACCCTTTCACTGTGACACTACAGGAGGTTAACCCTCTCACTGTGACAATACAGAAGGTTAACCCTTTCACTGTGACACTACAGAAGTTTAACCCTTTCACTGTGACACTACAGAAGGTTAACCCTTTCACTGTGACAATACAGAAGGTTAACCCTTTCACTGCGACAATACAGAAGGTGAACCCTTTCACTGTGAAAATACAGAAGGTTAACCCTTTCACTGCGACACTACAGGAGGTTAACCTTTCACTACCACACTACAGAAGGTTCTGTATCATTAGTGGATCCGCTCGGCATCACTCATGCACTGTCCTCGCACGTGCACGCGCACTGAATAAAATTCCACAAATGTACCTTTAATCCCAGTATTCGTCTGACCACACCCCTCGTTAGCTTACCTTCATAAGCAGGTGTGTGGTCACCTGCTCTCCTCCTTCTCGCTTTCACCACAAGGAAGTGCCTCGGTAGATCCCCACTTGACGTGTTGTTAGTTGAAAAGAGTTG
Organism: Notolepis coatsorum; assembly: GCF_963971535.1. Taxonomy (NCBI): domain Eukaryota; kingdom Metazoa; phylum Chordata; class Actinopteri; order Aulopiformes; family Paralepididae; genus Notolepis; species Notolepis coatsorum. Next base: position 19,745,819 of record NC_140179.1, on the reverse strand, counting down.
TGACGAGTTTACATTGTGCTTAGTTTTTTCTTCTCTCATAACTGTTCAAAGGAAAAAGCTAAGTCATAATGTCTACTTCGGAGAGTAGACCCACTCTTCACCAGCGGTTCTCCATTCCCGCCTCCGTCGTGCGTTCTGGTGCGGGGCTGCTGCCACTTTCGTGGTTGCCGACCCAGCCCAGGAGGCAGCCGATGGGTAGTTTGCCTCTCCGAGGAGCGTCGGTGCCGTCGCTCCGGCGATGGCATGATCTCGACTCTGGTTCCTCTGGTTCCAGGGAATCGTCCGTTGTTGAACGGTCGGTTCTTTTGGGTCCGGAGGATTTGTGACGCAAACTTTTCGCGTCTGCCCGTTCACGTCGCAAGATGGTGGCATGCAGGCGCGAACGGCCTGGGTTTGGGGAATTGCTGGAGACCAGCGAGGAAATAGTCTACCTTTCAGCCAAATACTCCGTTCACAAGAGAATCTGTGACACGGAGGTCAGATTCAAGGCCCAAGCCGAAACCCTACGGGAGAATTTTCACGACAGAGGATACAGTGATATTTTAACAGCTAAGGCCCTGCACAAAACTCAGCAGATTGACAGATCCTCGTTACTGGCCCCTAAGAAGAATAAGGTACACTCTGATAAAGTAGCCTTTGTGTCTACTTACAGCCCGATTACGAGAGACATACGTACCATTGTTAATAAATACTGGCATATTTTACAGTCTGATCCTCTAATCGGAACGGCGTTTCAACATTCGCCCAATTACTACTACAAAAGACAAGCGAATCTCTCAAATCTGCTTGTGAAAACGGATTTTCCCATAATAAAACCGACTCACTTTATGTCTAACATCCCAGATGGGAATTTTCCCTGTCAATCTTGTGTACATTGCCAAGGGATGATCAAAGACAAAGGTTATACACACCCAAAAACTGGCAAACGGATATCGGTTAAAGGACGTATTACCTGCAATTCCTCCAACATAGTATACCTGCTGAAATGTCCTTGTGATTTTTCATATGTAGGCAAAACAACGAGACCATTCAAATTAAGAATCAGTGAACATAAGTGTTCAATCAGAAATTCAGACGTCAAATCTGCGGTAGCTAGACACTTCAATACTTGCAAGCATGCTGTCAAAGATCTCCGTTATATGGGTCTAGAGTTAGTTCATAGGCCCGCCAGGGGAGGTGACAGGCATAAGCTACTTTTGCAAAGGGAGTGTTATTATATTCACCTCTTTAACTGTATAGAACCAAGAGGGATGAATGAAGAGAACGTTTTGACCTGCTTCCTTTAAATACCTTTCCCATTAAGGCCGATTATTAGTTCATGTTTTAGTATCTTTAGAATGATGTATGGAGGGTGAGCCTGGTTCAGTAAATATGAGCAAGATCCATTTAGCCCAACAAATAAGGGCATCTAGTTATTTAAGCAACAAGTATCTAAGTATACAAGGAAGTATTAATGATTAGACTATAGAAAAGAGCCATTCGTAAGACTAATAACCTTAGACACACCGAACAGGTGTAGTTTTTTCCTCTTTTTTCCCTCTTTTTTCCTCTTTATTATGAGGCTAAAAAAAGAGTTTGACTTTACGCCAAATCATCATCATTAGGTGGCTTCTTCGTTCCGAAGGTTGCCTATCACTCTCCAACCCATTCTGTCCCCACTTCTTCTCTCCAACTCCGTGACTCCGCCTCTCACTCCACTCCAATCACAGACATCGTCTACCCAGCCTCTTCTTGGTCTTCCACTTCCTCTCTTTCCATCCACCTTCCCCATCACCACCTTCTTGAACATCTCCCCGCTGGATCCTCTCAGAACATGCCCGCACAACTCCATCTTTCTCTTTTTCAACCTCTCCAGCAGCTGTCCCCCTTGCATATCCGCTCTTCTCAGTACCTCCTCATTCTTGATCTTATCCTTCCATGTTATCTTCAGCATCTTCCTCAGTGTCCACATTTCAAAAGAGTCTATCATCCTCTTTGCCTCTTCATTCAGCGTCCATGCTTCTGCTCCGTATGAAAAGACTGACATAACATACGTTTCCAAAATCCTGGTCTTCGTTTTCCAACTTATGTTTCTTCTCAATAATTCTTTATGGTTCCAGAATGCGCCCTTTGCAATTCCGGTTCTTCTCTTAATGTCCATGTTAGCTCTTCCACCTTCACTGATCCAGCTTCCAAGGTACATGTACTCCTTCACTTGTTCAAGTTTTTCTCCATCCACCTGTATTTTACAAACAGTTCCTGGTGTTTTTTCAATGATCATTACTTTAGTTTTCTTTGTGTTTAGTGACATTCCATAGTTTTTGCATTCGACATTCAGCTTATTCATCATGTCCTGTAGATCTTCTTGACAGTTACAGACTATAGCAGTGTCATCCGCGTATCTTATATTGGTGATGTTCTCTTCGCCAAGTTTTACTCCTTTCCCTCCTCTCAGACCTTTTTTCATCAGTGATTCACTGTACATATTAAAGAGTACAGGGGACAAGATGCATCCTTGTCTTACACCCTTCTCCACCGGGAAGTCTCTTGATTTCTCCTTTCCTATTCTAACATTAGCCTTCTGCCTCCAGTATAAGTTGGCAATTATTCTTCGGTCAGAAACTGGTATTTTGAATTCTTCCATTGTTCTCATCAATGTTGTATGTTCAACTCTGTCGAAGGCCTTCGTGAAATCGATGAAGCAAATATACAGCTTCTTCTGTTGGTCTATCGATTTTTCACCAATGATTCTGAGTTGGCAGATTGCATCTCTTGTTCCTTTTCCTTTGTGAAAACCCATTTGGCTATCCGAGAGCTGATGTTCAATTATGGGTTCTATTCTGTTCTTGATGATTTTCAGGAGTACTTTTGATGCAAAGGGCGGACTTATTTACCCAAGGGTTATTTTATATTTTATATTTAAAATGAATAAGGCATTAGAGTGTATTTACCTAGCCATGCATACTAGATGTTATTTTTGTTTTTTGTTTTTTGTTTCTAGTATAACAACAATTTTATGTTTATATATTTTATATCTACATTTATTATTTCTATATTGTGGTAATTTCTACTATAGAATGGACTCTTGGCATCAAAGTACTTCCTGGGTCAAATTCGACCTTATAGCAACTCTCAACACACCTGTGGATGACGTCACTTCCTGCTTTGCTTGGTATATAAACATTATTGTCGGTGAGAACATTTGCTAGCTATCAACACTGAGGAAGGAACATAAATTGTTCCGAAACATGTTTGTTTCAGGCTGCCATTAAATAACCAAAATCTGTGAGTGCTGGTCCAAGCGTATTGCTTTCTTTTTCTGTTATAAATCCTGTTCACATTTTGTGGGTAGCGGGCATTGTATTAGCTTACGCTATACATTAGCATTCTACCAACGGTTTCAAAATGCTACAGTTGTTATTGTGTGTAGGGAAAAAGGGTTTTGTGAGGGGGTGTCGAATAAACCCCTCCTTCCCACTTGGTTGGTTTAGGAGATTTTGTCTCATTCTGCTGGGCCAGTCAGGGCCGAGCCGTTCGAACGTCTTGGCAGGGAGGGGGGGGGGGGGGGGGGGGGGAGGGTTGTCCTGACGCGACTCCTATTGCAAACAGGAGCCGTGTACAGGGTTTCCCCCCGTCATAGCAATGTTGCTATGGCGACGGCTTCCGTGAGTTAAGATCTTTACGTAAGGTTGTGGTGTTAAGGTGTCGAGTTAGAGCGTAGGGCTTACGGGTCTGCTACGCTCGATTTATGTGTAAACTTGAGTCAGTTGGTCACTGAAAGATGGCGCCGCTACGTCCGGCTGCCTGTCTGTGCGCTCCGTCGAGACTGTGCATACTTTTGTTAATATTTATAGTTTTAAGAGTTTTGTCTGTACCAACAGTAGGTGCAATTAATGTGTATGACCGTCAGTCACTAATAGACATTGGATTACGGGAAACTTACCGACTGGATTACTCTCTGGATCAGCTCTCTGAACCGCAACAATGGCCCGTTGAGATCTTGAGGACATCAGGACCGGATCTCGCCCCCAGGGACAAAGGACCCAGACGGCGAGGAAAGAGAGCTGGAGTCCGTAACAGGCTGAGAACCAGGCGGCACAGGACACCACTACCCAGTATATTGCTAGCCAATGTACAATCAATAGACAATAAACTAGACGACATCCGAGCAAGGATTCAATTCCAGAGAGACGTTAGGGACTGTAACGTTCTCTGCTTCATCGAGACGTGGCTGGCGCCAGAAGTCCCAGACCACGCCATCCTACCGGCCGATCATTTCTTCATTCACCGCAAGGATAGAACAGCAGAATCCGGTAAACAACGTGGAGGAGGTATTGCCTTCATGTTGAACAAAAATTGGAGTGACCCAACTAATGTGAAGGAACTATCCAACCACTGCTCCCCAGAACTGGAATATATAACCATCAAGTGTCGTCCTTTCTTCCTCCCGAGGGAGTTAACGGCGATCGTCCTGGTCGGAGTGTATATTCCACCGCAAGCTGAAGCCAGCAACAAGGTTGCGCTCTCCAGACTACACGACGAGGTAAATAGAATCCAAGAGGCGAATGTTAACGCCGCCATTTTAGTTCTGGGAGATTTCAATAGCGCCAATCTGAGAAAGGTATTGCCCGACTTCTATCAGCATGTGACTTGCAACACCAGAGGCGGTAACATCCTAGATCACTGTTACACGCAATTTAAAGGTGGCTACAAGGCTCATTCTGATAGTGGCTTCGGTAAGTCAGATCACGCATCAATTTTTCTTACACCGAAGTACAGACAGAAAATTAAAAGTACTCCCGTAGTCTCGCGAGAGGTGCAGAAATGGGATGTGACGTCAGAGGATACGATCCGGTCAGTGTTTCACAACACAGACTGGAATGTGTTCCGCGACACAGATAACATTAATGCCTACACGGAGACAGTGCTGGACTATGTTTGTACTAGGGTGAAAGAAACAATCCCCACTACCAAAATGAAAGTTTACCCAAATCAAAAACCCTGGGTAGACAAATCCGTCCGTGAAGCTCTGAGAGAGCGCACCAAAGCATACAACGACGGCCTAGAGGCAGGCAACATGAATGACCACAAGGTGGCGCGATACAACGTAAGGAGGACTGTGTCAGAGGCCAAACGACGCTACAGGGATAAAATTGAACTCCAGTTTGAACAAGCTGACTCTAGAGCTATGTGGCAGGGGCTCAAAACGATGACAGACTACAAAGGCGCCTCCCTCAAACTGAACAGTGACATCTCCTTAGCAAATGACCTCAATACCTTCTATGCGAGGTTTGATGCTGGTAATAACAACACCAGCTCACAAGCCTCGGCAATGGGGGGGGGGGGGGTCGGCTGCTGATGGAGGCGCAGTGTTCAGGGTAACAGAGCATGAGGTGAGGCGGACCTTTAAAAAAGTGAATATCAGGAAGGCAGCAGGTCCAGACGGCATCCCCGGCCGCGTCCTAAAAGTCTGTGCCGACCAACTGGCCCCAGTATTCACTGACATATTTAACCTGTCCTTAGAACAGGCTGTCATCCCCACCTGCCTGAAGAAGTCCACTATTATCCCTGTACCCAAAAAATCCAAGCCTGCTTGCCTCAACGACTACCGCCCTGTAGCTCTCACCTCCATAGCCATGAAGTGCTTCGAGAAGCTAGTAAAGGGCTACATCTGCTCCTCCCTCCCCATCAACATGGACCCCCTGCAATTTGCATACCGCCCCAACAGGTCCACGGAGGACGCCATATCCCATGTGCTGCACACAGCAGCATCACACCTGGACAAGAGGCAGGGGAACTATGTGAGAATGCTATTCATCGACTACAGCTCGGCATTCAATACCATAGTCCCCTCCATACTCATAGCCAAGCTCAGGGACCTGGGCTTGGGCTATGACCTCTGCCAGTGGGTCTTGGACTTCCTGACTGGCAGACCCCAGGTGGTGAGAGCAGGCAACTGCACCTCCTCATCCATCACCCTCAACATAGGGGCCCCCCAGGGCTGTGTTCTGAGTCCCCTCCTCTACTCCCTGTACACACACGACTGTGTGGCTCAGCGGAGTAGCAATACAATCGTCAAATTTGCTGACGACACAGTGGTGGTGGGCCTGATCTCTGCCAACGACGAGAGGGCCTACCTGGAAGAGGTCAAGGTCCTGGCGGGATGGTGCCAGGAAAACAGCCTCTCCCTGAACGTCAGCAAAACAAAGGAGATGATTGTGGACTTCAGGAGGTCGGGGGTCAAGGACTACAGCCCCCTCAGCATCGACGGGGCACCGGTTGAGAGAGTCAACAGCTTTAAGTACCTCGGAGCCTACATATCCGAGGACTTGACATGGACCACACACATTAACAGTGTTGTGAAGAAGGCACGACAACGCCTCTACTTCCTCAGGCGCCTAAGGAAGTTCCAAGTCAGCCAGAAGATCCTTAAGAACTTCTACTCATGTACAATAGAGAGCATCTTGACCGGCAACATCACCTCCTGGTTTGGGAATAGCACTGCACAAGACCAAAGCAGACTACAAAGAGTGACACGTTCAGCCGAACGCACAATTGGAGGGGGGCTCCCCACCCTCCAGAACATTTACTACAAGCGTTGCAAGGGCAAGGCTAAGAGAATCATTAAAGACTCCAGTCACCCGAACAACTGCCTCTTTGAACTGCTGCCGTCAGGCAAGCGATACAGGAGTCTCAAGGCGAGCACAGAAAGACTCAGAAGAAGCTTCTATCCCCAGGCCATCAGGCTGCTAAACGAACAATGAATGAACACTACACAACAACAACCACCAAACGCACATAGCACACACATCCACACGCACACACTCACTTTAAACAAACACACTGTAGCACCCACTCCACACACTTATAGCACACACCCACTTTAAACAAACACACTGTAGCACCCACTCCCCACACTTTATATTTATGGATGAAGGATTGCACTACAACTCGTACACCTTACTGTAAATTGTACCTAAAATTGTACCTCATCCCATTTCTGCTTTGCACTAGATAGTACTGTACATTAGTACACTGCATAGTATTGTGTATTGTATATTATATGGTAACTCAGAACATTGTACATATGTCTATACCGAACACTGTGACCTCTTTTTCTTCTTCTAAATTCATGCTATATTATGTTATTATGTTATTTGATACTATCTTGTCTAGCACAGTCTCTGGAGCGTAACAGTAAGAAGCATTTTGTATGAAAGTATTCTGTACTTCTGTATGACAACTATTAAAGAACTTGGAACTTGGAACGTGACTCACAGTTGACATGTCTTTTTCATAACTACGACTGATGTGGGAAGGCTTCTGGGAAAGTTCGGTCTATACTCTCTGACTAAAGGAGTGACTGGATGTAAAAAAAATATAAACAGTTTTTTACTCCCAGCTGTGCAGTTGGGTTCATACGGTTGATGCTTCTTCTTTATTATTATAAAGGGTTGGAGTTGGTTGCATCCCGCCCCTCTTGTCGTTCCCCTGGGCGCCTTGGGGATTCAATAAAAAGGTCTGAATAGCCTATTATTGATGTGGATATACCCGACGCACACATAGTGCTAGCTCGGGATGTTCTGCTTGACATTAAGCAACTGACTGGCGCGCCTTGGTTGCTTGGGGTTAAAACAGCGTTTTTATAAAGCAATTGGGATGGGGGTTTTTCCTCTTCCGACGATCTGTGTGGTTGTCGACGGGTTCTCGTTCATATCAGGGGATGATAACGGAATGGATCTGAACATACATAGAAGGGTCTCACGCCCTGGGGGTGGGCCACCGGACGCGGTTCGCATCGAACGTCTGAGTGGCGCCTTCTTTTCGTGTTTGAGATCAACACGCATATCTGCCCCTTCTCCTGGAGTTGGCATGTCGGCGTGGTTAGGGCACGGGACTGGTTCTGGTCGCGCTGGTCCGGATCAGTTAAACCCGTTGTCCGCCGGGGATGCAGATCTGCTGTTCTGGTACCCTGAGGGACTTGGGCTTTTTTCAGGGGGGAAAATGCTAGGTCGGTCCGGGTGTCACAGGGTTAAGCGCTATGGAACCCTTGTTGGGTGCATTGTATTCTACACTGTCGTAATGGCTTACGGCCGTGCCAACCTGTACACGCCCGATCTCGTCGGATCTCGGCCGTCACGCAGGTTGGTCTTGGTTAGTACTTGGTTGGGTGACCTCCTGGGAATACCAAGTACGGGGTGTTGGGGCTGGTTTTCCATTCTTGCGCTCTTCTCTTATGCATGGCGAAGAGGGGCCTGTTGGGGTGGTCTTTGACCTCCTCGGGGGACCCTGTGCTCCCCGTATCACCGGGCCCGGTCCGAAGTAATGTTTTCGTTGACCCGTAGGCCCGGGATAACCCTGTTGGAAACTGGAACACGGGTACTGCGGTAGTGCCGCAGGTATGTTTTGGAGTTTTTTCCTGAGGGGTTATGGGACCAACCACCGCATAGGGTAACGACTAGGTGGTTGGTTCTCTGGTGTGTTGGAGCAGTGTCAACTCCCGGGTTCACCGGTTGAGGGTGCCCCTGCACGTTTCATGACGTCTGCCAATCGTGTCAGCCTTCTCTGCCTCAACCCCTCTGGGTGGGTTTTTTTTATGTGGAGGCTTGGTCATGCAACAACGCCAGCATGCGCCCCTTCCGCCGGGGCGGCTGTGTTCAGCTGTCCCCTCTGGCGCCTGTCTCGTCCGCAGTGCTCCAGGCTCGGGTTCACAGCCTGTTGTCTGGTTTTTCCCCGGTGCGCTGCCTGCTTCCGTTGGTTAACCTTTTTTGTGTGCTTACAGCCATGCTGACTGCCTGTTCTGCAGGGTCTGTGTGCCAGGCGGTGTACTATTGGGGGGACAGGGCCCGCTCGGCTGAGGGGCCTTTGTCCGAATACGCTGGCGATGTGGGGGGCGGGGCCGCTAAGTGCCCGCCTGGTGGGGTCTTGATGCTGGCATCATGGACTTCTCCGGGCCCCCGTTCCAGGGGGTCCAGTCCCTTTGGTGGGTCTGGGCCTTCCTTCGCGCTCCGCTGCTACGGCCTTGCCACAGGGTTGGGTTTGCCCTTGACCCCGTGTTTCTGGGGGCAGTAACGAGGTTGTTCCCTCCGTTCGTTCCCGGGTGGCATGCGGGTTGTGCGTGTGTGTAGTCGTGGGGTCAGGCCACGGTCTGCTCACCCTGTGCGTTGAGTTGCTTGAGTGCCTCTTCGCACGGTCGGGTCCGTCGCCCTCCCGGGAAACCTCTAATAGGGGGGGTGCCCTCCATTAGGGGGGGTCGGGGGGGCTCGACCCTCCCTGTTCTGATGGTCGTGGGGGGCTTTCAGCGGGGTGTATTTGTCGGCCGGTGGCTCCGCTCGGCCTCCCTATGTGCATGAGTGATGCCGAGCGGATCCACTAATGATACAGAACGTTAGGTTATGACTATAACCAAGTTCTGTTAATTAGTGGTGACGCTCGGCATCCGACGCCGCTGCAGCCCTTGACCTCACCTTGTGGTGAAAGCTTGGGAAGGAGGAGAGCAGGTGACCACACACCTGCTTATGAAGGTAAGCTAACGAGGGGTGCGGTCAGACGAATACTGGGATTAAAGGTACATTTGTGGAATTTTATTCAGTGCGCATGCACGTGTGAGGACAGTGCATGAGTGATGCCGAGCGTCACCACTAATTAACAGAACTTGGTTATAGTCATAACCTAACGTTAACCCTTTCACTGCGACACTACAAAAGGTTAACCCTTTCACTGTGACAATACAGAAGGTTAACCTTTCACTACCACACTACAGGAGAAGGTTACCCTTTCACTACCACACTACAGAAGGTTAACCCTTTCACTACCACGCTACAGAAGGTTAACTCTTTCACTGCACACGACAAATGATTAACCCTTTAACTGCGACACTACAGAAGGTTAACCTTTTCACGGCGACACTACAGAAGGTTAACCCTTTCACTGCAACACTACAGGAGGTTAACCTTTCACTACCACACGACAGAAGGTTAACCCTTTCACTGCGACAATACAGAAGGTTAACCCTTTCACTGCGACACTACAGGAGGTTAACCTTTCACTACCACACTTCAGAAGGTTAACCCTTTCACTGCGACACTACATAAGGTTAACCCTTTCACTGCGACAATACAGAAGGTTACCTTTCACTACCACACTACAGAAGGTTAACCCTTTCACTGTGACAATACAGAAGGTTAACCCTTTCACTGCCACACTACAGAAGGTTAACAGAAGGTTAACCCTTTCACTGCGACACTACAGAAGTTTAACCCTTTCACTGCGACACTACAGAAGGTTAACCCTTTCACTGCGACACTACAGAAGGTTAACCGTTTCACTGCCACATGGCAAATGATTAGCCCTTTCACAACCACACTACACATGGTTAACCCTTTCAAAACCACACTACAGACGGTTAAAAATCAAAGTGCCTCAGTCTTCATGTCCCGAGGCGTCTCCCCGAGTGTTATGTGTGTAAACACAACAGCTACAGAGCAGGGAGAGAGAGTTGACTATATACACAAAGGCCTTTGCTACATTCTGTCTCACTACGCGGGTCTGAGAGCAGATTCATCGCGGATGCGTTCAGCAGCAAGATAACGGAGCAGGTCTCCCTTGACATCATAACATATACTATTAGTGTATGTGGTGTTTTTCAGGGTTCTCCCAGGTGCTTTTTAAAGAGGCCCTTCACCAGAAAAACATGCTGATTTATTTAGCATATCATCTCACACACATCCACTAGCCCCTTTCGTGACTGTGATGTGCAAGCCTGGGGCTTTTCAATACGCAGTCACTCGCAGCTCCCTAGTAGCCAGGTTAATTTGGACCACCAAGCACTGCTTAAAAGCTTGGGGTGGGTCCGAAATATATCAGATATAAATTTCAAAGGTACACAGCGTTCAATTAGGGTTTCAGACACACACACAGCAAGGTTTGAAAGCTCGGCGTTGCTAATAAACATTTTAAATCATTTTTATAAACTGGTCAACACTGCATTATTTCCGGCGTTGGGTGCATGATGCGCATGCGCTGTGATCACAGCGCAGGCGCACCAGGCAGCCAAATACGGAAATACAGCCGTTTTGAGCAGTGTTGACCAGTTTATAAAAATTATTTAAAATGTGTATTAGCAACGCCGAGCTTTTAAACCCTGCCGTGTGTGTGTCTGAAACCCTAATTGAACGCTGGGTACCTTTGAAATTTATATCTGATATATTTCGGACCCACCCGAGCTTTTAAGCAGTGCTTGGTGGTCCAAATTAACCTGGCTACAAGGGAGCTGCGAGTGACTGCGTATTCAAAAGCCCCTGGCTTGCACATCGCAGTCAAGAAAGGGGCTAACACATCCACCAACTCTAAACCATTTCGCTCACATTCATTTACAAGTTCAAGTTTCAAGTTCAAGTTTCTTTAATAGTTGTCATACAGAAGTACAGAATACTTTCATACAAAATGCTTCTTACTGTTACGCTCCAGAGACTGTGCTAGACAAGATAGTATCAAATAACATAGTATAGCATGTAATTTAGAAGAAGAAAATGAGGTCACAGTGTTCGGTATAGACATATGTACAATGTTCTGAGTTACCATATAATATACAATACTATGCAGTGTACTAATGTACAGTACTATATAGTGCAAAGCAGAAGTGTTATTGAAAGTGAATGCGTTTGAATATGGCTACCAGTGATGTCATCGGATCCTTGTGTTGTGTTGATTACAGCTCAATGAAATGATAAGGTAGCAGTCCCTATAAGACAAGGTGTTGTGTTGATTACAGCTCAATGGAATGATAAGGTAACAGTCCCTATAAGACAAGGTGTTGTGTTGATTACAGCTCAATGAAATGATAAGGTAGCAGTCGTCCCTATAAGACAAGGTGTTGTGATAATTACAGCTCAATGAAATGATAAGGTAACAGTCCCTATAAGACAAGGTGTTGTATTAATTACAGCTCAATGAAATTATAAGGTAACAGTCCCTAGACAAGGTGTTGTATTAATTACAGCTTAATGAAATGATAAGGTAACAGTCCCTATAAGACAAGGTGTTGTGTTAATTACAGCTCAATGAAATGATAAGGTAGCAGTCCCTATAAGACAAGGTGTTGTGTTAATTACAGCTCAGTGAAATGATAAGGCAGCAGTCCCTATAAGACAAGGCGTTGTATTAATTACAGCTTAATGAAATGATAAGGTAGCAGTCCCTATAAGACAAGGTGTTGTATTAATTACAGCTTAATGAAATGATAAGGTAGCAGTCCCTATAAGACAAGGTGATAATTACAGCTCAATGAAATGATAAGGTATCAGTCCCTATAAGACAAGTATCATAGTATTTTAGTTGATATTATATTAGCTACTTTTCATGCATCTCCATTGAAGCAGAGGTTAGGTGCTCTTGCTCAGGGGCACCTACTGGGGATTGAACTAGCAACCTTTTGATTACCAAGTGGCCTCCCTAACAAACCTACCAACCTTCCATCCTGTTGAACCCTGATTATACAGGTGATTAAACTGGGTATCAAATATATGAATTAGTACCACTGAGTAATAGTGCTAATCAGATGTATGCCACTGTTACATTCAAATCACCATCTGCCACAATGTGACTTCCTTTATGAAAAGGTATCATGGTAATATGATGGTCATTTCAGTTTTACCACGGTACCACCACTGTATAAATAATGTTCCACGGTCCTAACAAGGTAGAAGTTATGTATATTCACCACGGTACCACCACTGTATAAATAATGTTCCACGGTCCTAACAAGGTAGAAGTTATGTATATTCACCACGGTACCACCACTGTATAAATAATGTTCCATGGTCCTAACAAGGTAGAAGTTATGTATATTCACCACGGTACCACCACTGTATAAATAATGTTCCATGGTCCTAACAAGGTAGAAGTTATGCATCACGGGGTGGCTGGGTAGCGCAGTGTACTAAGCACTCACCTACCACCGCAGAGACTCTGGGATCAAATCCAGCTGTATATGCTGTATAGTGTCTTATACCTGTATCACTGTACATATTATACTATATCTGTATAGACTTACTACCATAGTGTCTTTATACCTGTATCACTGTACATATTAATACTATATCTATAGACTTACTAGTTACTACCATAGTGTCTTTATACCTGTATCACTGTACATATTAATACTATATCTATAGACTTACTACCATAGTGTCTTTATACCTGTATCACTGTACATATTAATACTACAACTCTGTACATACATCTGATTAGCATTATTACTCAGTAGTACTAATTTATATATTTTATACCCAGTTTAATCACCTGTACATTGTATATTAATGTTGCACTTCACTGTTACATTTGCACTCTGGTTGGATGACAAACTTATTTCCGTTGGTACTGTACTTGTGCTGCATGATGACAATACATTTGAATCTAATCTAATATACAGTCCGTATGTCTTTACAACCAACCGAGGAAGTGAAGCGTCTACAACCCTAACCCTAACCCTAACCTGTGGGAAGAGCGAGCGCTTGGATGGACCCATGAAGAGCCTATGATTCGCAACAGGGCCTTCAAACCCACTTCCGGTCTGTCGGTTACTCGGCAGGAAGTCACGTGACTCTTGCATCCGGCCCGGTAGAAGCGCTGTGAGTGGGGCTGCGTGACGACACCTCGTCAGTGACAGGATGCGGACCTTATCTCTCCTCTCTTCTTCTTCTTTTGTCCTGCGTGAAGCAGAGGTGAAGACAGCTGCTGTGGGAGGGGGGAGCGAGGGGGGGGGGGGGGGGGTAAGAACGGGTCAGGCTATAGGGAGGTGTAGTGACTTACGTAATTGTTGTTTCCGGGGAGGTCCACCTCGCTTGAAATTGCAATGTATTTCCAATGGACACATTTCTACATTTCTACATGAAACAATTCGCAATTAATCGTAAAATAATTACGTATAATTTTATTTCCATCAAAAATGGAAAGCTTGCCAATGTTCATGAGGCAGAATTATTACAATAGCTGATAATAAATGTTCCCAATGATTAATCCCTATACGGGTGGACCGTGCAGGAAACTAAAGTGACGTCAGACAGGGTGGCCAACCAGTCAGAGACTAAGAGCCACAAAAATTACTGTGGTACCACAAAGAGCCACACCATATACCAGCGTTTCTCAACCTTTTTTTTCAGTCACGGCACCCTTCATGTGTTTATAGGTCTCACCCTCTGAAGTTGCTAATGTCTTTTTTATTTTGGCCTCACAGGGTTAAAAGTAGGCTACCCTGTGAGACCCACGGTTGCAAAATTACAAAATCACTTTTAGCCATTTAAAAAAAAGTCTGTAAATGTTTATTTAAAAAATGTTAAGCACATGTATAGTCAATTGGTCCTGTTGTTCAGCCTCACAATGCTATTTGATAGTAAATGTGTTTATATGTCCCACCCTCTGGCCTTTGAAGTTGCTAATGTCTTTTAAATTTGGGCCTCACAGGGTTAACCTCTTAAGCCCGAGATATACAGTAAAAGTGTATATTTTCAGCATTACGTTTGTTTACCAATGATTTTAACTGTTATTAGTGAAATATAAGATTATAGAAATCTCAGGACATTGAGTCGGAAATCGGCGCACATAGGAAGTGGAGCAGCCAAAAGTGAGTGTAGTCTTTTGAAGGAAGAGACTCAGGGCTTTCGAATTTAGAAAAAACTATCTTACCCAGCTCACGCCAGCCCCTGTCAATCATCTGACTTCTGGATTTACTTTTTTATTTCTCTTATTTTTTGGGATTATCTCCCACAAACCTGAACGTTATTGCATAAAACAGAACACAATTAGTTTCTCTACCGTTCTGTGAACTTCTAGCAAAAAACGGTGTTGCAATATAATGAAAAATGGTGGAGAAATTTACATTATAAAAAAGATGGCAGAATTCAGTACTGTATCTACAAAACCTTCTGTTTAATCATCTTCCCTTTATTCATTTGCTTAGATTTTTCAGGTCTGGTACATTTTAGCATGGTGTTATTCACAGTCAAAGATAATAAAAAAAAATTTAAATAGAATTTTACATTTCTGACACTGGAAATACGATCCCTGAGATCCATAGATGTCCCTAGATTCAGATACCAAGAACATGCAAATGGACATTTAAAATAAAATCTGTAAATGTTTATTCTACGTCCTTATGGAATGAGTGACATAAAAAGAAAAAAAGAAAAAGAAAAAAAATGAGTTAATATATTTTATTTATTTTTCTTTTTTTTTATAGATGGAAGAGCCACACATTGACGGGCAAAGAGCCACATGCGGCTCGCGAGCCGCGGGTTGGCCACCCCATAGGGTGTCAGAGATGGACATGCGTTTTGCCTAAGCAGGTCTGGCAGCTCCGTTATCACTCCGGTTACTCCGTCATCTCTCTAGCTCATCTCAGGCCTCACGCTGTGAATCACAAATGCGAAGGCTCTCTCTCTCTTTTTCTAGCTTTAGGGAAGACTGGCGCAGGCTCACAAATATTGACTCAATTGTCCCGGGGCACAGGAGCAACACGTGTAGCGTTCCCCTGAAATTAACTATGAGTAATGGGTCTGAGGCCAGGGGAAACTGTAACGTCCCCAGGTCCGGCCCTTGCTGGGCCGGGTATGAGAATGACATTGGACATTTCCTCCCTCCTGACAATGGTCCCCTACCTCCCTCTAGTGGCCAGAGTAGCCTGATGGTGCAGGCGGCCATCTTGTTATGGTTCAAAATAATAGACTTCATTTCTAATTATTTGTTATCTTGGGCCATCCCTGTCTTTGTTTGATGTCGTCTCCCTGTCTGGTTGTTGTGTTTGTTATTGCTTTTGGTGTCTAGTTTGGTGTTTATTGATTCTATGTTTTGGCCTGGCCCTGCCAGGTGTTGATCGTTGTAATTAATTAGTGTTGGTATTTAAGTGTGGGTTTGTCATCACTTCCTCGTGGCGTCATTGTCTCCAGTATCCTCCTTGTTACCCTCACTTACCTCCGTGTTCCTTTGCCCGTCGTGCCTCTCCCGTGCCTTGCTTCTTGTCCTTAAGTGTTGTAAGTAGTTTATGTATTCCGTTTTCGTTCCTCTTTGTTTTCCCGTGTCCTTCAGTGTTGTTTTGTATGAGAGCCAGCTCGGCTGAGCCTTTGTATGTTCCGTTTTGTATTATTTCGTCGTCCAAGTAAAGCCTATTTATATTCCACGTTACCCTGCTGTCTCTGCCTCCTCTCTTCCCGATCTGCAATTGTGTTCTCACCTTAGTTAGCACCCCCAATCCTAACAGAATGACGCCACCAGTCAAGAACGCAGTAGAAAGTGTGGCCGATACCATGACGATCATCCGGAGCATGGTGGACGGTGACATGCAGCATTACTCACCTGCCAAGTGGGTGTTCCTGCTCCGGATGATCGACAAGGTCGCCACGGAGAGTCCGACAGACAAGCCAGCGATGTGGGACATAGCCGACCATGTCACTGCCCTCATGCACTCTTAGAAGTAGAAGAGCCTCGAGGAACCTTTTGGAGTTCCTCACCATTGCCACTGTGGAGGAACCTTTTCAGTTCAAAAAGGTTCCTTGAGGAACCCCTGCAGGAGGAACCTTTTCAGTTCAAAAAGGTTCCTTGAGGAACCCCTGCAGGAGGAACCTTTTCAGTTAAAAAAGGTTCCTTGAGGAACCCCTGCAGGAGAGGTTCCTCGAGGAACCCCTCAGAAAGGTTCTTCAAGGAACCGCTTTGTGGGGTTTGGGGTTCAATTTTGAACTCATTAAAAGTATTATTATTATTAATATAATTATATATATATATATATATATATTATATATATAATTGCACAAATGTTTAACATGCAACGCCGAGAGGTGGGCTCGAACCTGTGTTGGTGGCAAGCATCTTACCCACTGCACCACTTAGTCACCTTACATTGTGGAGGTGTTTTTGGCCAACATCTGTGCTCACTCTTAGAAGTAGAAGAGCCTCGAGGAACCTTTTGGAGTTCCTCACCATTGCCACTGGGAACTCCTGCAGGAGAGGTTCCTCGAGGAACCCCTTAGAAAGTTTCTTCAAGGAACCGCTTTGTGGGGTTTGGGGTTCAATTTTGAACTCATTAAAAGTATTATTATTATTATTATTATCAATAAAATTATTGACATTGCACAAATGTTTAAAAAGCAATGACAAGAAGTGGGCTCGAACCGAGCGTCTCCTGCGTTGGTGGTGAGCGACTTAACCACTGCACCACATAGCCAACCTGCATGGTGAGGTGTTTTTGGCCAACAGATGCTAGTAGTCCATATGTTTTCAGAGCTCACGAGACAGACACCCCAAATCCAACGTTGTCCTTTGGCACAGAGCTCGAGAAGGGCTGGTAGTGCAGTGCATATATCGAATTTATTTCCATATAATACAGTCCTCTTGGTTATATTATAACCAAGAGGACTGTATTATATGGAAATAAATTCGATTTAGGTTCGAGGAACCTTGCTTAAGTTATGTTTGGAAGAAATGTGAAAAGCTGCTAGGCTAATCTAATTATAAGTTAAACAACGTTTTAATATTTTGTTTATTTTTTTATTAAAAGGCTAAATAAATGATTTAAGAATCACCTAAATGTTTTTTTTGTGCTGAGACACTTGAATATCAGTAAAGTACTATATCTTTCCAGAATGATTTCGAGAAACAACAATTATAAAATGACTGATATTCTGTTTCATTTTCACAGAAGGAAAGGCTTGTAGTAGCCTCATTAATTAATTTCGAAAATATTCTACAGGAACGCTTTTAAAAAAGGTTCCTACAGGAACCCCTTCTGAGTGAAAGGTTCCTCCAGTAACCTCTGCTCTAAATTGAGCTGTTAAAGGTTCCTCCTGGAACCGCCCAAGCAAGCAAGGTTCCTTGAGTATCCATAGAGTTCCTTGAGGCTCTCCTAATTCTAAGAGTGAGGAACCCTTTAAAAAAAGGTTCCTCCAGGAACCCCTTCTGAGTGAACGGTTCCTCCAGTAACCTCTGAGCTGTTAAAGGTTCCTCCTAGAACCACCCAACCAAGCAAGGTTCCTTGAGTATCCCCAGAGTTCTTTGAGGCTCTCCTAATTCTAAGAGTGTGGAGGGGTGTATGTCGATGGCTAATGCAGCTAGCCTGCCAGCTAGTATCAGGTTCACGGTCAGCCTAGAGCCCCTCACCTCCGTTGAGGCTGATCAGATGTCCACAGCTAGCACAGCCCCGCCCGTTAACTTCGCTCCTATAGCTAACCAGACCTCCCCAGCTAGCACAGCTCCGCCTGTTAGCTTCGCTCCTATAGCTAACCAGACGTCCACAGCTGGCACAACCCTGTCTGCTAGCTTAGCCTCCGCAGCTAGCCAGGCTTCCCCAGCTAGCACAGTCCCCACTGCTAGCCTAGGCCCCAGGTTCACAGTCAGCCTAGTTCCTGAGGCAAACCTGACGTCCACAGCTAGCACAGCCCGCCCGTTAGCTTCGCTCCTATAGCTAACCAGACGTCCCCAGCTAACACAGCTCCGCCCGTTAGCTTCGCTCCTATAGCTAACCAGAAGTTCCCAGCTAGCACAGCTTCGCCCGTTAGCTTCGCTCCTACAACTAACCAGACGTCCCCAGCTAACACAGCTCCGCCCGTTAGCTTCGCTCCTATAGCTAACCAGATGTCCCCAGCTAGCACAGCTCCGCCCGTTAGCTTCGCTCCTATAGCTAACCGGACGTCCCCAGCTAGCACAGCTCCGCCCGTTAGCTTCGCTCCTATAGCTAACCAGACGTCCACAGCTGGCACAACCCCGTCTGCTAGCTTAGCCTCCGCAGCTAGTCAGGCTTCCCCAGCTAGCACAGTCCCCACTGCTAGCCTAGGCCCCAGGTTCACGGTCAGCCTAGTTCCTGAGGCAAACCTGACGTCCACAGCTAGCACAGCCCCGCCTGTTAGCTTCGTTCCTACAGCTAACCAGACGTCCACAGCTAGCACAGCCCCGCCCGTTAGCTTCGCTCCTATAGCTAACCAGACGTTCCCAGCTAGCACAGCTTCGCCCGTTAGCTTCGCTCCTACAGCTAACCAGATGTCCACAGCTAGCACAACCCCGTCTGCTAGCTTAGCCTCCGAGTCCGCAGCTAGCCAGGCTTTCCCAGCTAGCACAGTCCCCACTGCTAGCCTAGGCTCCAGGTTCACGGTCAGCCTAGTTCGTGAGGCTGACCAGATGTCCACAGCTAGTACAGTCCCGCCCGGTAGCCTAGTCCCTACAACTGGTTCAGGCCCCACGGTTAGCCTAGTTCCCGCAGTTCGCAAACCTCCGAGGCCTAGCAAAGCTCAGAAGGCGAGCGGGGCTAGTACCGCTAACAAGGCCTCCACAGCTGATCCAGCCATCGCTGCCAGCCTGTCTCCAGTCAGCATAGCCCCCGGCTGTCACCGTTCCAGGCCCCTCATCTCCGGATCCTACGCCACGCCTCGTCGCCGGCTCTCCTGATCTGGTCCCTAGTCCGGCGGCTGGAGGGTCTCTCGTCCGGGATCCTGCCCCGGGGTCCAGTTCCCCTCTCCGGGCTTCTGCACCTGTCCCCACCCCCCCTCGTCGGGCCTCTGTTCCCAGGTCCAGCCCCCCTCTCCGGGTTTCTGCACCCATCCCCACCCCCCCTCGTCGGGCCTCTGTTCCCAGGTCCGGCCCCCCTCTCATTACACTAGAGGTTCCAGTAGTGGGCAGCTTGAATTGCCAGGTCCTAGAACCAGCGCTCTGGGGAGATCTTTTATTTTTAGAGCATTAACTCTGTGGAATGGCCTGCCTCGGAACCTCTGCTGCATTTACAGTAGATTCACTTTTAAAAAGAATCTTAAATTGTTTTTAAATTGTTTTTAACACGGTAAAGTAATTTTTTGTTTTTGTTTTACACTAATGTAATTTTAGCTATATTAATTGTTACAGTAGGTTCATTATGCATTGTGTGTACTGACTTTTAATTTTTTGCAATAGTGATTGTTTTTGTGTGTTTTTTTTGTGTGTGGACCCCAGGAAGACTAGCTGGTTGCTATCGCACCAGCTAATGGGGATCCCTAATAAAATCAAATCAAATCAAATCTCCGGGTCTCGGCACCCATCCCCACCCCCCCTCGTCGGGCCTCTGCTCCCAGCTCCAGCTCCCCTCTCCAGCTCCCTGTTTCTCTCCCTGCCTTCCCTTTCCAGGCCTCGGTTCCAATCCCCACCCCCCCTCTCCGGGCCTGTGCACCCGTTCTCAGCCCTCCTGGCTGCTATGCCCCTCCTGGGGTTTTTGCTTGGGCTCCCGACTCCAGGTCTCCGGGTCCTCTCCCTGGGTTCGTTCCGGGGTCCCGGCTTCCTCCTTCACCTGTGTCCGGACCGGACGTTGTTCTCGGGGGTCTGGAAGCCCCCCATTGAGGGGGAGGTACTGTAACGTCCCCAGGTCCGGCCCTTGCTGGGCCGGGTATGAGAATGTCATTGGACATTTCCTCCCTCCTGACAATGGTCCCCTACCTCCCTCTAGTGGCCAGAGTAGCCTGATGGTGCAGGCGGCCATCTTGTTATGGTTCAAAATAATAGACTTAATTTCTAATTATTTGTTATCTTGGGCCATCCCTGTCTTTGTTTGATGTCGTCTCCCTGTCTGGTTGTTGTGTTTGTTATTGCTTTTGGTGTCTAGTTTGGTGTTTATTGATTCTATGTTTTGGCCTGGCCCTGCCAGGTGTTGATCGTTGTAATTAGTGTTGGTATTTAAGTGTGGGTTTGTCATCACTTCCTCGTGGCGTCATTGTCTCCAGTACCCTCCTTGTTACCCTCACTTACCTCTGTGTTCCCTTGCCCGTCGTGCCTCACCCGTGCCTTGCTTCTTGTCCTTAAGTGTTGTAAGTAGTTTATGTATTCCGTTTTCGTTCCTCTTTGTTTTACCGTGTCCTTCAGTGTTGTTTTGTATGAGAGCCAGCTCGGCTGAGCCTTTGTATGTTCCGTTTCGTATTATTTCGTCGTCCAAGTAAAGCCTATTTATATTCCACGTTACCCTGCTGTCTCTGCCTCCTCTCTTCCCGATCTGCAATTGTGTTCTCACCTTAGTTAGCACCCCCAATCCTAACAGGAAACGGTTCCATCTTGGAGACGGCACTATTCTTGTCTCTCTATCATACCCTGGCAATTTGTCAATAGTAGTTCAAGGTTATGGTATACAGCAAATGTCAGTTGTAAGAAGGAAGGCCAGATGACCTCACAGACTGAAAACAGCGTTTAGTAAGTGGATAACACAACAATGGTTAGAGATTATTACTTATTACCCTTTGACATTATGTTCACTGTCAGAAGTGAATTTATTGCCTATATTTATTTATTGTATTGTATATATAATATAACCGATAAGGGATACAGACCCTTATCTGTGTTAATTATATTGTTTACACTGTTTTTCTTTTCTTCATATTTTTATATTCAGATCAAATTTGATTGCCGTGAGTTGAGCGACATTTTCAAGGTGAAAATAAAGAAGGATCCGGGAGCTTTTTTACTGGGACTCCCATCAAAGGAAATTAATTTGACACCCTTACAATTCAAACTATTTGATAAACTTCTGCTTTCAGCCCGGAAATGCATTCTGATAAACTGGATTAAGGATAGGCCCCCATCCATACAGATGTGGTACAGAGAGATCTTCGGTGTGCTACCCCATGAAAGACTCTGTGCAATGCATAGAGGCAACAACGCTTCCTTTCAGGAGGTGTGGGCCCCACTATTGGACTACTTTCTTGCTGAAATTTCTCAGATCCTTCTAAGGGCCCAATGCCCCATTGTATGGACAGACTTTGGATAGAAAAAAATAATATATGTATGCCTACATGGGAATGGGCTCGAGGCAAGCGCAGTACTGTCTGGGTTAGCTTTCCTTTTTGCTTGTTTTTCTTTTTGATCTGTTTTTGCTTGCATATGATGTGGATGACGGCATAGATGAACTGGACGAACCCCCCCCCCCCCCCCCGTATGTCCCAATGTGTGTTTTGTAATGTAAGTAACTGTATGTGAAAAATCTTTTAAAAAACCAAGAAAAAAAAAAGAAAAAAAAAATTTGATTGCCTATATTAATGTCTTTCTACTAATGGGGTGACAGTGGCTCAGGAGGAAGTGTCCTTGAGCAAGACACTTAACCCCTAATAGACATTTCCGCCCTGTCAATCACGCAGAGAATAATAACCAATAAGATTGCCTGATTTCTTAAGACCACGCCCCTTTAAATAGAGCCACCATGATATCCCACAGACAGCCAGTCCTGCGTTGTTGAAAATGGTTCTTAGATGCGCTTGGGGAACGTGCAATAATGACCAGAGATATCCAGAAAGATTACAGGGAGCGAGTTTGGTTGTACAACTTCCCATCAGCGAAAACGTTGGAAAAAATGTTGCGCGACGTGGAAAAATGTGGGTGATTTTGCGCAAGCTCCCACACGCATTGGAGCGTGTGAGAAAGCTTGGGGGACCATAGCGTGTGAGAAAGCTTGGGAGACTATAGCAACAGTAACAAGGGGGGGCGGGACTTGCCGTTTGATAAGGAAAGGTCTATTGCTCTCGATGAGCAGGTGGGCACCTTGCATGGTCGCCTCCGCCGTCGGTGTGTGCATGTGTGAGTGAATGTGGGGAACTAATTGTAAAGCTATATAAATGCACCATTTACCATTTTTATTACCCTGCCCATACGTGTACCTCCCCTCCCCCTCCCTGATGCAGAATTTCCCCAAGGGGATCAATAAAGGAATATCTTATCTTATCAAATCATCAAATCGAAGTCATCGAATACTGTTGACCTGTCTTTGCCGAAGTCGGGGAGACAGAACTCGCGTTATGAAATACGTTATAAGGCTTTTACTGAGCAAAGCAAAACTGTTAAGACACAAACGTCAAATATCATTCCCGCCTGGGATTGTTTTTAATCCCCGAGTGATAAGCACTTTGGGTCAAAGGTCACAGTGCAGGAAGTGTTGGAGTTCTCTCTCTAGGGGCCATTGTAGGACTGGCTGCATTGATTGATTGATTGAATTGATTGATTGATTGATTGATTGAAAATTGTATTAACAGATTGCAGAATGGGTACAATACAATACAGTACGGCTCAATACACACAATTGTTAAGGGGATGCAGACCAGAGAAAGACTTTCGTCTTGTTTACATCAGGGTCCCCCATTTTCAATTCAAAATTACATTTATGACATACGCAACATACAGATATATATCATGACATACAGGTATACAGCAGTCAATGTAATATATTTAATATATTTGTAGATGTGCACACTTCACCTGAGTCCTATAATGTCATTCTTGTATTTTTGAAAGGAAATGTGGCGTGTAGTTAATGTGTGGTGTGACGTCTCTCTTTCTCTTCAAACATGTTTCTTTATCTCTCCATCACATGTGTCCGAAATGAATTGGGCCCCAAAAAGATAGGGTTGGCTCCTCGCTGCGCGCTGGGACATTTTCATTTTTCATTTTATTTTGTGTCGTACATGGGGGTACAGTTAATCTTTGCACAATATCACCAACATATTTTTTTTTTTACATGATACACCCATGGCCGAAAAGGAGCAGGATGAAGAAAACGTATGTTTCCTGCCCCCTTCGAAACTTCTTATTGATTTTTACATAATAGTCTATTTGCCAACACAATGAACCCAGAAATTTTGGAACCACCAAACTTTTATGATAGATATGGATAGTATGGGTCACCAGCACTTAGAAACTGCCGGATGCTAAGTTGTACGTGTTGGGCAACTTTTTTTATTTGCATAATTAGCTACATTTGCATAATCACCTAAATGGACAAATCTCGGAAACTACTTGATCAATTTCAACAATGTTGGAGTGGTTTTGGGGGTTATTCGGGATACTGAATCCATTTATGAAGAGTTTCGGAATTGCAATATTTACTGGAATTTACCAAATTTCAATTTCAAGAGAAATTCTGCTGAATAATATTATGGGGAAACTTACTCCTTGCTTACAAGTCTTGGTTATCATAGACTCAGGTCTACTGTAAGCTTTAAGTCCCACATTAACAAGGTGACAAAAACATAGTACAACCATTTATAAATCAAAAGGATGCTGAAAAACGGATCCATGCCTTTATTCCAAGCCGACTGAAGAAAATACTTCAACTTATTCAACTCTCTATTAGGCTATTACACTGGCTTCCGGTAACATTTAGAATTGATTTGAAGGTCCTCCTCCTTATGTACAAAGCCCTAAATGGAAACAGACCAAGCTATATTGGCAATTTTCTTGTCAACTACATGTCCCCAAGAACACTACGATCATCTACTTCTATCATCTTGTATTTTTATTTTCTGCATTGCATTTATTCTGTCTATTTTATGCTCATTTGATGTATCTAGTGTATTTTCTGCTGTGAAGCACTTTGGGCTGCAATTCTTGTATGGAATTTGTACAAATAACGTTTATTATTATTATTATTGCCATCCTTAGAGTTATTTGCTACCTCTATCTAGCAGGGCTAAAATGATTTGAAATGGTTTTGTTAACCCTCCTGTTATCCTCAAATTGACTTTACACTCTTTATCCTTGGGGACATTTTGACCCCAGCAGTTTAAACCTCCAGAAAATTATCATAATCAAAAGTGTTACCCAAATGTATGTTTCAGGTGCTTCATGTTACCTTGTTGATTACCTAAATAACCATTTAAATAAAACATTACCCCTACTCCCCCCCACCCACCCAATTATACATACATAATATATATTATGCATGTTGTTCAAGTGGGGAGTGGGCCCATGATAACTTTCTGT
Organism: Notolepis coatsorum; assembly: GCF_963971535.1. NCBI lineage: Eukaryota > Metazoa > Chordata > Actinopteri > Aulopiformes > Paralepididae > Notolepis > Notolepis coatsorum. The sequence goes on along the minus strand of NC_140179.1, from coordinate 19,721,099 downwards.
TTTTGGAAAGTAACGTGTCTGCTTGTGGTTGAGAGTCAACAGGAGCATCTGCACTAAGGGTCTCATTCTCATCAGAGGAGGACGCCTCATAATCAGGGTCTCAGACACATTCTCATATGTCACTTTCACCGTCAAATATCTGTGACAAAACTTCACTGGCAGAAAACCTTTTCTTCAAGGTAATTTTCAAATTAGAGTTTAGAAGGCTGCTATGCAAGCTATGTTTGCTCCTCCCCTATGTTGCGTAAAGTTTAGGTAGTCAAAAATCACAAATAACAATAAAAATACAGTCCGGGATATACATTCTAAAATATATACATTCTAAAATATACAGCCAAAAATATACAGTCAAATTTACAGTAATAAATGTAAAAAAAAAATTAAGTGTATATGTAAAAATAAGATGTCAAAAGTCCAGGAAGATTACCAGAGTTTGTACTGTCACTCTGTGGTGAGGCAGTGAGGCACAGTGATGCGTTGTATACTCCGATGGTTGTTGAAATTAAGGACTTCCTGTGCCATTCAGTGTTGCATCTAGGGAGTCTTAGTCTAACACTGAACATGCTCCTTCTATCAGCCAAGTCTGTGTATAGCGTGTGGGAGGGGTTGTCCATGATGGCGTGGAGCTTAGCAAGGCTCTTCCTCTCTGACAGAGGAAGAGTCTAGCTCCACTCCCACCATGTTACTGGCCTTCCTGACCAGCTTATTTGTCACATATAAGGTACATGTACATTACAGTGAAATGCTTGGTTCTGTATGAGCCTCCTGAGATTGTGCTTCATACAGTAAAAAAGGTAAAAAGAATAAAGACCAAACACTATACAAAATATACAAACTAGTACAAGTACACAATGCAAACAAATGCAAAGATGAGTTAGAGAGGTAGTGCAAATCTTTTACTAATAAATAGATACAATATGGTGTAGTGTTAAAAAGTGTTTAAAGTAGAGGTGGGCATAGATTAATCTAGATTAAAATGGCTAAAAAAAAAAAAAAAAAAACTGCCGAAGGCATTCAAAATATGTGTGTTCTACCCAAATAATGACCAGAAGTAAGTCCTTACTTTTTCTTTCCTCCTTATGTTTCTCAGGCCAGGTGGCCCATTACACCATGAGCCCATCTCCCGTTTCCAAAATGCATTACAGACTGTTTGAAAAAGCTGTTTTGCTATGATAATTGGTAATGAAATATCAAAATAATGTTCAATAAGATGTACTTGTGTTTAATAAGTTGTTTTATTCAGAAGTTAACACAAATAAATAATATTACCAGTACAGTACAGTATCTAGCACTCTCAGGAGCAAAACAGAAAGAATCATTTCAAACTTGAACTATGTGACATGGCTTGAATCAACTGCTCCAGTGGAGTTGCTCAACTGTGGTTGTACTGGGCAGCTCCCAGGTGTGAATGGAACTGTGTGAATGTGAAGCAGGGCGTTCCTGAAAAAGAGCATATGTGGTCAGCGAACCTACCCTGGGTAAATTAAGGTAAAAAAAAAAAAAGTAAAACAAAAAAAAAAAAAAAAAATTTTTTTAGATTAATGCGTTAATTATATTATCGCGCGATACTAGTATAGCGTTAACGCAGCACGTTAACGCCGTTAACGGCCCAGCTCTAGTTTAAAGTGAATGTTAAAGGTGAGTGTTATTCCATACACATGGAATATGTATCTCGATACGATAGAGGGCACACATTGTGGAAACAAAGAACAATTTACCGCCTAATAGAGGCCTTGCACAGAGTGTTTAGAAGGCCCATTTCTCCTTGTTAGGGACCAAGCAGTGAGACAATGAGGAAACAGGAGTTGTAGATGAAAACTGGGTTTTTATTTACCCACAAGGTGCAAAACCATTGCAAACCAAGAATTTGATAACTAGGCCTATAGATGGGTTTCTCATCCACGTCAGCAAGGAGGCCAAAAGAAGTTGCCTTTGAGAACCAATGGTTCTCGAGCCATAACGGCACATGGGACAGGAGCCTATCTCCTGTTTCCGTAGCGTGAGGCAGCTTGATGTACAAGTACACCCCTTGGACATGACGCAAGTATGTCGCAAGGACTTCCCCCCCAAACCATCCCTTGATGCTGAGTGTCAAGCAGGGAGGCTATGGGTACCATTTTTAAATAGTCTTTGGTATGACTCGGCCGGGGCTTGAACTCCCAGCCTCCCGAACTCAGGGCGGATACTCTACCCACGAGGCCAAAAGGAACGTAATAATCCTGGTCAGAACAATGGGGCAGACTATATAGAGGATACTTTGTAGGACATGACCTTAAGAACATTTTAACCTGTTTGGGGAGTGATTTCACACAACCAGGAATGAGGAAGATATGGATAGTGGTTTAACATTGTGTCTTTGTTCCTGGATTGTAGCCAGCTCTTGATAACAACTCATCAACAATTCCGGGATTCTGAAATCGGGGAGGAGATAGCGGGGGGAGCAAATGAATGAATGTGGATGAGAGCTGTGATGCAAGTGATTGCAGCTATGGCTGTGGGGGTGCTGGAGACATGATCGAATAGACTTGTATGCGCCTGAATCTCCTGAACACGGCGCGACCCATTCCTAATCGATCAGAACTAAATCGGCAGAGAAAAAGCCCATTTGAAGCACCTATTCCCCATGCACATACGCAGATTGCCCAGGGATTGTGACGCCACGCACACCCGCCCTGGACTGTTCCATCAGAGGGGGGAGCTTCGGTAGTAGTGTGAGTGGCTACAGACCACTGCACTTAAATATAAACATTAGTCTACCTGGAGACTCAATGAGGTAATTGTAGATGTCGCCATAAGACACGTCTGGCCATTTAGTGGGATCATTGTTTCATTATCCTGTTCGGCTGAAAGGACACTGGCCACCGAAGCTCGCCCCTCTGATGGAACAGTCCAGGGCGGGTGTGCGTGGCGTCACAATCCGTGGGCAATCTGCGCATGTGCATGGGGAATGGGCTTTTTTAAAATGGGCTTTTTCTCTGCCGATTTAGTTTTGATCGATTAGGAACGCAACCACTTACATCACGGCTCTCATCCACATTCATTCATTTGCTCCCCCCGCAGTCTCCTCCCCAATTTCAATGTAACGCGGAAGTGTAGTGGTCTATTAGGCGCTCTACAAATTAAAGTTATTATTATTATTATTATTATTATTATTATCATTCTGTTTACAATTGAACATTCCATTAAAATTATCTATAAATTCGGCATCTTCTGAAACATTTATAAACAGAAAATTCATAAAAAATTAAAACTTTTTTCTTCTCTTAGGTATAATAACTGGATTCAGTATCCCGAATAACCCCCAAAACAACTCCAACATTGTTGAAATTGATCAAGTAGTTTCTGAGATTTGGCCATTTAGGCGATTATGCAAATGTATGCTAATTATCCAAATACAAAATTTTGCCCAACATTTACAACTTAGCATCCGGCAGTTTCTGAGTGCTGGGGACCCGTACTATCCATATCCACCATCATAACACTTTAGTGGTTCCGAAATTTCCGGGTTCAGAATGGAGCTCTGTCTATGGGATGGCAAATAGACTATAATTTAACATCCATGCTCATGCGCCCCCTCCCTCGACGCCAGTGCGCACGCGCCTCTCCCCGCCTCTCCCCTCCAGTGCGCATGCTCCCCGCACTCCGCTGTCACAGGGGCACGGCAGACTGACAGTATGGCGGCGGGATACAGCTGGGGAGGAGGATGCTACTGTCGCCCAAAGAGATGACTCTCTCGCCGGTGGAACTAAGTAAATGGAATATCGACAGTAAAGGAGAAGGATTTAGCAAGAAAGGCCCGTCGCCGTGAACTTCCAAGATGGCCAGGCTCGCCGACTACTTTGTGGTGATCGGATACGACCTCGATAAGAGAGGTGGGTTGTTTTGCTCTTTACGCTAACGGTTGCTAACGGCTAGTAGCTTGTTGCTAACGGCTAGTAGCTTGTTGCTAACGGCGCATTGGCCACGGGTTCAGCCCTGCTCCACGGGGGAAGGCGGGGCCGCGGGACGGTGTCAGCAGCCGGGGCAGCTCAGCCCGCGCGACTAGGCCGCGGATCATCATCATCTGTTGAGGCCGCGCGAGCTCAGAGTCTCTTACTTAACTTCAGTTGCTTTGATTGACAGCTGGTGTTCAAAAGGCGGGGGGAAAGGGGGCACTGGTGTGTCGTTGCTCTCGTGCGCACGCGTGTAAACACTAACCGAACCGAACCAGTTGATCCAACTCCTCCAGTTACTTTACTGTTGTTATGGTCCTGCTGCTGCTGCTAACGTTGCGTTAGCGTGTGTGTGTCTGTACCGATGTTGTTGTTGTTGCCAGTTTATGATGAATTGAAAATGGGGGACCCTGATGTAAACAAGACGAAAGTCTTTGATTGATTGATTGAAAACTGTATTAACAGATTGCAGAATGGGTACAATACAGTACAGCTCAATACACACAATTGTTAAGGGGATGCAGACCAGAGAAAGACTTTCGTCTTGTTTACATCAGGGTCCCCCATTTTCAATTCATAATAACATTTATGACATACAGATAGACAGTACTGCTACTACATCTATACATTTATGACATACCAGATTTACAAATACAGTACTGTTTGTGATACAAAAAGAGTCTAAAAAAGAGAGTATACATTTGACGGATCTATTTGAGACCCAACTCAACCGTTTCAATCTATGGCGTTCACTTTAGATGCCGGCTGTTGTCGAAAAGTGGCATTACTAGAATAAAGCGACGTTTGGATGAATATAATCACTTTGTCAAACACACTGACTAACTGGGGATGGTCAGAATTTAGTTGCTTGCAAGAAGAAGATGATGATGATGACATTATGAATCGAAAATGGGCGACCTGGCCTGATGTAAACAAGACGAAAGTCTTTCTCTGGTCTGCATCCCCTTAACAATTGTGTGTATTGAGCTGTACTGTATTGTACCCATTTTGCAATCTGTTCATTAAAGTTTTCAATCAATCAATCAATGATGACCAGAAGTGTCTGGAGCCAAATGTGACTAACTTAACTGAACGTCCCGCCCTCCTTACACCTTGTTGAGCATGGCACATGAGAAGAGTGGTGGTGTGTTCGGTGGAATTGTTGGTTGTTTTCCATGTCATTGTTTTTTGTGTGGATTAACCTAGATGGCTTTACGCCCCCCCACACACACACACACACACACACACTCACAAACACAAACACACACACAGAGCTGAGCTCAGTTGTGTTGTGTACGTTGTTGGGACTGGGAGTGTTGGGACCGTTATCTGACTCCCCCCCCCCCCCCCCCCCCCCCCCCATGATCATCCCCAATCCCTCCATCCCCAATCCCTCCATCCCCAATCCCACCCCCTCCTCTCCCTCGTTTGAGCCTTGGCCTAGATCTGTGCAGTATAATGGCCCGTTAATCATGAAATATTCAACCCGCCTTATCAGAAGAAAGCATGTCTCTACCACCGGTCGAAGACTTGTAACGCTAGGAGTCTTTTATTTATAGAATGGATGCTGTTCCATGATTTATTCAGGGGAGGCAAATCGTAACACACGGCGAGTCCTGTGCGACTAAAAGCAAAGGGAATAAGAACCGGGCCGAGTTGGCAAATGGTGGGAAGTTTGGGATGCAGAACAACCAGAGTAGTGAGTTCACTGCATCTTGTCGAAGGGGGTAAGTAGATGCGGGGGGACAGGCAGGATGTTAACTTACAACGCTGCAAGCGCTGCAGAATCTCTCCTTCCTGTTCTACCCTGCTGCTCTTTACTGAATGCAGAGCTGGACCTGTTAAACAGCATCTGGGAGCCAGACACTACAGACCCCTGTGGCTTGTGGATCAAGGCTTCTGTTGCCTTGTAAAAAAAAATAATAAAGAAACACTTAGTGTTGTGATGATGATTGGAGTCTCTCTCTCTCTCTCTCTCTCTCTCTCTCTCTCTCTCTCTCTCTCTCTCTCTCTCTCTCTCTCTCTCTCTCTCTCTCTCTCTCTCTCTCTCTCTCTCTCTCTCTCTCTCACTCTCACTCTCACTCTCACTCTCACTCTCTCTCACTCTCACTCTCTCTCTCTCTCTCTCTCTCTCTCTCTCTCTCTCCACTAAACAGCCAGTGTTTACAATAAGTCACGTCTTCAAGTCTCATGCAACCGCCGTTTTCAAGATTCAAAAGGTTTATTTGTCACATACATACCAGGGCATACAGTGAAATGCCCGCATCGATTGTGCAATAATACTAATAATAAAATAGACATAAAAAACAGGTAATAAGAAGACATAAGATATGCATGATAAAAATAGACATGCTAAATTCCTGAGAAGGCACCGGGTCTTATGTACACTACTATAAAATATACAGTTTTAACTCTGTCATTAAGCTATACTTAATATATCTAAACTATACTATACAAGAGCCACGTCGCTTCAACTTCTTTCCTTAAAGTGACCTTTATATTCCTCATTCCTTTAAAGTGACATTTCCATTTAGTTCAAAGTGACATTTTGTTTAAAGCGATTGTTTAAAGCGATTGCAGCATGTGTGTTGTGTGTGTGTATGTGTGTGTAGAGTTCAGTGTTCTGATGGCCTGGGGAAAGAAGCTGAGCCATAGTCTCTCTCGATTGATCGTGTATTACTCGAAAAGGGGAAAAAAAATAAATAATAATATTCGAATTTAATTATTATTTTTTTTAACTTATTTGTGTTCATTCACGTATATATGTTTAAGGGAACCAACAAACAGTTATAATCTTACACATACATGTGAAAAGATATGTAAAAAAATAATAATAATAATAATTCATAAAAATGTCTAATTTCGATTTTTTTTCTCATAGCTACGAGTAATCGAGTAATCTATGAGTAATCGCCCATCCCTACTCCTGTTATATAAGTCCTGCAGCAGGGGTGGTAGTGCAATACCCGTAGTACGCTCAGCTGAGCGCACCACTCTCTGGAGTGCCTTCCTGTCCTGTGCCGTGCTGTGCAGTTTCCAAACCAAGCAGTGATGTTCCCACTTCCCAGTCAGGATGCTCTCTACAGCCCCGGAATAGAAGGAGTGGAGTATCTTCCCCGATACTCTGAACTTGCTAGCTGTCTTTTTCACCACAGAATCTATGTGTGTGGACCATGTCAGGTCCTCTGTGATGTGGACTCTCACTCCCAGGTACTTGAAACTGCTCACCCTGTCCACGATAGCCCCATTTATCCACAGTGGTGTGTGTGTCCCCTGCTGTATTCTCATAAAATCCACGATCAGCTCCTTGGTTTTACCAATGTTCAGGAGTAGCTGTTATCCCGGCACCAGAGTGCCAGTTCATCAACCTCCTCCCGGTAGGCCTTCTCGTCGTTGTTAGAGATCAGCCCCACCACCACCGTGTCGTCAGCAAACTTCACTATGTTTTCATCTTGTTCGTCTGTTCCAGTCATAACTGTATTTAAAACACCCTCCATCCTCCTCCTCGTCCTCCTCCTCGTCCTCCTCCTTCTCCTCCTTCTCCTCATCCTCCTGCTCCTCGTCCTCCTCGTCCTCCTGCTCCTCGTCCTCCTGCTCCTCGTCCTCGTCCTCCTCGTCGTTGTCGTCCTCGTCCTCGTCCCTCCTCCTCATGCTCCTCTTCCTCCCCCTCCTCCTGCTCCTCCTCCTCTTCCTCGTCGCCTCGTCATCGTCCTCCTCCCCCTCCTCCTCGTCCTCGTCCTCATCATTTGATGCTACTAATTCCCTAAGTAGATCCTCTGCAATCAGATTGATACAGATACATGGTTAAGAAATAACTATGTGAACACAACAGCCCTGCAGAACTCTAACCCCATATATTTGCCTTTACCTAATATGTAAGGGATAATGTATAGCTACGAGGTCATTGTCGCAAAATAATTGACCGACACGGAGTTTAGAACACTGAGGCGCCTCGCCGAGGTGTTCTTTAAAGGGGAACTCCACTTTTTTTGGAAATTAGCTTATTTAACATCTTCCCTGGAGTTAGACAAGAAGATGCATACCTTTTTTGTCTCTGTGCGTGCATTTTAGCTTTGGGAATAGACGCTCCGTTAGCATAGCTTAGCTTCATCACTGGAAGTGAGGCAGGACAGTAGCCTTACAGTGCCTTACAGTGTATTGCAAGGTCTGACATTGACCAAACTTGATATGCATGACCTTGGTGGGCTCTAGGTCAACTCCTGAAAAGGGGGTCAATGTCAGACTTTGCAATCAAAAGTTAGGGGGCTAATAACCCTTGCCATAATTTCAGTGCGCCCCCTAACTTTTGATTGCAAGGTCTGACATTGACCCCCTTTTCAGGAGTTGACCTAGAGCCCACCAAGGTCATGCATATCAAGTTTGGTCAATGTCAGACCTTGCAATACACTGTAAGGCACTGTAAGGCTACTGTCCTGCCTCACTTCCAGTGATGAAGCTAAGCTATGCTAACGGAGCGTCTATTCCCAAAGCTAAAATGCACGCACAGAGACAAAAAAGGTATGCATCTTCTTGTCTAACTCCAGGGAAGATGTTAAATAAGCTAATTTCCAAAAAAAGTGGAGTTCCCCTTTAAGCGTAGTGAAGGTCAATTATTTTGCGACAATGACCGAGTATAGGCTATACTGTCTATACATTATCCTGCTTATTATATGGCTAACTTACTAACAATATACCTAATTAATTTTACACCATCGACAAGACGAGATCAAATGCAGACGCAGTTCTGTTCTGTCGCTCCGCGCTGTCATGCCGGCAGGTCTGTGGTCTGATTGCACTGATGACTGAGTGCAGCTGTGCATGCTGAGCAGCTTTCATGACTGCGATCTGTGTGTCAGTGGGCTTGATTGGTCCAGCTGCGCACAGCGGTCATTATTGCTTGGCAGAGGTAAATGGTAAAAAGAGGTCCGTTATCGAGTAATAACGGACCTCTGACGAGCGCTATTGACCATCACAATCAAGCATTTCGGCGAATGTTAAAACGCCCATGTAATAAGTAGAATTATTGTTTGTTTGTACATTGTCTGTACATGTCTGTACATATTTTGACCTGTTTTTAACCTGTTCTTAATGACCTGTATGCCATATATGTTATGCTTTCTTTTTAGCGGCTTTTTAACACCTGGCCCAGGGACAACAGTTGAACATTTTCTTTGGCTAACACTGTCTCACACATTTACTTTATGTTCATTAATGTGTGCTGTCCCTGTTCAAATAAAGTCTAAACTGAAACTGTTGATTCTGTGAGCCAATGCATGATTGGCTCACGAGCGAAAGAGCGAGCGTGGTGCTTGAGGGTGCTTGAGGGGGTGTTGGGGTCAGCTAGCATGGTGCTTGAGGGCGGGTTAGGGTTAACCCTGTCAGCTAGCCTGGTGCTTGAGGGTGGGTTAGGGTTAACCCTGTCAGCTAGCCTGGTGCTTGAGGGTGCTTGAGGGGGGGTTAGGGTCAGCTAGCCTGGTGCTTGAGGGTGGGTTAGGGTTAACCCTGTCAGCTAGCCTGGTGCTTGAGGGTGGGTTAGGGTTAACCCTGTCAGCTAGCCTGGTGCTTGAGGGTGCACGACACGTGGCGTCATTAGCGTGCGTGCAATCGGTGTTGATATGAGGAACGCAACACTGGGTTAGGGTTAACCCCGTCAGCGAGCGTGGAGCTTGAGGGTGGGTTAGGACAGGAGTTATAGCATGCGGGTTAAGTGATCATTATATGATATTCTGTACCCGCAAAAAACTAAAACTAAAGGCTGGCTGCCACAAAACAGTCACATCTAGAGACCTAAAAACCTACTCTAGCGAGGCCTTCAACCTTGAACTGGAGAGTCTGGACTGGTCAGATGAACTCAATGGTACACTGGTTGAAGAAACATGGCTTGGTTTCAAAACCAAATTCTCCACAATCTAAACGACATGGCACCGATAAGAACCACCAGGGTAAAAAATCGCGCTGAGCCGTGGATGCACTCCGAAATACTGGCCGCTATGAAAACCAGAGACAAAAAATGCTCTGAGTTTCGTAAAAGTCAGTCAAAGCTTACTAAAAGCACGAGCAGTGAACTCCAAGCCCACGTGACTGAACTCAAACTAGAAAGAAACAGACTAAGAAACGACGTAAACTCCATGATCAAAACTGCAAAAAAGAATTTCATCAATGACAAAACTGAGGAAAACAAAAACAAACCACGTGAACTTTGGAAATTACTCAATAATCAACTAGGATGCAGTAAAAAACTTAAAACCAGATTCTCAAACATAAACATAAAAACGGACAACACGCTCATCACAGACGAGCTGGATGTAGCCAATTACTTAAACATTTTCTTCACAAACATAGCCACAACACTGGTAAACAAACTACCCTCCCACTCAGGGCTTTATGGGGTAGAACACATAGTAGCTTACTACAAAAACCTAGGGGTCCGCAAGGACGACTTCAAGCTGGAAATGGTAACAACAGATGAGGTACTCAATAAACTGAGCGCCCTCCAACCTAACAAGGCCACTGGCCACGACAACATCCCTTCCAAATTCCTCAGAGACTCAGCAGCCGCCATCACCCCAATCATCACACACATAATAAACCTCTCCATAAAACAGGGACACGTCCCCAAGGACTTCAAAATTGCGAGGGTGACCCCTCTGCACAAAAAGGGCAGCAAATTAGACCCAGGCAACTACCGCCCTGTTTCTATTCTCACCTCCATCTCGAAAGTCATGGAAAAAATAGTCTACGAACAGGTCGAAAAGTACCTAGCGGAAAAAAATCTAATCTACGAATTCCAATCTGGCTTCAGAACATCCCACTCCACTGACACATGCCTTCTCTATTTGAATGACCACATCAAACAAGAGGTGGACGCAGGCAAATACTGCGGCATGGTCATGCTGGACCTACAAAAGGCCTTTGACACGGTCAATCACTCCATTCTGATTGACAAGCTAAAAGCAATTGGTTTTGATAGTCTATCAGTGAGCTGGATGCAATCCTACCTTGAGGGGAGGGAACAGATGGTGGAGGTAAACGGTACCCTATCCCCCCCCCTCACAGTGAGCTGTGGTGTTCCACAAGGAAGCATACTAGGACCGCTACTGTTCCTAATTTATGCAAATGACATGTCGTCAGCTTGTGACTGCAACTTGTTCCTGTTTGCGGACGACTCAGCCCTGCTGGTCTCTGACAAGAACAAGTTACAGGTTGAAAAAACCCTCAGCTCGGAACTAGGCAGAATCTGCATATGGCTCGCTGATAACAAACTATCATTACACATGGGCAAAACAGAGTCCATTCTCTTCGGTTCAAATAACAAACTCAGCAAGACCGACGGCTTCTCAGTTACAGTGGGTGACAATATTGTCACAAGAAAAGATGAAATTACCTACCTGGGTTCCATCCTAGAGGCTAATCTCTCCTGTGACAAAATGGCATCCAATGTAATAAAAAAAGTCAACCAACGAACTCGATTCTTGTACCGGATCTCCTCTCTGGTAAACAAGAATACCCTGAAGACTCTGGCAGGAGCACTCATTCAGGGGTACTACGACTATGCTTGCACCTCATGGTACCAAAGCACCTCAAAGGCGCTAAAAACAAAATTACAAACATCTCAAAACAAACTGGTCAGACTACTGCTTGACCTTACTCCTAGAACCCACCTCACCCCTGCCCACTTTGACAACCTAGGATGGCTTAGAGTAGACGACAGAGTACAGCAACTTGCAATGGGCCTGGTCTACAAGATACACTACACGACCAAGGTACCCATGTACATGTCAAAATACTTCCCAAAGGTCAGTGAATACCACGATCACAACACCAGAGGGAGCTCCACAAATCATGTTAAACCCAGATTCGGCTCAAATAAGGGACTAAACACGTTTCGCAATTATGCCACATCAATGTGGAACGCCCTACCCAAAGCTGTAAAGGAATGTGGATCACTACCCACTTTCAAAACCTCTCTCAAGGGACACCTACAGGAGACTGCAATTCAACACTGGCCCCTGTAAATATCCTAACCCAACCCCCTCCAATGTACAGTCATTTACCTAGTATGGTTTTGTCAATAGTCCAATGTACAATTTTGTTTGTTTGTACAGTGTCCCCCCCCCCCCCTCAATGTACAGTTTTGCTTGTATATACAGTGTGCCCCCCCCCCCCCCAACCACCTCCAATGTAGATTACCCAGTATGGTTGTCAATATCCCAGTGTACCCAACCCCCCCCCACCCAACCTCCTCCAATGTACAGTTTCTACGTCAAATGTATATACTCCCTTTTCCTGACTCCTTCTGTATCACAAACAGTACTGTATTTGCAAATCTGGTATGACATAAATGTATAGATGTAGCAGTACTGACTATCTGTATGTCATGTATGTCATATATGTCCTGATGAATTGAAAATGGGGGACCCTGATGTAAACAAGACGAAAGTCTTTCTCTGGTCTGCATCCCCTTAACAATTGTGTGTATTGAGCTGTACTGTATTGTACCCATTCTGCAATCTGTTAATAAAGTTTTCAATCAATCAATCAATCAATCAATGCGTTCTTCATGGGACGGGGTTGCACGCAGTGCAGCCAAAGTTTTGTGAGCAGAAGCATGTGCACGGCACGCGCGTGCACACAGGAATGCGCTGCACTCGCCAACTCGCTATAAGTACCCACCTGGGCTACTTTGCATATCAATAGCGCCGGTCGTCAGGTGTGTTAAATACGTTCTCAGATACATTCACACAGAACTTGTGAATGAAATGTGTTACATTCCATTCATAGAGGCAATTAGGCATCGTCTTTAGTCTGTGAGGGAACATTTATGCGCATGCCCGGGAGCGCGCGCAGCCGCGCACACGCCGGGAGCGTGCGTGCACGTGGCGTCATTAGCGTGCGTGCAATCAGTGTTGATATGAGGAACGCAACACTGGGTTAGGGTTAACTTAACCCTGTCAGCTAGCCTGGTGCTTGAGGGTGGGTTAGGGTTAACCCTGTCAGCTAGCCTGGTGCTTGAGGGTGGGTTAGGGTTAACTAGGGCTGCAACGATTAGTCGACATAATCGACGACGTCGATCATAAAAACTTGTCGACGCTGAATTTGTGCGTCGATGCGTCGTATAATATATAAAAAAAACGAATTATTATTATTATTTTTATTTTTTTTGCACTACCTATGAATGAATGAATGAATGAAAACTTTATTAACAGATTGCAGAATGGGTACAGTGCAGTACAGCTCAATACATACAATTGTTAAGGGGATGCAGACCAGAGAAAGACTTTCGTCTTGTTTCCACCAGGGTCCCCCATTTCCAATTCATCGTAACATATATGACATACATGACATACAGATAGACAGTACTGCTACATCTATACATTTATGACATACCAGATTTGCAATTACAGTACTGTATTTGTGATACAAAAAGAGTCCAGAAAGAAAAGAGTATATACATTAGGCGTAGAAACTGTACATTGGATTGGGTAGGTGGGGGTGGGACTGTACATTGGAGGTGGTTGGGGGGGGGGGGGGGGGGGTGGGGGTAGGAGTGGGGGGGGGGGGGGGTGTTGGCGGGGGTTGTGTTCGGACATTTACAGGGGCCAGTTTCGAGTTGCAGTCTCCCTTAGGTGTTTTTTGAGAGTGTTTTTGAAAGTGGGTAGTGATTCACATTCCTTTACAGCTTTGGGTAGGGCGTTCCACATTGATGTGGCATAATTGCGAAACGTGTTTAGTCCCTTGTTTGAGCCGAATCTGGGTTTAACATGATTTGTGGAGCTCCCTCTGGTGTTGTGATCGTGGTATTCACTGACCTTGGGAAGTATTTAGTCATGTACATGGGTACCTTGGTCGTGTAGTGTATCTTGTAGACCAGGCCCATTGCAAGTTGCTGTACTCTGTCGTCTACTCTAAGCCATCCTAGGTTGTCAAAGTGGGCAGGGGTGAGGTGGGTTCTAGGAGTAAGGTCAAGCAGTAGTCTGACCAGTTTGTTTTGAGATGTTTGTAATTTTGTTTTTAGCGCCTTTGAGGTGCTTTGGTACCATGAGGTGCAAGCATAGTCGTAGTACCCTTGAATGAGTGCTCCTGCTAGAGTCTTCAGGGTATTCTTGTTTACCAGTGAGGAGATCCGGTACAAGAAACGAGTTCGTTGGTTGACTTTTTTTATTACATTGGATGCCATTTTGTCACAGGAAAGATTTGCCTCTAGGATGGAACCCAGGTAGGTAATATCTTCTTTCCTTGTGACAATATTGTCACCCACTGTAACTGAGAAGCCGTCGGTCTTGCTGAGTTTGTTATTTGAACCGAAGAGAATGGACTCTGTTTTGCCCATGTGTAATGATAGTTTGTTATCAGCGAGCCATATGCAGATTTTGCTTAGTTCTGAGCTGAGGGTTTTTTCAACCTGTAATTTGTTCTTGTCAGAGACCAGCAGGGCTGAGTCGTCCGCAAACAGGAACAAGTTGCAGTCACAAGCTGACGACATGTCATTTGCATAAATTAGGAACAGTAGCGGACCTAGTATGCTTCCTTGTGGAACACCACAGTTTACTGTGAGGGGGGGGGATAGGGTACCGTTTACCTCCACCATCTGCTCTCTCCCCTCCAGGTAGGATTGCATCCAGCTCACTGATAGACTATCAAAACCAATTGCTTTTAGCTTGTCAATCAGAATGGTGTGATTGACAGTGTCGAAGGCCTTTTGTAGGTCCAGCATGACCATGCCGCAGTATTTGCCCGCGTCCACCTCTTGTTTGATGTGGTCGTTTAAATAGAGAAGGCATGTGTCAGTGGAGTGGGATGTTCTGAAGCCAGATTGGAATTCGTAGATTAGATTTTTTTCCGCAAGGTATTTTTCGACCTGTTCGTATACAATTTTTTCCATGACTTTCGAGATGGAGGTAAGGATAGAAACAGGGCGGTAGTTGCCTGGGTCTAATTTACTGCCTTTTTTGTGCAGAGGGGTCACTCTCGCTATTTTGAAGTCCTTGGGGACGTGTCCCTGTTTTATAGAGAGGTTTATTATGTGTGTGATGACTGGGGTGATGGCGGCTGCTGAGTCTCTGAGGAATTTGGAGGGGATGTTGTCATGGCCAGTGGCCTTGTTAGGTTGGAGGGCGCTCAGTTTTTTGAGTACCTCATCTGTTGTTACCATTTCCAGTTTGAAGTCGTCTTTGTGGACCCCTAGGTTTTTGTAGTAAGCTACTATGTGTTCTACCCCATAATGCCCTGAGTGGGAGGGTAGTTTGTTTACCAGTGTTGTGGCTATGTTTGTGAAGAAACTATTTAAGTAATTGGCTACATCCAGCTTTTCTGTGATGAGCGTGTTGTCCGTCTTTATGTTTATGTTTGAGAATCTGGTTTTAAGTTTTTTACTGCAGCCTAGTTGGTTATTGAGTAATTTCCAAAGTTCACGCGGTTTGTTTTTGTTTTCCTCGGTTTTGTCATTGATGAATTTTTTCTTTGCTGTTTTGATCATGGAGTTTACATCATTTCTTAGTCTGTTTCTTTGCAGTTTGAGTTCAGTCACGTGGGCTTGGAGTTCACTGCTCGTGCTTATGTTAAGCTTTGACTGACTTTTACGAAACTCAGAGCATTTTTTGTCTCTGGTTTTCATAGCGGTCAGTATTTCAGCGTGCATCCACGGCTCAGCGCGATTTTTTACCCTGGTGGTTCTTAGGGGGGCCATGTTGTTTAGTATCGTTGAAAATTTGGTTTTGAAGCCAAGCCATGTTTCTTCAACCAGTGTACCATTGAGCTCATCTGACCAGTCCAGACCCTCCAGTTCAAGGTTAAAGGCCTCGCTAGAGTAGGTTTTTAGGTCTCTAGATGTGACTGTTTTGTGACAGCCAGCCTTTTGTTTTAGCTTTTTGCGGGTACAGAATATCATATAATGATCACTTAACCCGCATGCTATAACCCCTTTATTGGCGATCTTGGACTTGTCAGAGGTCAGGATGAGGTCAATGGTAGTCTGAGTTGACTCACACACACGTGTGGGTTGTGTGATTAGTTGGCTGAGGCCGTGCAGATCACAAAACCTATTGTAGGATTTGAAGACGGGTGCATCTTTTTGTTGCATATCCGTGTTCCAATCCCCAATAAGAATCATTTCTGTATCCTCAACTCCAGCTAAGCACTCATCCAACACGTCATAAAAGCCATTTTGGTCTGGCGGTCTGTAAATTGTGCCGACTAGAACAGATTTAGCCCTTTCAAATAGAATTTCTACATCTTTGTGAAAGTGGCTTCTCAGCTCTGGTCCAGCTGAAGACAAAGCAGAGGAACAGATTGGACATTGAGCATGACCTCAGAGTTGCTTTGTCTACCATCACTCCAGACTTTGAGACTCTTGTCAGGAGCAAACAACATCCCCAGTTATCCCATTAGTTCCCTGGGATGTTAAGCTAAGAAGTCTGCTAAGAAGGATTTATTATTATTATTATTATTATTATTATTATTATTATTATTATTATTATTATTATTATTATTATTATTATTATTATTATTATTATTATTATTATTATTATTATTATTTTATTGCATTGTGTTTTTAGCCCTAGTTGCACTTTTGTTGCAACTAGGCCTGCCGCGATAAGCAATAAATCGATTAATCGGCGCGGTAATTAAAATGAATGCAATGATTTTGACGGGTGTGATTAATTGCTATTTGCGCGTTTGTTTTAATGAGGCGGAACCATACAATGTATAGCATAGCTGCTACAACACACAATAACGTTAATACAATTACATGCATCATTGTTTACAATGAATGGGTGGGGCTAGTCAAAGGACTGGACACGGGGACAAGTTAAACATGAATTAATTTATTATAACAGGTAGTTTCGAGTTGCGCTGTAGTGCCTACGCACCACAGGGCTATTCTATTATATACGGCTTTGACGCTTCCTCCTCAGCGTTGATTGCCTGTAGTAGCTGCATCTAACGTTAGTAGCTAACGTTAAAACTAACCTAAAGTTAGTTGTTCACCAACAATCTCAACATTTGTTTTATCATTAGCTCAAAAACACAGAACTGGACGAGACAAATTCTCCGCTAGGCCTGCCGCGATAAGCAATAAATCGATTAATTGCCGCGATAATTAAAATGAATGCAATGATTTTGACGGGCGCGATTAATTGCTATTTACGCGTTTGTTTTAATGAGGCGGAACCAGTGCCCCTTGTCAGTCACTGTCCGTGTTGGGAGGCGGGCCGCTGGCTTTACTACAGAGCACAGCACAGGAGCTCCGTGGGGCAACACCACATAGCTTAACTACATTTCTCAATAGTGTTGCTCCTTTTAACCAAGTAGCGTTATTTATAGTGTAACGTTAGAATAACACAGAATAACGTTAATACAATTACATGCATCATTGACATTGTTTACAATGAACGGGTGGGGCTAGTCAAAGGACTGGAGACGGGGACAAGTTAAACATGAATTAATTTATTATAACAGGTCGTTTTCGAGTCGTGCTGCAGTGCCTACGCACCACAGCTATTCTATTATAATACTGCTTTGACGCTTCCTCCTCATCGTTGATTGCCTGTAGTAGCTGCATCTAACGTTAGTAGCTAACGTTAAAACTAAACACAGAACCGGACGAGTCAAGTTGTCGGCTAGGATAATCACAACAATACTTCCGGTCCGGTCGGTGGGCTTCAAAATAAAAGTCTTAAACACCGGAAAAGACGGAGCGGTGGGCTTCAAAATAAAAGTTTTGGGAAATAAATGTCTAAAAAAAAATCTCTAACCGGTAGGGATGCCCCCCGGACCCCGGTTTTAAACGGGAACCGGTACTATATTAGAAAATACCGGAGTATTTATAAGCTCCGACGTCCTCGGTACTGCTATCGATACTCTAGAGAAATTATTATTATTATTATTATTATTATTATTATTATTATTTAAAAGTTGCGAACGATCTCTCCTCTCTCTGTCTCTGCACGAGAAGCAGCGAGTCATTACACACACTCCTCGCGAGTCGCGCTACACATACATACGGGTACTCCTTAATGAAAGCGCTGTCAATAGTATGCAGCTGCAGCACGTCAGACAGCAGCGCTTACAAGCCCCGCACATACAAGCCCCGCACACCTGATGTGCTGCAGCTGGAAGCATCTCAGCGCTGTCTCCGTGCCGACGCGCGCTGCACACAGACACAGACAGCTCTGCATGGACTGAGTCGTGATGGCGGATAGAGCGAAGCGTTCACAAGTGCAACAAAACATTTGCCAGTAAGGGTGGCAATACGAGCAATCTATCAAAACATTTGTTTGCAAAACACTATATTAGTAGGGGTGGGATGATACATCGATCCAGATCGATACATCGATGTAATTATCAACAATCGAATCGGATCGATGCGATGTAAGAAGATCGATTCATATCGATACTCTTTTTGAATTTTTGATTTTGAAAATCCTGTGGCGAGTCTCATATCCGCCCAAGAACAACAGCAGTAGCTCCGTGTGTGTAGATGTTACAGCATAGCATTCTCCCTTTCTGTGTGTGTGTGTGTGTGTGCGCGCGTCTTTGGAAAGACCAGATGAGGTCAGAGGAGTTTGATGTTTAAATGTTATTTAAACATAAACAATATAAGGTAATACATAATAAATGTAGGCCTATACATGATCATGCAACATCAACAAATTGTTGTAGGAACGGTTTGGGAGAGGGAGGTTGTGAGTTTTGAGTTCCAAAAAATGTAGCTTAAAGTTTAAAGCTCAATATATAAAAACGTGGCACTTTATAGTGAACAGGAGGTCTATTTGTATTAAAAACAATAGATTGATTTTCCTTTAAATGTCTGGAAGAGCTCAAAAATACAAATGTCAAATGATATTTTCATTACCTTTTTTTTGTTGATCTAAATGTTACTGATTGTGTTAAATGGGCATATGATATCATCTCATATCGATCGCAGGCACCGGAATCTAATCGTATCGTATTGTATCGTGAGAGACTTTGTGATATCGGCAAATATCGTATCGTTGTCCAAAGAATCGATATCGTATCGTATCATGATGAAACTGGTGATTCCCACCCCTATATATTAGTGTGCAGAAATGCGCCGTATTCGACTGCCTTGCGCGCAGTGGTCCATCTGCATCCACGTCCACTGCAGCCGGTAAGCCAAGATACGGAGTTTCCTAGGCTAATAACGAATTATTACAAATAGGCTAATAAACAAAATAATTGTTTAGCTACAAATACTACAATCTAAAAACTTTTTATAGATCGTCAAGCTGAGGTCAGCCACCAATGTGTCCCAGGCCAGTGAGCCCACCACACATCCTCCCTAGGCTCTACCTCCACCACCCAAAGTCCTTTCTCCCTAGCAGCTAGAGGAAAGATGACAGAGGATAGGGTGAACGAGTGTCACAGGGCTGTGACAAAGTTTGTTGTCAAAGGCCTGCACCCGTTCTCTACAGTGGAGTCCAAGGACTTTAGGTAACAACTAATCATTCAGTGTATATCGTTTTTTTTGTATACATAGTTGTCTAACTTGTCTGTTGTTGTTATAAGTTATTATTGAAGCAGCTATTCCCACCACTCCACACACATTTACAATAATTCAATCATTTCTAATCTTTACTGTAGGGAGATGACCAATGCTCTCAACTGCAAATATAAAAATCATAAAAAAATTATCAAAAAGAACCGATAAGAGTATCGATAAAGTACCGAACCGTTAAGCAGTATCGATAGGAGTAGTAGTATCGATAAAATCCTAACGATACCCATCCCTACTAACCGGTCGCAATAATATCGCTTATCGCGATATTTTCGGGGGCAATTAATCGCCCAGCAAAATGTGTTATCGTGGCAGGCCTATTGTCCGCTCATACGTTCTGCTAGGATAATAACAATACTTCCGCTCCGGTTGGTGGGCTTCAAAATAAAGGTCTAAAACACCGGAAAAGACGGAGCGGTGGGCTTCAAAATAAAAGTCTAAAACACCGGAAAAGACGTTTACTTTGGACAGCGTTTTCCTCCACGAGTACTCGAGTACATCATGTGATCAATCGATCTGGATTATTTTTGCCCATCCCTAGTTTATCCTGTGCTGAAGTCTCCATTCCAATAGAGATATTTTGGTGTTTATTTGATTATTGTTTCACTGCCTTTTTATTTATTACGTTTCCACAGTTTTTTCCTCATACTTTATTAACATTTTGTACATGGTACCGCAAGCTACATTAATAATACATGTACATGTTAAAAGGATGACAAAAAAAGCCAGACAGAGGGCTTGTTTCCAGTTTCAGTGTTTTATAATAAACAATCAAACTGAGCATTTTTTTATTTAGGATATTTAAAATGTCTTCCAATGTTAAATAAAGGTTTATTGCACTTTGAAACGGTTTCCTTGCATTATTATGCTATTATTATATTAGTAAAAAAAATAAAAAGGTTAATTGAAAACTTTTGGGAAATACATTTCTCAACAAAAAAAAATCTCTCAAAACCGCAATAATATCGCTTATCGCAATAATTTCTGGGACAATTAATCGCCCAGCAAAATGTGTTATCGTGACAGGCCTAGTTGCAACCCCAGTTATCCCATTAGTTCCCCCAAACTTACTGTCGGTCTGTTATGTTAAAGGGGAACTCCAACATTTTGGGAAATTAGCTTATTTAACATCTTCCCTGGAGTTAGACAAGAAGATACATACCTTTTTTGTCTCTGTGCGTGCATTTTAGCTTTGGGAATAGACGCTCCGTTAGCATAGCTTAGCTTCATCACTGGAAGTGAGGCAGGACAGTAGCCTTACAGTGCCTTACAGTGTATTGCAAGGTCTGACATTGACCAAATTTGATATGCATGACCTTGGTGGGCTCTAGGTCAACTCCTGAAAAGGGGGTCAATGTCAGACCTTGCAATCAAAAGTTAGGGGGCGCACTGAAATTATGGCAAGGGTTATTAGCCCCCTAACTTTTGATTGCAAAGTCTGACATTGACCCCCTTTTCAGGAGTTGGCCTAGAGCCCACCAAGGTCATGCATATCAAGTTTGGTCAATGTCAGACCTTGCAATACACTGTAAGTAGGGATGCCCCGATCGATCGGCCACCGATCGTTATCGGCCGATAATTAGTATAAGATCGGGGAATTCCGATAATTAGTCATATTCGCCGATCGCGGAAACTGATCAAGTGGATATCTCACTCGCTTGTCTCAGACGCACAGGACCTGCAAACTGCTCCTCCTCCCTAGCCCCGCCCGCCCCCGTGTAGAGTTTGTAAACACAGCTGAGTCGATAGTGCATTCGACCTGAGCTAACGTTAGCTACCTAGCTATCGTTACTGTTTAAACAAAATTACCCAGTCAACTATTCACTTTTAGTAGGCATTGTCTAACGGTATTTAGCCGGCTAGCTACCCAATAGCTCCTGATATCAACAAATGCTCCAGCAAGTCTTGTAGTGCATGTTGATACCTCCGTTAGCTCGCGTTAGCTCGCGTTAGCTGACGTTAATTCACTGTTCAAAACGAAATGTCCGATTGAACTAAATAGTTGTCTTAACGTCATCTAGCCGGCTAGCAGTAGCTACAGATAGCTCCTGATATTAATGTCTTATAACATTGATTGAATGCGTATTCGAGCTGAGGGCTTGCTGAATGTTAAATGACCAAAGCATAACGTTACCAATAGGGTCCCGCTGCAGCACCGGAGAATCCTTTTTGGTAGCTGGAGGCTACTAGAGTACACACAGACAGTGGAGCTGTTTGCAGATAGCAAGCATTTTGACTTGTTGCGTGGTGGCGATGTCTCGCAGATAATACAAGTACAAGTCCTAATTATATAATATATATATTTTATTAAAAAAAAAAAAAAAAAAATTATATAAAATAAATTTTAATTTCTTTTTAATCAAAAACGATCGGTATCGGATCGGTATCGGCCGATATGGCTCACGACGATCGGTGATCGGTGATCGGTGGCAAAAAACGTGATCGGGGCATCCCTAACTGTAAGGCACTGTAAGGCTACTGTCCTGCCTCACTTCCAGTGATGAAGCTAAGCTATGCTAACGGAGCGTCTATTCCCAAAGCTAAAATGCACGCACAGAGACAAAAAAGGTATGTATCTTCTTGTC